>NC_055996.1:15448861-15764212 GCF_018446385.1 Zingiber officinale | reverse complement strand
GTTCCTCTAGGAACAGTTCTCTGTTGGTTTTAGAAATATCCTCATCCTTGTTTGTCTATTGTCCTCAAAATTCTTAGTTTTTTTTTGTTTTTTTTTTCTGTTACCAGATAATTTAAGCATTGGAAATCACGTTTTCCTCCAGAGAGATTCAAGAGAAACTAAGTTTCAGTTTCTTGGAAAATTGATAATAGCTTGTCTTGTTAAAGTTCTATCATTTATCCATGTGATTGGCTTTAAAGAAGGGAGATTGAACAACAGCCGTCCTTCAGATGTTCAACGTAGATCAACCGAGAAAATCATTGAAGATCAATTGACTCCTGTTTTAGAGCGACTGCAGAGGCTAGAAAGTATGTTAGATGAGCTCACCAATAAACCCACTCAAATCCCTTTTGAGAAAGAGCGTGCCCTACTTGAATCTTGGGATCGAATAAAACATATTGAGTTTGACCTCGAAAAGACCAAAAAGGTAAATTTCTGACCATCCTAGTATCATCCTCAATATTTTTTTGTCTGGTTACACAATTACTTCATGAGCATCCATGTCAGTGCTCTCTGTTTAGTGTGTTAAATGGTCCATAAGCCTGTGGTGCAGGAGAAATGGCACATTGTAACATGTTGGCGTTATTTATGGATTTGTCCTTATTCACATTCTGATTCAAGTTTCCCTCCCGCAACCCTTTTTTTTTTTCATAAATAGCTATGCATCACCTCATGTAGGTTGGTCTGTTGTGGTAGCTATATCCTATGTATTTCATTTAGATTTTTTGTGTTAGTAAGTTTGCTCTACTTAAAGGGTTATCTTAGTTTTATTGCTGTGATATGTTTAGCTTTGCATGCTTGTTTCAGGTATTACATGCTACAGTCATGAAGCAGCTACAAATTGTTGAGTCATTAGATGCAATTAAGAAATCAAGTGTTCGGGTAAAGATTTAAACTTTTGCTATCTTAACTTGTCACAATTCATTGTATCACTTAAGTAGCTAATCATATGAAAGACTTACGATTTCATTTTCTAGAATTTCTGATTCATGGATCTTCCTAGAAGGGAAAATAGAGGATGTCATTTCCTCGAAGCTTCTCTCTTTGAGAAGAAACTAATACATTTGCTTCTCCCAATTCCGTTTTTGTTATGAATCTATGAACTGTTTCGCTGACTTACTGTTACTTTGATGTCCCGAAAAAGAATTGTATGCACTAGATATGCCCACTTAGCCTCATTGTTACCCATGCTAATAACCTCCATGTTTCTCACAAATAGTTTACATTTCTTGATTCAGAAAAGATCATTCTGCTGATCCTTGAAGGCTGTTCGAGCAAGTTGAAACAATGACATAGTTGTAGCAGAAGAAAAGAGAGGCTTCTCCAAAGTAACATCAAGCTATCTCATGTCCCGAAGTTATTTTTGTTTCTTCGAGGGAGACTGGTGTGAATTCTGGATGGGAATTAGTCATGAACAGTCCTTGATCATGAGTAAAGCAAGGGGACATTGAAAGAAAATAGCTGGTGAAGTTTTTCATTTGTAATGCTCTTTACCACCTCTGTTAAATGACTTGGCATTTCAAGCAAATGTTATGGTTTGGTTAACATGTATCATAGCTTTGAGTGGACTAAGTGATTGTGTTCTAATCAACAGATATAACACTTTGTTCAGAAGCTTTACTCATGCTTTGAAACTATTGTTTGTCAGAGGCAACAGAAAAGGAGGCCATGTAACTATTGAAATTCACTTACTAGATTGACTTGTTTGATTTTTAAGTTTCAGATTTATATACTTCAAAATGAATAGAGCATTAATTGATTAGCAATTAACTATTAAATATTTGATGGTTCTGAAATCCAATCATAGCCTCTAGCTGATGAAAGTTTCCATTCATTCAAGTTTACATTCCAACATCAAATATCCTCGCTAAAATTAGCTACATTTTCATGCCTAGAATAACTAGCTCATACAACAAGTTCATTCGCAGGGAATTAATGGAGGAAATCTCATTTTGGACATTTAATTTAATCATGGAAATTAACTTGAATTTGCTAATGGTTTTGAATCAAAGTACATGTATATTTGAGTGTCGCGTGGCAACTGCCATCGCATGTGTGGGAGGAGAATGACTTCTAGCATTGTTGAAATTTACTTGAAACTGAAAGTTCAATGGCTCGAAACTTCTCTTTGCTGCATAAGAATCAATCAGGGAAAATATATCCTAGAATCTGAAGTCAGGATCAACATCCATTGCCCATGCAAACTTTGCGAGTAGTGATTTGTTAAATATCTGGAAAGATAAAGCAGACCAAGGATTATAAATGGAGGCAATGACAGTAACACTTTTACTAATGTACTCAACTAGAGGCAATTCTGACACCAAAAAGAACGTATTTGTCTTAAAAAAAAAAATTTGAAACCAAGTACCTTCTCTATGGGTACTTCATGCCTCTTGCACCACGCAACTGATATTCTTGGGTCAAGGTAATTGATTTTGGATGTTCCAAGTGCAACTGTTTTCAGATCCTCTTTTATTTGTTTATCCATTTCCATTTTTCCTATCTTGGCATCAACCTGAGCAATCTTCTTCTCAATCCTGCAAGTTGGGACACATCAGATCAGATGTATTTAGAGAAAAATTGATCATACAAAGTTCATCAGTTCCGTAAGCTTATTACACTTCAGGGGCCAAGTTCTTCTTTGGTTTCCCCTCTTTATCTTTAAGTGGAGGCTTCCCTTTCTTAGCCCTACTCAGATCCATCATCAATTCATCTCTTTGGGACTGTTTGGAAAACATCAATATAGATGGCAGGTTGAGTGAGTAATCAAAGGAAATATATAAATTGGCAGTATAACTAGTAAAGCACAAAAAAAATTACTGTTAAATCATTTATCTTTTCGTTCAACTTAGACATCTGATTTTCGTGAGACTTGGAGACACTGCGTTGATGATTACAGATAATTGCAACCTGTATTGGAGAAAAAAAATGAGGAATCATAACCACAAACAACTAATAAATAGACAAAACAAAAATATATAAATTACCTCCTTGTTTGCATGCTGATAAACTGTAATCTTCTCTGGCACAGAACCATCCTTGGTTTCCTTATTCAACTGTCATTGCCATAAAATCAACATAAAAAAAATGATCCACACTTATATAGGAAGATTGATGGAAATAAGAAATGAAATATAAACAAGAATTACTTGGATTCATAAAAATGTAATAAAGAAGAAATAGATTGATTTCTCCACGATCTAAATCCATAAACTTATGCAACAGCCCAACGAAATTGTTCTAGTTGGGAATGCAGAAAGTTGATTTTTTATTTAACAAATGGTTAGAGTTGGATTTTTCAAGCAATTCTTCACTGCATCATCACACTTCAATAATTTAAAGTGGAATAATGAGAAAATGAGACAAACTTCATAAAATACCAACTCACAATATAAAAACAAGCCAGATAATAAATGAGTTGATGGGGATTGAGAATCAGTTTCTTACTATAACATCCAGGGTAATAGAAGCATTGTATGTACGAAAAACTTTTGCAGTAAGTCCAGGCATGAGTTCCTTCAGGTGTGCATTTAGTTTGCTTGTATCCAGCAAGTCAAAGAGATCATCACCCTTATCTTTCTTACCTCCGTTGCTCTTTTTGGCTAACAAAAATAAAAAGAAACATATGAAAAATGTTCAAACATACTGTTGATAGAATGTGAACGAGAAAAAAAATTGCAGCCAACACACCAATTTGAAAATCACCAATTGCTTTATAGACATGTGGTTCGACCTCCACAGTGTTCAAGTATCTAATAGAATCTTTACCTAAGAAGTCAAACTGAAGAGATCAAGAAGTTAAGATCATTCGTAAAATATGATGAGAAATAGAGAAATGTGTTCCTTAATAAATGCTACCTTCAACTTATTTGGAGGAACCAACTCGACATTCTCCACCTTTAAAGTGCAGCAGCCAACAGTATCAGCCTCATCATCATCCTGTACAAAGATTTATACGAAAAGGATAAACAACTTACACTTAGCAATATGATGTAAATTATAATAAATTGCTCTTGCAAGAAAATATACATGAAAAGAATAAGAAAATGTCCTGAAAGGTATATAATGCCTAACTTTGGAATTACAGCTAGCATTTCAGTGTGGATATAATCTAATCGTGTTAATTGCCAATAGCTTCAGAAGCAAAGCATTCAGTTAATCGCATTGAAATAATTAAAACAGATGAAATAGTGTGGTCTAATATTAAGCAGCAAAACTAAACCAGATGACTTGGAAATGGAAGAAAAACAAAAGACAAAAATCCAGCAATTTAACAGGATCGACAATACATAAAAAAATACACCTTGGTCACAGGATTGATACCTTTTCATTGCCTGCCCTGAGAGCCAGCTTATCAATAAGGTAGGTTGCCACTGCTATTTGCCGCTTTGTTGGATCTTTACTATTAAAATCTCTTGTATAGTTTCTCCGAATATTTTGTATATAATCCTGCAACACAAATATAAGAGGAACAAAACTGTATTATTCAATAGAAAAATGAACAATTACACCCAATAGATATAGGACTTCAACATTATACCTGAACACAATAACCAATTGGGACTTACCAATTAATACTAAACCTCCCCTCACACTGAAGCATAGAGATACCGTTAAGTACAATGCTTTCACAAAATCAAAAGATTTGATGCTCATATTTAGATACATGAGGAGGGATTCACAGGAAGGCAAAAAGGAGGAAGAGTTTCGCAGGTTGAAGAGTGATGAGATTTTCTTAATCAGGATTAGCACTGAAATTAGGATTAGGAGGAGCTGTGCTACCACATACAATGCCCACAATCTTGGAAAGTAGCATGTTGAGCCAAAACACCATCAAGTATTTGCATGCATTGGCAACCACTTTAAAGATGATGCTGGACATGTTCAAAGCAATGCACAACACTAGGCAGCGGGGTTGAGATGAGGTGAATCGTCAAAGGCGGATAGGAGAGGGGTGTTGAGGGGACATGACTTGGGGGAGACACAATGGATAAGTTTGACTGTAAAACTTCTATAAGAGGTCACAGATTATGGTAGTTGCCATCAGGATCACTAAGGAGAGAGATCACCATTTCCATGATTAGGAGTGGAGAATGATTGTTTGAGAACATAAAAGAAAGATTTTGTAACATTAATAGATGAGAAGGTGGCAAGGTCACTGCATCATATGAAATTCATAGCCTCCTCGCCAATGCATGGAACATGGCTTAATGCTAAGTTAAGAGCAATAAAATTGTACAACAAGTGAAAAATGAATTTACACATACATATAGGAAACCAACATAACCAACATAATAAAAACAATGCAGGACTAAACTATTAAGTCTAACAGCATATACGTGAAAAAAATCTAGCAATCACTAATGAATCAGGACTATCAGAAAACCATAAGAACTTGCTTTTGCTACCTATGAAGTGAAAGCACAATACACAGGTCAAAACACATTCAAGAAAGAAACTGTTTACCTTCAACAACCTGGCTTTCTCATATTTCTCTTTGTCACTTTGCCCTTTTAATGAACTACTCGCTGCCAGAAAGACATACTTGAACTCTTTTGGATTTATGGGATCATTCCAGAATGCCAACCATGTGACAGTATTATCATGTTTTACTTCTTTCCATCTGAAATAATCAAACTGTGATATAAGAATGACCCCTATAAATGTAATTTGACTCTGACAGGCTATACCAACTACCAACAAGTTCAATCTACTTGGTTCCTTCTTCACTCAAGTTTTGCTCAGTTAACTACATTACCTTTCACCAGGTATTGGGCATTCCGGAATTGGTGCATCTTTCCCTATATTGATTGTAATATCTCTTGGCTTAATTCTGTTTTTTAGTTTTCCCATCTAAAATCATAGAAAACCAACAAAGTCAGTGGAAGATAACAGGATTCTTGAAATTGAAATCAAACCAGGCAGCCAGAAACAACTAAAGTAGATACATGACAAGGAAATATGACCTTCGGATGCTCTCCTCGGCCACGAAATAACCCTGGTGGTTCCACTCTGAAGTTCCCAACCTAAAACAGACACATTTATTAGTAGTCAGCATAAAAATAATACAGATTTGATAAGCATCACTGATGTTGACGTTAAACACTTGGAGGAAGCCTCAGTCGTTGAAATGTTAACAAAGATGCCATGTGTTCATATGAGTTAACAATTTGCCACTATATTTGATCCTGAGAATATCAACTTAGAGAATTTCATCACGTTGAAAACTACCAGTTTGGTTCCAAGCCCAGATGAAAAATGGGGGGAAAAAGTTAAAGTTGCAATAGGTCCTCACAGCCATTGAAAAACTAAATTGAAAATCTATAAGGGTTTCATGGCTCATTGTTGTTGTGGCTGCCAGTCAGAACGAGTCAATGACTTAAAAGTTCTTAATAAAGTACTAATCATGTGTTAAATGGGAAGTTACATGCTGCACAGAACACAAACAGAATAACTACATGTCACCCCAAAAGAACATATAGATTCATGTTCATAAATGTAGCTCCAGATCCTCAAATATCTTAATTCAAACACTAAAATCATTAGCTTAAATCATGTTCATATTTTTATTATCAATTCAGTTGCACCAAAATGCAGCATAAAGCAAGTTACCTCATAGCTCCATATCCTAAATATAATAAAAGAAATAGTAAATTTAGCATTAGGATAAACCTTCTCTTTCACACCATCGACAATTGCCCACATATACTTCTCTTCTTGCTTCAATTTTTCTTCCTTCATAATCTTCTTTTCCTACAAAAGCAGCATGGGTACATGGTGATTCCTAATTCTAGTAAAAATATGCTGCATATTGGAAATAAGAGAAAGCAAACAAGTGGGCAAGTATACTCTAGTGACCACTGAGATTGTTGGACCCAAAATATACTTTTCATAAACTATAAAAAAAAAATATCGCAATTTATTCCAAAATAATTTCTAATCATAAAATAAACCAAGATGGTAAGTAACCATTAATCACAATGTCAGTAACTCCTACTCCTGACATAAATGTAATTTTACTATCATTTTTAACTATCCCTGCATTGGAAAGTTCAAGGGCATAAATGGTTTGACATAGCTTTCATAAATAGAAGTTGTACTAGCACTAGTTGCAGAAAGCTTTATGAACAATATTAAAAGGTATGAAACTGAAGAAATAGCAAAAACCTATTGTCGACATCACATAACACCAGAGTCAAAATGGAGAACACATTATGACAAGTAACTATTTCATATAAATAACTGTTAGCATCTTCCTGGATGTATGGAGCATAAATTACCTCTGCAGTCATCTGCTTCTTCTTCTCCTTCTCCTCCAGATGCCATTCATATATAGGAGTAAAGTCACAGTCCTCAAACTTCTTAATGATGTGATTTTTGCCAAGTATTAATCGCCAATCATGCATAAAATTTTCAATAAATTGTTTTTTCTGAGCATAATCTGTGTCTTTCATGACAGCAAACATTGTTGCAACCTGGAGTCAGAAATTTTCAAAAGTTAAAGAGTTCACAACTAAATATTATTCTTTTGAAGAAACAGAGGAATGCAACTGCTGCATGAAGTCAAGGAATACAAGAGAAACAATATCATAATAATAAGAAAAGAAGTAATGAACATCTTTAAAGCTAACCTCTTCTTGTTCAGGAGTCAAATTGACTGGTTGTCCCTTGTAAAGCATTTTGATCCCATGAGGCTTGTATGGAGGAGGAAATATAACACCGTTGTGCACCAGGGTAGTCCATTTCTGTCCCCCACCAGATCCAGGAGGTGTCTTCAATGACTTTGAGGAATTGGAATCCTTCTTTTTATTCATTTTAAGATTACTTTTCTTAAATGATGAGCTAGTAGTTTTGTGTAATATATTTTTGCTGATCGATCCGCAGTTAGAAGACGGTGACTTAATTCGTTGTGCAATTGGTATGTGATCATTGTTATCATCTTCCTTACTTTCTTTCTTTATAGACACTTGCTGTTTATCTTTCACAGACACAGAGGTTCCTGAAAGTTTTGCTTTCTTAATTGATGAAGATTCAGTAGGATTGGTGTCGCTATGAGGTCGTTTTTCTCCAACTCTGGGAGCACTTGTCTCACTATTTGTGCCCTTCTTGCCAGAACCATTTACAGCCTTGGACTGAAACCTTGAAAGAAGTGGTTTTTCATCTTCTGAATCATCAGTTTCTTCATTATTGGAAGTCGGCTTCATGGAGTGAGGTAAAGAAGGCTTTTGACTTTGGGGAGCCTTTGCTGCATGTGATGAGGCACTTCTATTGACTGCTCCTGAAGTAGAATGTTTGAAACTCAATGGTTTATCGTCATCAAAGTTCTCATGCTTTATAATTGTGTCCTTCTTGCCAGAACCATTTACAGCCTTGTACTGAAACCTTGAAAGAAGTGGTTTTTCATCTTCTGAATCATCAGTTTCTTCATTATTGGAAGTCGGCTTCATGGAGTGAGGTAAAGAAGGCTTTTGACTTTGGGGAGCCTTTGCTGCATGTGATGAGGCACTTCTATTGACTGCTCCTGAAGTAGAATTTTTGAAACTCAATGGTTTATCATCGTCAAAGTTCTCATGCTTTATAATTGTGTCCTTCTTGCCAGAACCATTTACATCCTTGGACTGAAACCTTGAAAGAAGTGGTTTTTCATCTTCTGAATCATCAGTTTCTTCATTATTGGAAGTCGGCTTCATGGAGTGAGGTAAAGAAGGCTTTTGACTTTGGGGAGCCTTTGCTGCATGTGATGAGGCACTTCTATTGACTGCTCCTGAAGTAGAATATTTGAAACTCAATGGTTTATCATCATCAAAGTTCTCATGCTTTATAATTGGATCGTCCAAATCCATCTTTTCAGTGCTTCTACCTTCAAATTTATGAACTGAAGAATGTGTATGTGCTTTTTCTGAGTCCATGAAACTCTTTCTCTGAACTATTGTAGAAGCTGAATTAAGTCTATGACTCAATGGTTTGTCATCATCTGAAACAGATAGTTCATCCTCATGTTTTGGCCTCATATTATTTGTTGTTAATTTATGGTGAGAAGAATTAATTGACTGGACAGGTAGCAAAGATCCTACATTTGAGCTTGTTGCAGTAGGCTTCTCTCTAGATGTCTCAGGGAGTGATATAATATTTTGCGAATGTGAGATACTACCATTTTGAGCAATTTGGTGAGAAACAAGATTACAGCTAGAATCCTTTTGAGGATTTGTCTTCTTCAAAGCAGAGGTTGAGTGGCCTTGCTTTGACGAAGAGTTTGGCCTCCTAAAGACAAGAGGTGCCTCATCATCTTCTTCACTGTCGTTCATAACTTGATCGATACAACCATGAACTGACATCTGTTGTATCTTAGTTTGATCAAATAGACCAGGTTCAACCTGAAATATACAAAATATTTAGAAGTTTAAACATCAGATGGGAAAAAAAAACCATGTCAACAGTCAACCAATAAATGATGAAAATAGTGCAATAGCTTGTGGTTGGTTAAAATATCCTTGCTACTCGTTACATAGGTTTGGGTCACATTGGTGCCTCGACCTACACTTTGCCAGTTGAAATCACGTCAGTTTGAAAGAATCAGCAAGCTGAATGAGATGATATGGTCTTTTAATGTACATCCCAAAAGCTACCAACGACATGTGCGACAATTATCAATCCGTTAGAATGGTCTATAATGAATCCTGATCAGCTAGATGGTTGGGGCGTAAGATAAGCATTTTCGACAACATGAAAAACAGAGACCACCAGTGGCATCTACAACAACCAATTCGACTAACACATCACGTCATAATGGAAAAGATGAATAAAAAAAAATCAGCAAGGAAATTCAACGCTCGTAAATCCCGAACCATAACAACTTTCACCAATGAGCAACACATTAACAAAAGGAAGGGAAACAACCCAACTTCAGCGATTCAATGAAAAAACAATCTTTTAGCGTACCGATCGAGCAGAGGCCAAGAGAAGCCGAGCGAATTGCGATCTTTTGGCGGAGCGAACAGGTATATTTCAGAGCACAGCCTGGGACGCCTGCTGACAAGAGGAAGGGGGCGGAGGGTCCGAGAAACGATTACTGCAGCGGGCGTCAGCTCCTGGTCGAACAAGTATTGAGCTGGAAGGCGATTAGGGTTTTGTCGAGTAATGCCTCAGCTTGGCGTTCCTCCCTCCCTCTATCTCTCTCTCTCTCGCTCAGCTTTTATAGATCCCTCTTCCCATCCGGTAACTGCAGCGAGGTTTTCGCCGCTTCTGGTAAAGGGAGAGTCGAATCCCCTCTCGCTCGATCGATGCGGTCGCTCGCCGTTCTTTTCAGCCTTTCTATTTCGTCCGAAAATCCAGCGACGGATCCGTTCCTTGTTAGGGATGATCAAAACTTGCAGAAAACCCCACATACTTTCGTGGAGTTACAAATTATATTTTTTCCTGTCGGGATCTAGAAAAAATTACCAGAAATAGTCGGAGACAAAAAAAAAAAATCTTTAAAATTCGTGCTGGTCTGAACTCTGGACTAAATACCTTTTTCACTTAGCTCTATCCATTTTCTGTTATTTTCAAAATAAGCCTCAGTAAAAGTAAGGATAAAACAAAATTAAAATATAATCGGACGCAACACCTCATATTTTAACCATCACATCACTCCGAAAGACAAATATAAAAAAAATAATGCATCTTATAATCCTGTGAATACTTTCAGCAATTTCTGTACATGATAACAAAAATCATCACACCTCAAGCAACAAGTTTATGCAAACACTACACAAATTAAGAAAAAAAAAGGGAAAGGCAAGAAGAAAATTGCAAGATTGGAAAAGATGCAGTTGAAACTGGATATTACATACATTTACAAATATTTACAAAGAAAGCATTCCTTGCGTAGCTACAAAAAAAACAAAAGGGATTAGGGTTCCCAAGCACAGATAGATTAGATCATGGAACCATTGGCACAAGCCAGTAGTAACACACCACATCTACCTAAAGTGAGAAAATTCAGTGGATTAAATGAGAAACATCAAATCCTCACTCCACTTTGGTTCTTATTCTATGTACAAGAGACCAGAATTAAGAAATGAGAAGGTAAAACAAAAAGGTGAGTATTTATAATGCCAAGTTAAAAGGATTTCCTACAGGACAACTTTCTATCCCCCTATTTACTGCTCCACCCAATAAGGAAAATTAGAGAGAAATCCTTGTGCCTACATAGATAACCGACTAGAGTGCAGGTTTTTTACATCCCATCGTCGGCATAATTTTGACATGAACACTTCTGTGCAGACCCAAGTTCCACATCTTTTGCCTAAGCATTACCGAAACTGCAGCTAAGATGTTCTTGAGTGATTAGCTGAAGCCTCTCATGCATGATGGTTTTTGTTCGATATACAGGCAGGCAAAGACGATAAAAGCATGTATGTGAAGTTGGTAGGGACTCTTGGGAGTCTGATGATTTGAATATGAACAATTTGGAAGGCAAGCCGCGGAATCCATCCACAGGCAAGTATCTGATGGATGTCCAGAAAAAGATAAGCACTCTTCTTTGCTCTTCAGACATGCCCTCAACAATCTGCAAGTCAAAACAATAGTCAAATTTCTTATCTCAAATCTTTCTTCAACATAGTCAGAGATATATTGAGGAATTAAACAAATCTCTAGGCCATTGAATAAAAACATTGAAAATAGCATTCACTTATGAAGGGTAGCTAAAAGAAAAAAAAAATTGAATGGTTCAGCATCAGCATATTTGATATTTGCCTTACAATACATTCCCGTTGCTAGCTTTGTGCTCGTTGAGGATTATGAAACTAGTCACTAAAAATCAGCAAGGTTACTAAAAATCAGCAAGGTTTCATTTTACAGGAAAAAATTCATAAAAATCAATAACAACCAAACTTTAGTCCACTAGATGGAGTCGGTTATATGAATTTTTTTACGCCATTAAACTCTATCTCTACTATATCATCATCTATACTTAAATAAATTTTATCTTACTTTATTGTTGCTAACCAAGTCTTTTTTGGTCTTCCTCTTCCTCGTTTGATATGTGTGTCTATCCTAATTTCACATCGTCAAACTGAAGCATTTATTAGTTGTCTAGGTACATGCCCGTACCATCTTAAACATATCTCTTGGAGTTTTCTCTCAATAGATGCAACTTTGACTTTCTCTCTAATACTCTCATTTCTTATTCTGTCCATCCTCATATGCCCACACATCCATCTTAACATCCTCATCTCTGCAACTCTCATCTTCTCGAGTCATAGTCCAACATTCAACTCCATATAACATAGTAGATCTAACTGCGGTTTTGCAAAACAAGTTTTAGAGGTACTTTATTGTCACATAAAACACTCGACGCTCTCCTCTATTTTCACCATCTTGCTTGTATTTTATGTAAGACATCTCTCTCAATCTCTCCATCGTTTTGTAAAATGATCCTAAATTTCTAAAGCTCTATGTTCCGAGCAACTCATCATCTCCTAGCTTAACAATTATCTCATTATGTCTAATATTGCTAAACTTAAATTCTATATATTCTATTTTATTTTACTAAGTCTAAAACTTTTCCCTTCTATTGTTTCCAGCCAAGATTTTAGTTTAACATTTACTCCTTCACGTGTTTCATCTACCAAAATAATATCATCTGCAAATGACATGCACCACGGTAATGTGTGTTTAATGTGTGCAGTTCGTCCATAATTAGTGTGAAAAAATAGGGACTTAGAGTTGATCCTTGATGTAACTCTAACTTTATTGAAATACTTCAATTACTCCGTCTGAAGTCTTTACTCTAATCATTACATCCTCGTTCATATCATTAATTAGTTTAATATATGTTACGCTAACACCTCCTTTTTCTAGAATTCTCCATATAATGTCTAGATCTTACTCTATCATAAGTTTTTTCTAAGTCAATGAATATCATGTGTAGATCTTGTTTTTGCTATATTTTTCAATTAATTGTCTAAGAAGATGCATAACTTCTATTGTCGACCTTATAAGCATTAACCCAAATTAATTTTCGGTCATCATAGTCTCCTTAATCTTTTTTCTATTATTTTTTCACAAAATTTCTTGGTATGACTCATTAGTTTAATGCCTCTATAGTTTATATAATTTTGTACATCTCTCTTATTTTTATATAAGGAAACTAGAGTACTTATCAAGTATTTTTTTTTCGCTGTCAATATCATATTAAATAATTTTGTAAGTGATTCAATACCTTATTTCCCTAGGCATTTTCATATCTCTATCGGAATATTATCTGGTTCAACAACTTTTCCATTATGCATCCTATTTAAAGCTTGTTCTACTTCTAAAGTTTGAATACTACAATAAAAATTTAAATTTCTATGCTCATTTGACCTATTTAAATTACCTAAGTTAAATTGGTCACCTAAACCTTCATTAAAAAGTTGATGAAAATACCTTTTCCACTGCTCTTTTATTTTTTCATCATTTACTAGTACCCTATTACATTCATCTTTAATACATATTATTTGGATAAGATTTCTTGTCTTCCTTTCTCTCATTTTAGTTATTCTATAAATGTTTTTTCCCCTTCTTTTGTATCTAATTTTTTATATAATCGTTCAAAAATTTCATTTTTTGCTTCATTCATTACTCTCTTAATTTCTTTCTTGCTATTGTATATTTTTTTAAGTTTTCCTCATTCTTACAAATATATAATTCCTTATAAGCTATTCATTTTTCCTTCACTTTCTCTTGTACTTTCTCATTCCGCCACCAAAATTCCTTACTTAGTGGTGTATGTCCATTTGATTCATCGAGTACACTACTATTTTCAACTTTGTTACTATCTTATCCCATGTCATATTAAAGTCACCGTATATTTCACCTAATGTTTGTACTCCTACTTTCTCCTTAAACATATTTTGCTTCTCATCCTTTAACTTCCATCACTTAATTTTATGAGTCGTATATATTTTCTTTCTATTGATACTATATTTGAAACGTATATCCAACACTACTAACCTATGTTGGGTAGTTAAACTTTCTCCAAGGATGGCCTTGTAATTTTTACAAATTTTTCTATCCTTCTTCCTAACCATAAGAAAGTCAATTTGTAATTTATTATTTTCACTTTTGAACGTAATTAAGTGTTCTTCTCTTTTCTTAAAAGAACATATTAGCTAATATAAGGTCATATGGTATCCAAAATCTAATATAGTTTCCCTTATTTCTCCTTACAAACCCATAACTAATCCATGTACCCTCTCATATTCCTAATTTTTCACTGACATGCCCATTTAAATCACCTCCTATTAAAATCATTGAAAAAAATCACAAAAATCACTTTAATTAAATTATGCAAAATCACTTTAAGTAAACACACTATAGAAGATGTGATTACATCGAAGAGGACAAATAAGTAACATATGAAGAATTAATGCCTAAATCTAAATAACCATGAGCTGCGTCAAAATCAAATGCATTACCTTCCAAAACCAAATGATGTTACGATCTTTTGACTTGTAACCATTGTATTCGGTATGCTCTCTCCATTCCTTTACATTGATGACACTATTGTCACCACCTATCATTAGATCAAAATCTTCTAGGTCCAGACCGTTGAAGAAAAATTGCTGGTTCTTTGGGTTAGAAAGAATATCACCAAAACCTTCAGCGAAATGAGTAATCTGTTCAGAGATTGATGTAACAAAGCGATGCTTAATAAGGAGATTAATGTACTCCTCTCTGTTCCTACTATGTACAATAATATCCTTTCCACCAGGGCAGAGCTCAACTGTTTCCATTGAGCCCAGCATTTCTATGTCTCTCACGAATGTTAGTCCTAACCCATCTGAATCAAGAAGGGCTCCATCCATCTCGAGAATTTGTTTCCAACTCCTGTACAAGTCTGGATCTGCATCGCGCACATCCTCCAGAGTAATAGATCTTCCAGCTAGTTGCAAGAAAAATGTACGATCAAATACAATGCCAACTTGTACTTTGTGCATCAATGCTAATGCAATAACTCGACCACTGAAGCTGAAGTATTTGAGATACAAAGGATCCACAGCAGATGCTGCAGCAAATTCACAGTAACCAACCAATGTCAATAAAAGCAATAACCTAAAAACACAGAAAAAAATCTTTGATTGGAAAACATTATTAGAAAACAGTTATACGTGGTATATGTTAATACCACATGGGACATTTAGTTACACATATGCACAGAAAAAAACTACAATTGGAAAACATTATTAGAAAACAGTTATACGTGGTATATGTTAATACCACATGGGACATTTAGTTACACATATGCACAGAAAAAAACTACAATTGGAAAACATTATTAGAAAACATTTATACGTGGTATATGTTAATACCACATGGGGCATTGAGTTACACATATGAATGGTGCGTTGCTTATATGTGATGTAATTTTCACAAATGAAAAGAGAAACATATATTATTTTTTCTCTCAACAAGGTGTCATGACAGGTAAAATGATACTCTCTTCTAGTCAGAAGATTCTCTACAAAGATTTTGTTTGGGAAATGAGTGAATTTAATATGATGAGATGGCCTCCCATGCCCATACAGCTTCCTTTATAAGGGAAGAGAATGTGCAACAACAATAAGGCAAGTCATGGAGTGAGAAAAATGATAACTCAGAGGATAAGAATATCGACATCAAATTTGACAAAGTACGCATACCTAGACAAAGGCTCAAATGAGCCCTAATAAGTTGTCAAATTACCTAATTTAGAAATTAAGCTAATATTTAAGTAAGTTGATAAGTAAATAAATGTATATTAGAATCATTTTTCTCTCTTTATACTGGTAAAATAATTAGACAAGAAAGCCTCCTAAAGTAATTGTCATGAAATAATCTATTTTATCACTAAATTCATTATAATAACCATTACTCAGTAGGAATCCCAGGGTGGGAGAAAAAGGCAAATAAGAAAGTCAATCACTAAGTTAACAAGCTTTGCTCTAAATAACTATTGAGTGGGCACGAACCAATAAAAACTTTAATTGATTTGTCAAATTTCAAATGGACATCTTTGAGTTATTTTGTTTACTTTCCGCTTTTGGTCTCTCAAGCCAGTACAAGAGAATTATACTGTGCACCTCTAAGTCATAATCAATAATTTGTTGAACATTCTAGTTACCTTCTAATGTTCTTCCACTTACCTTATTTTACTTAAAAAATAAAAACTATAAAATTAGATAATCAATTAAATTAGAATTTTAGAGAAACAAACTAAATAAAATAACGACAGAACTGGAATTCATATTGACACATATCAGCGTGCTGAGAGTCAACATGACACTGTACCTATTGACGTGACACAGGAGGCATAAGAGAAATTAACTGTGCAATCAAATTGGATGGAACAATATGTTTTGACCATGTCATCCAACACAATCATACCTAGAAGGGCTTAATCAAAATAGGAAATAAACCAAATCACACAAAAAAATCAATTAGATTAAACATATACCAAAACTTCTCTACACTCTTATTAACTAGGAATTCCCCTTAAATATTTATCCTCCAAAAGAGAATTGCAAAAATAAGCTCTTTTAAATCAAAGACTCGAAACAGAATATCTATTTAGCATCACTTCCACATATGGATAATGTAAATGGTTATCCAAAGAAGCAAACACACAATTAGAGGTTGTGCACACGATGCCACTCCTTAGTGAAGGGCAACTAGGTCCCTCTTTGCAATTGCAAGGAGGCAATGATGGGTATACACATTCAAGAAAAAGTAGACCAAAGAACTCAAGGCAAACGTCGAAGGAGGTCGGTTAGACCACTAGTAGAAGGGCGTTGCAAAACTATAGGGTGGCGAGATAAGTTTTTGGCAAAGGAAGATACCAAAAAATAGAGGGAGGGTTGATGTGTGTTGTATGTGAGGAATAGTGTTGGTTTCCTGCAATTGGGGTCAATTGAAAGGGAAGGTCGGCGAAGGGGTGCAATAAGTGATCGATGGGAAGGCATGAAGGAACTGAATCAATATAGCTTTGATACCACTTGATCCAACATAAGAACAACAATCTCACATAGAATGAAACTCACAGAAGAATATCCTTAAATTTAAAGATTGTTAACTCTTCATAGATCAATCTAGAGCCTTGTGTTGTTACCAAGCATTATGAGCTAATAATTTATCAAGGGTTAATAGTCATATATTATGGGTTTAATCTCAAGTGGAGAATTTGGTTGAAAAGTGTTATCTTGAGTCTTGTATATGCACAAATAGTCCTCTGTCATGAAGAATGACATAATATTTTTCACTCACCAACTTGGATGGCAATTGCAGTTTGCTAATAAGATAGATGTAAGCATTCTTTTTATTTTATATAAAAAAAAATAAAAAGAGATGTAAAAACAACATATCCTCTCACATCTTGTAGTATTATTACTGTTGACATCACTGGACTTTACAAACAATTTTTGGGCATTTAGCCCATCTGTTATGAAAAAAAGGACACAAGAAGGTGTTTAGATTATATGGGAGGATAATATTAAAGAATGGCACAAAGTCACAAAGTTACTAATTCACCAAGGATCTGTATAGATAGGTAGGTGCTCAGTTTAATCCTAAATTAAGAAGAGAAGGGTCAACCATGAATTAATTGTTGGATAGCAAAATTCACTTAATCTGCTAATCAAATTGAGTTGATAGGTCTAATTAGTATGATAACTTTCTATTTACCATGCAAAGATTAAACAGACTACAAATAAGTAACACCATGGGAAATGAGACACTAGTGGCATAGATCATAGGTGGCAAGACGCATCGAGTGCATCATGATATTAATATAAAACTCACATCAAGCACCTAGATGGATATAGATGTCATTCCATCTGAAGTTTAGACTCATTGTGGTAAGAAAGAGGATGATCCACAGTTAACGTGCCAAAAGGACTCTCACAAGTAGATATTAATTGGAGATTGGTGCAGTTCTCAACTATTGACAATGATGCAACAAGCTTATCACGTCATTTTAGGATTAAAACCAGGTGATAGAATTTATTTTCTTTAATGCAGGGAAGTAGGGCATCTATATAAATTGCTGCATCACTCAGAGGTCCGCTTTGGGAACAAGGTAAAGAACATAAAGCTGATCCAATGAGTATGCAGATCTAGAATATCATGAGGACAGGTAGGTAGAGAATTTAGAGCTGATCAACTCACCAGGATTTGGGAAGAATCGTCGCTGATCATGTGGGCATGGCAAGAAAAGAAGGTTCTGCGGATTGAAAATTTCTCTGCATAACAAGCAAAACCACTCTCTGAGAACACCAGGACCTGTGGCTTCCTCATTTTTGAACTCCATTAAAAGGCCTCCACGCAATGCTCCAGCATCAATCCGCCCAATGTATCCAAAGGAATCAGTCATCAGCTGAGATCTATCAATAAGCATTTCATAAAGCTCATCTTCCTCCTTTCCTTCAAATAGCATCATCAGAACTAGATTCCTTCTTGCCTGAAAATCAATTATATCTTTATACTTGAGAAACCAAAGAAGCCTATGATCCCTCTTAGCATGTCTGAGAAGAACATTTAGCAACCTCCGTCGTTCAAAAAGAAGTGAATGGAGTAACTGCCCAGCACCCTCGAAAATCTTGGAGAAGTCCTTAACCACTTCTAAAACAACTAGCAATTGTGACCCAAATGCAAATTGAGATTGACACTGTGTCTGACCCCTTTGGTCCATAATGTCCTCCACCTTTTCAAGACACTGGCTAACTTTGGTCAGGAGCTTCATGAATAGCTCATGTATCAATCCAATTCCTTCCTCGTACTTTGTGTTCCCATGTTCAAAGAAGTGTTTAGTGATAGGCTGGTGAATGCCCCTCCAATTATAAATTGCATGGTGCAACGCAATAAGGTAATTGGAGAGATCAATAAGAACAACCTCTGGGACCATCATAGCCTCTGTTGAAAGTGCCACATCCACTAACCCAACAAGCTCAACGATAAACGAATGCAAGTCCGGCAGCAAGTGAATGGACTTTATATGACCAGTGTATACAGACCCAGCAGAAGATTTTAGAAGCCTAGCTAATGCGCTTCGGCATGAAAGATAAAGCTGATCATTCGTACCTCGGACTGAAGAGAGCATCTTGCAGAAGGTGAGCACAGTAGAGGTGCACTGTAAGTGCATATAATCTGGCAAGTAGTCAGTTTTAGAGGTAAGAAACATCCGAATGGCCCTCTCGCCAACTGAATGGTTTTCAGCAATCGGTGAAATATACATTTTCAGAAGCGCCGCTGAAGCACCTCCCCAAGTAAAAATTCCAAGGTTAGCTAAAATATTGTCTCTGTCCCCATTAGATTCCAATAGCGTGCTGGTGAAGAATTGCTTCATGAGTCGCTCAATGTTGTCCCTCTGCCGATTGAGAAATTCAGCGTCTCGGACAGGGTTGTCGAGGAGGAAGGATATGGAGGACATGAGGTCGTTGACGGTCGTCCATACCGTCGGTTGTTCGGTGCTCCTAAGGCGAGCAGAGAGATGGAGACATGCGTCTCTCCCAACCCCACACTTAAGGAGAGTGGATTCGCCATCAAGCTGGCGGCCTCTATAGATCAACCGCATCTCGAAGCATGGTATTCTCTCGACCAATCCGATCCTTTCGATGATCGAACTGACGGTGTCGCTCTGGAGGGCACGGACTACGAGACTCCCCTGGGAGAGCAGCCGGACGAAGAATTGGATCTCCTCAGAAGGAGGCGATGCGAGAGGCGGCGATGGAGGGGATGCGCAGGAGGTGTCAAGCGAGGACGACGGAGGCAAATAAGAAACTTCCAACTGATCGGAGTCGGCGACGGCCGATAAGGCGGGGACGGCCGAGAAGGAAAGGATAGATGAGATCTTAGCCATCTTCAGGAGATGGATGAAGCGGTCGTGATCGGCATAGTCTTCGATCCTCCGCTTCAGGTGGTGATGAAGGTGATTACGATCGAAGGCCTGGCGGTGGTGCAGGGCGGCGTCAAAGGAGGACATAGGGAGGATCCGGAGGCGCCGGAGGAGGCCGATCGGAAAGCGCAGTCTTACGATTTCATCGCCGGAGCGGCTCGGCACGGCACAGTGAGGTGGAGAGGGGAGGGGTTTTCGGTCGCTGGAGAGCAAGAGGGTCAATGAATAATTCTTACATAAACCGAAGAGATGGGATCTTGACCGAGGAGCTAGAGGTGTCGCCTCGCTTGTTCGCTTTGGGCCGGAGTTGGTTCGGCCCATTAAAATTTCTATATATGTTTATATCATCACTTTTTTAACTTCAATATATGGCAAGTAATTTAATTTAAGACAAATATAATATGTATAATATCATATTTTATATTTACCTTAAACTTTCCATTAAAAAAAAGGATCACCATATTAATGACTTTCTTAATTATCCTGATTATAAATACCTCAAATAGTAAAAAAATCTTTTACGAAAATCCTTTTCTATATTACATTGATCGTCGACAGGGCCTCTCGAATAGCTAAGACCTCATCTCCTTTGGCAAATTGATGTCCCAAAAATAAAGGCTGGAAAAAAAAAGAAAGATTAGCTAAATCACTTTTGCAATCTTATACTTGCAATGTTCAGGTTTGCTCATCTACTCGAACTAAAACCAACCGATACACTAGACACGAATGCAAGTTGAATTTAGTCGAGTTCAATTGCAACACAGAAACACATTGAAAGAGTAAGTAGGAGGATGCTTCTAGTTTGGAGTGTGTTATATGTATAGAAACACCAATGCTAGTTCAAACTAAGCCAATGAAGCATTTGGATGAGTGATAACCTTGTAGACATGAAAGTCATGCCAAGGAACAATGCTTTAACAACTTGTTTGTGGCCGGCGTTGCCAAATGTTGTTGGTAGCGTCTCGTGCAGCGCAAGGAATGTCATTACCCTGCTGACTGTTCTTTTGCTCAAAAAATACAACAGTTAGAAAACTAGACATTGGTTTACATTTTTTCTAATATTGACTATTTCTGGGGATAAGAATTGGAATTAACCTGATCCAGTAACCCTTCGAGGATTTCAGGATTTAAACTTCTCAGGAAGATGTAATCTACAAAGATCGAACATCCATTAGAACATAAACATACAATCATGGACACTTTCTGTAACTATAAATTGAAACAACCGATAAATCCTGAAGACAGTGACATGTAGCAGGATATGCACACACCCACAAGTATAACTCCTAGGGGCTTGGCGAAACCAGAGAGTGCTGCCAATTTGAATACTTGTCATTTGTTGGATCATGTCGATACCACATACAACATATATATCAATAAGCCATTAGATGTGCACTTTTGTTTTGTTTGATCAATTTTTAGTGTCAAAACATACCTTTCAGTAGCATAGTAGATAGGAAGAGCAACTGCAACACCTTGTCATAGAAATAATGAAAATGTGTTCTTGTAAGGTGAACTCCAGACTTCAATTCAGATAGAAATCGACATAAACCAAATTTCATTATCTTAGCAACAATCGAGGTGATATATCGTATCAGAAGGGAAAATGTTTCATACAAAAGGAAAAAGTGCCTATAATCTGCTATCCTTTCTACCAGTTAGGTTAAAATATCTTTGTGAATTGCATCTGGATTTCAACAAACAACTTTGTTGAACAAACAAGGTAGAGCTTGAGGCTTGGTTGGACAAACAACACTAGTATATGGTAGTTATGTTGCAAGTTAGCAGATCTATGTTTGAATAAAACTATATGATTATTAGTCAAAAGTAGCAGAAACAGAAAGAACAAGCTTCTCTACATCGTCATGAGAAAGGCAGTGATTGGATGCATATTCATAAAGTAAAGTAAACCAAAGTATAATCTTTCATTGTACTTCAGGGATGTTGTGAAGAGCAATAGCCAAAGCCAAGTTAACACCAATTTGGATTCCCTGTAAGATTTGCATTCAAGAATAGTAATCAATAAAGAGTTACCATAAGAAGGAAAAGAGAAAAGAAAAAGGAGAATGGCTAATCAAATGCTTATTTCGCTGATAAAATTCTCTTAACTTCTTTATAGATAAGTAGAGTAACTGAAAGCTCCTCTCAACATTACAGTGATCATATTTGAAGTCTTCACTTGTTCAAGTTATTGCCAGTAATATAAGATTATTACTCAAAAAAAAATTTTATCGATTCCTCAACTCTAATATTTCAGAAACATGGTTAAAGTGCAAATCTACTAAGTGACTTAAATAGATTTCCTTACTGATGAAAACACATGCCAAATTAACCTCCCAATCTGTAAGTCATATGTTCTAAGATTCACAAAAGAGAAATTTCATAATTCAGTTGGAGTTTGCTCAAGACTAGCCATAACTTCACCAAAGACAATCTATCCCATGAATACTAACCATAATTCAACAGCTACTTTTAGATTTCCAAAGAGGAACATTTACCTTCATTGATCCAACAAAAATGGTCATTCCTTCAGGAAAGTTGTGCACAGTAATGCTTGCAACTTATGATGAAAACAATTTATAATTAGATGAAGTAAGAATTTCTGATGAACACAAGATGAAGTACAGAACAAGCAAACATCTTTCCATAATGTTTATTATAGCAAAACTTTTATCTGAAATGTTACAAAAGAGAAATCTTTTGGATAAATATAGTAAATGGAACGCTTACCAATTGCAGTCACTATTCCACTAAATAAGACTTGCGTGTGGTGCTTCCTAAGCATGCCCTTGACTGATCCATCACTGTTTTCCCAACTCTTTTGAAACAGTCAAGAAAATTTCCATTATTTTCTCAGGTCAATGGATAGAAAAATAGCTAATGCACATCCAGTAGGAATAAGAAAAGATAATGCATACCTTGTGATTCTCTAAAACAAGAGTCGATTCTGGAATGAAATTGACAATAGAAGCAAAGAATAGAGCGCCTAAATAGAACTGCAAGAGCAATCAGGAGCTATTCATATAAAGATATCCAAGTATGCACCGGTGGCATTTTATTATATGAAACTATGAACGATGTTCCATGGCAATGGTGCGTACCCAGATGCTGCCTTTGAGGAAGCCAAGAGCGTTCATAGTGTTGTGTGTCAAGTCGAAGAAGGAGACGCATAACATGAGGCCAGCAGCAAAACCCTGGTTTTGAAATTATGTGAGCTGATAGCTCCCAAAAGGCAAAAGACAAAAACTTAAAGGTCAGACCCACCTGTAAGCTCCCAAGAAGCTTAAGATTGGGAGTGCCGCTAAGAATCACCAAAAGCCCACCTGCGCGATGCAGAATTTCAATTCCAAATGGTCATATTTTGAATGCCCACTTACAGGCTGAACCCTAACATATTCTAGGTATTGCCTTATCGTAGTGAATCACAACAAATGCGACACGGAACTGGAGAAAGGGTCGTCAACAAAACACTAAAAAGCAGGCATTATACAGACCAAAAAGCGAAAAGCTAACTTCAATGAAAGAGAAGCAGGGGACGATATCATTAGACCACTTAAAGCAGAACCAATCTGTGCACATACCGATCGAGGTGCTCAATCTGTTGACCAACGAGAGCGCGACGGCGACAAGCACCTGCGCCTCCATCGAGAGCGACGGAAAAGACTTGAAGAAGCGTGAGCGCCGAGACGAATGGGCACATTGCCTGCAGCGTGTAGGTTATATAACCCGGAGCGGTCATATTAAGAATATAAAAAAACTTTGCAAATATAACCATCCAGTAGTTTCTGTTTCCATAAACACCCTCATTCCATGCAAATGAACCTTTTGAAGTTCGGGAAAAATATGAAAATAAGTACCTCAAAATATTAACAAGTAGCAAACAAGTCCTGAATTGGTAATCTACTGTTCATTGGCCTAATTGCGTGGCTCACGATAATTAATCAATTGCTTACGTACGAAGCTGATGAAAGACATAATGTTCTCGTTAATTGTAATTTATAGGATTGTTTATGGAAATTAGTGTGGGTGGTTTAGAGACTAAAAACAAAGTTTATTGTTTCGGTGTGAGATTGGTGGGTCAATGAAAGGTACTATTGTGAAGAAGGTCGTAGATCATACGATAGTGAAGGAGACACATGGAGATCCTACAATCACTTAGTATAAGATTAGGAGGGGCGCTGAGGCTGTACTCATTATGACCACCCCAACACTCAAGTTAGTATAGGTGTTAGACAAAAATAAAAGCTATGGAGTAGTAAAATTTTTACGATTATGTGCTACCTATATTCGCGAGACGAGCGACTTTTTATAGAGATGTAGTTGTGCTCTCATATTTTCCATATGTTCCAAGATGAACGCTTATATTAATTGTCCAAGTCCTCCGGAAGAAGCGACTACGTTATCCATGTTTTTAAGGATAAATGACTATGTTGCCCATGGCCTCTAGGAGAGAATGACTATGTTGTCCATACCTTCTAGGAAAAATAGTTCAACGAGCCGTGTAGGATGCAAGTCCCACGTGAGGGAGTTGAGTAACCAGACTAAGGGAATCAGAGTTGAGGGAATCAGGTGGCTGAGTTGATGGAGTTGGGAGTTGACGGAGTTGGGTGGTTGAGCTAAGGGAGTCAGACGACCAGGCTGAGGGAGTTGGGTGGCCTAGCTAAGGGAGTCGAACAACTAGGCTGAGGGAGTCGGGTGGTCAAGCTGAACCGAGCTGAAAAAGTTGGGAGTTAAGAGAGTCGGGTGGTCGAGCTGAGGGAGTTAGACGACTGGACTGAGGGAGTCGGGAGTTGAGGGAGTCGGGTGGCCGAGTTGAGGAAGTGGAGTGTATCACCTTGACCAATGTTGACTTTCTACTCCCCTTAACTTACCGTTCTACTTGACTTTTGATCAAGGATTTGACTTATACCTTAACTCTATCACATGGAGACCTACATTATCCATCACATCACAAGTCTCCCTGCCAAGTTCAATCAAAGGAGGCTTGAGTCTGACTTATTAGATTGAAGTGCATTCTGACCTAACTCTCAACCTGAACTTTAAGCCTAACATGGCCAAAGGGCCTTACCACCACACTATTGATTGCCTCGGGAATCCATGAGTCAAGCGTTAACAATGTGGGTGAAACGCAAGATCACGTATCACAATCATGATTCGCGAGTCCCATTGGCCATTAATATGAACCAATCCAAGGTTGACATGTGGTGACATCATGCCAAGGGATCGACTTGAGATGACTATTGAGATCCTACAGATTCGAGCAAGTGATCCAACGGTTCAGTAGCTTGCCTTTTTGTCTCCACGATCCGACAACCGAGATTTACGTGCCCGAGCTTTATTAGGTTTAGCAAAGGGAGGATGTCGTCACATTCTTCATCATCTTCTTCGATCTCCATTAGTAGAGATCTTCTATGACATTGTGAACCTCTTTTTTTCTATAAGTTTCTTCGTCGTCACTGTGCTCTGGCCCACGTTGTTCTTTTCTTCTCCATTCTCCTTAGTTTTTAGCCTATCTATGATAACTGAAAGCATTTCTATTCTCTGATACACCTCGATGGTGTCAAATTTTAATAGAGGGGACTTTGACCAACTACAATTGCAGTTTGAAATTTCTATTGACCATCGATTAATAATTCCGAATGCTCTAGATTGACCTTCTCTCCCACCCATTAATTTTGTCATCTTTTTAGGGGTCAACTGTTAATGACCTCATATTTCCTATTCTAAGTTTCTTTACCAAGGTCTTTCAATACTTCCATATTCCCCTCAACAACTGGCATTCACCTCTTTCTAACTACTTTGCAAGGTAGTAATCATTTTTTGTTTGTATTGAATATCCCTTACATCCCGGGTCTTTCATTATTTCTTCTATATGAAGAAAATGAATGTTAAGGTCTTCTACTTTGCAGTGAGACCTTCTTGTAGCTTCTTAGACAAGATGTTAACTTCACACAAGCGACAGAAGTCTCATTATATATTTATTTGACCTCCTACTCCATTCACATAGTCGACTGATTGGTAGATGGAATTCTCAAAACCGCAGAGTTTGAGTCAGTTCAAGTTGGAGCTCACCTGTCTCACCACAGCAGGACTTCTATTTGGTCTTTAGTTTTATGTCAAACTCTTGCTCAAGGAGAACCTTCTCTTCCATTTCAGATTGAACTCGATTAACGTTGAGCTCCACTCTTCCTTTGGTAAGAGTTTTTCTTTTTTTGTCATATGTGATGGCTAACTTAAGGTTTTCCTTTTTATGCAACTTAGATAATATTAAAAGTGTCTCTCAATAAATCTCTCAAGTTGATTGAGTTGTAGCTGGAGGAGCATGGTGCCCTCCTACTAACTCCTCTGGTGATGCAGTTGTGAAAACAAGAGAGTTGCCACCACCCCATCCTTTGATGTTGGCAGTGTCCATCTCTTCTAGAAGTTGGGGGAGCCCCTGAGGATAACTAAGAGAATGTGTTGACCACAAGAACATTCAATTGTACTGAGTCTATTGGTGGCTATCACTGTTAGAGTGTATACTAAAAGCCTAGCTTTTGTATAAACATTTATTTAGAAATAAAGAATCACAGTGGTCAATATCTACATTTATTTGTTAAATGTAATTTGTTCAATTAATTTATATAGTAGACAACATGGTGTGTGGTGTCACATACAGAAGATCATGTTGTCGGTTCTTTATAAATGATAAACAGTTGCTCGCGACTAAGATGGAAAGGAACAAACCGTTGAAACAGTCATAGTGTAATTAAGTATTAGTTTATCTTAACTAATAAATTACACTGATACACTCCAAGTGTATTGAGTAGGACCATTTTAGGTAAGTTCTTTTTGTACTGACTTTATAAAAGAACTACACCTTAGTTGTTATGGAAGTGTGTGCTCTTAATCCTAATATAATAACAAACACATATATTTAGTATTCATTTCTTTGACTTATCAATGGGTGAGATTTAACTCGATAAGTCAATAAGCCCGATAAGTTGGGAAATGATATTACTTATAGTGTGTGTTGTTGATTATAGAAGGAATCTGTGTCCTAGTAATCTTGGTTGAGAATGCCCCTAAAAGGAGCTCATAAGGATTGTCATGTTAAACCCTGTAGGTGGACTTAGTCCGACATGACGATGAGGTTGAGTGGTACTACTCTTGGACTAACATATTAATTAAGTGAGTTGTCAGTAACTCATTTAATTAGTGAGCATTCGACATCTTAAACACAGGGAGATTAACACACTCATAATAAGAAGGAGCCCAAAATGTAATTTGGGATTGGTGCGGTAGTTCAATAATAATTCTTTAGTGGTATGAATTATTATTGATGAAGTTAATTTGTGTGTTCAGGGCGAACACGGGAAGCTTAATTTCATCGGGAGACCAAAACTAATTCCTCCTCTCGGTCCCTATCGTAGCCTCTTGTATATAAAGATTTATACCCACCACATACCCACTTCTTACCCACCTTTATACCCATCCTATTGGGGTCGGCCAAGCAAGCTTGGAACCTAAGCTTGGGTCGGCCAAGTAAATAGGATGAGTTGAGTTGGTGTGGCCAGCCCTAGCTTGAACCCAAGCTTGGTGTGGCCGGCCACATCATATTAAAAAGAAATTTATATTAAAATTATTTCTTATATGGATATCATAGTTTTAAAAGAGAGTTTGAAATTTAAATATTTCCTTTTATAGCTTTATACAAAAGATTAAGAAAAGATTTGAAATCGTTCCTTATTTGTAGATTGAAAGGTAGATTTTAATTTTGAGAAAACTTTCCTTTTTTAACCATGTTCATGATTTAAAAGAGAGTTTAAAAATTAAATATTTCTTTTATAAAGCTTCTACAAAAGATTAAGAAAAGATTTGATATCTTTCCTTATTTGTAGATTGAAAGAGATTTTAATTTTTAGAAATAACTTTCTTTTTATCCACATGTTTAAAAGAAAGATTTAATTTATAAAAATTCCTTTTTATAAACCACCATGAAGGGAAAAATTATTGGAGTTTTTTTTTAATTTCTGGAAGCAAATTAGAAAGTTTTAATTTTTTTTGTGAATTAAAATTTCCTTGATTGGGAGAGAAAGGTGGTCGACCATTATTATTGAGAAAAGAAAATTATTTTTAATTAAAATAATTTTTATTTTACATGACAAAGGAATTAAGAAAGTTATTATTTAAATTTCCTTATTTGCCAAGACCAAGGATTATAAAAGAGGAGGTAGAGGTGCCTTCATGGCTAACGATTCTATTCTTTTTCTTCCTCTCTTTTCCTCCTTGGTGTGGCCGGCCCTAGGGTCTCTTCTCCTTCTCTTCTCTTCCTCCTTTGTGGCCGGCGGCATCAACATAAGAGAAGTCCTTGGTGGCCGGTTCTAGCTAGGAGAAGAAGGAGAGAAAGGAGGCTTTGTTTCTAGCATCCCTTGGAGCTTGGCGGTGGTGGCCGAACCTCACATCTCTTGGAGTTTATGTGGTGGCCGAATCTTGCTTGGAGAAGAAGGTGGCTTAGGTGGATTCTCATCTCGGTAGATCGTTGCCCACGCAAAGTCCGGGATAAGAAGAGGAATACGGTAGAAGATCAAGAGGTTATTTGCTTACAAAGAAAAGTATAACTAGTAATTATTTTCCGCATCATACTAGTTTTCTTTGTATAGTTATTTTTGGAAATACCAAACACAAGAGACATATGATTCTAGAGTTTTCGGATTTGTTTCGAAGTTATGTTTCTTTTCTTTTATTTTTTGAATTTGTAATTCGATTGTTCTTTTTGGTTAACCTAGAGTTATTTAAAGAAATTAAATATTAGTTTTCCTTAAAAGGCTTTGTTTAGGCGGTGGTGGTTGCTCCCATATCCAAGAAGGTCATGTACCTCGCCATGCAGTCCTGGAAGCCAATTTTAGAAATTAATATTTAATGGAATTAATAACATAGGTAGATTTGAATCAATAGTGTTAAGTTCCGCTTGCAATTCAAATATAAACCAGTAAGAACAGATAAGTTAAATTTGGAATCAATGATGTTAAGTTCCGTCTATGATTCCTAATTTAACTTCTAAAGAACACAATAGGTTATTTAAGGAAAGGTTCGACACTTGTACAAAAATTTTGTACAGTGGAGCCGGTATGATTTTCCTAGGACTAACCAACAATTGGTATCAGAGCTAGGATTTGCCTCTGTGTGTTTGGTTTTCAAATAGATTATGCACATGTCATACATAATTTAGGCAGGATAATAGTAGGATGTGCTAACTTTATGGTTGCAGACTCCAACTATTATGACATATAGATATTGTGTGTGATTGGACCCTTGGACATGTCAAGGGCATTTTATTGTGTGTGAATGATTGTAATATTAAATACAGCAGGAGCTGTATTAGTTATTAGGATTTTACATTTTTGTTCGATCTAGAATATATGTACATTCCTTTATGGAATATAGGATCAATGTATGTAAAATTTTATATTTGTCGCGGATCGTATCCTTGCGAGGCGTGGTGCTATCGGAGGACCAGAGGCGCAGCGGAATAAAAAGCAAGATAGATGCGACGATTCGACCCGGTGGCGGTGGCTAAAGAATGCAGCAGCTAGGGTTGGAGCACACAGAGAACAGTGATAGAAAAAGGCCATAATAGTTAGAAAAATAATTTTCATATTTATTGCTTTTATTTACTGTGATGTGTGTGTATGCATGTAATGTATGCTAGGATAGTTTAAAATTCCTCACTTTAAATAACTAAGTGGGAGAGGGATTTATTTTAATAAATTCCACGGTCTCCATTACTGATTTGTAAGTGATGCAAACAAACTTGCGTGTTGGCTCTGAGTGCCTTCCTCCATATCGGATGAGTTTGTTTGCGGATCACTAGATCATGTTGGTTGCTACTCGGAAAGCCTAGAGGTTCCACTGTACAAAAATTTTGTACAAAGGTCTGAACCTTTTCCTAGCTACCATGTGTTCTTTTAAATTAAATTTTGGATCGCCTGCGGAACTTAACACGTTTGATCCAAAACTTAATCTATTCGTTCTTTTAGGTTTTGACTTGGGTCTCTTGCGGAACTTAACACGTTCAACCCAAATCACCTTAAGTTATTAATTCCATTAAATATTAATTTCCATAATTGGTTCCCAGTACTGACGTGGCGAGGCACATGGCCTTCTTGGATATGGGAGCAACCACCACCGACTAGACAAAACCTTTTATGGAAAGCTAATATTTAATTTCCTAAAATAACTTTAGGTTAACCGAAAAGAACAATCAAATCACAAGGAAAAAGAAAACAAAAGAACACAACATCGAAAAATATATTCGAAATACTAGAATCGCATGCCTCTTGTATTTGGTATTATTTCCAAAAATAACTAGTATAATGCGGAAAGAAAAATTACTAGTTATACCTTTTAGAAAGACCTCTTGATCTTCTACCATATTCCTCTTCTAACCTCGGACGTTGTGTGGGCAACGATCTTCCGAGATGAGAAACCACCAAAGCACCTTCTTCTTCTTTCTTCAAGTTTCGGCCAAGCACTATGCTTCCAAGAGATGAAGATCTTTTTCCACCAATCAAGCTCCAAGGGATGTAAGCTTTCTCTCCTTCTTCTCCAAGCTAAAATCCGGCCACCACTTGGATCTCAATGAGCATGAAGAGGTCCGGCCACAAGATGGAGAGAAGAGAAAGGAAGGAGGCCAGCCACACCAAGGAAGAAAAGAGGGAGAAAATAATAAAGGTTGTTCACTATGAAGCCTTCTCTACCCCCTCTTTTATAATCCTTGGTCTTGGCAAATAAGGAAATTTAATTAAAAACTTCCTTAATTCTTTTGTCATGAAAAAGAAAAAATTTATTTTAATTAAAATAATTTTTCTTCTCACTTAAACATGGCCGGCCACTTATTTCCTCAAATCAAGGAGAGTTTTAATTAAACAAGAATTAAAACTTCCTAATTTGTTTCCAGAAATTTATAAAAAATTTCTCCAATAATTTTATCCCTTCATGATTGGTTTATAAAAAGGAAATTTAATAAATTAAAATCTTTCTTTTAAACATGTGGATAAAAAGAAAGTTATCTCTAAAAATTAAAATCTCTTTCAATCTACAAATAAGGAAAGATATCAAATCTTTTCTTAATCTTTTGTAGAAACTTATAAAAGAGAATATTTAATTTTTAAACTCTCTTTTAAATCATGAATATGTTTAAAAAGGAAAGTTTTCTTAAAATTTAAAATCCTCCTTTAATCAACAAATAAGGAAAGATTTCAAATTTTAAACTCTCTTTTAATCATGTAGATGATTTACAAATAAGGAAAGTTTTTACCAAAAATTAAAACCATCCTTTTAAACTACAAATAAGGAAAGAGATTAATCTCTTCTCTTAATCTTTTGTAGAAAGTTATAAAAGGAAATTTTTAATTTTTAAACTCTCTTTTAAAATCATGATATCCACATAAGAAATAATTTTAATAAAAATCCTTTTTAATATTCTAGTGGCCGACCACCTAAGCTTGGGACCCAAGCTTTGGCCGGCCACCTACATGGCCCATCCACTTGGACTTGGCCGGCCCTAGCTTGGGTTCCAAGCTAGCTTGGCCGGCCCCATTGGATGGGTAAGAAGGTGGGTATGCGGTGGGTATAAATCTCTATATACTAGAGGCTACGATAGGGACCGAGAGGAGGAATTGGTTTTGGTCTCCCGATGAAATTAAGCATCCCATGTTCGCCCCGAACACACAACTTAATTTCATCAATAATAATTCATTCCACTAAAGAACTATTATTGAACTACCGCACCAATCCCAAATTACATTTTGGGCTCCTTCTTATTATGAGTGTGTTAGTCTCCCTGTGTTTAAGATAACAAATGTCCACTAATTAAGTAAGTTACTGACAACTCACTTAATTAATATCTAGCTCCAAGAGTAGTACCACTCAACTTCATCGTCATGTCGGACTAAGTCCACCTGCAGGGTTTAACATGACAATCCTTATGAGCTCCTCTTGGGGACATTCTCAACCTAGATCACTAGGACACAGTTTCCTTCTATAATCAACAACACACACTATAAGTGATATCATTTCCCAACTTATCGGGCTTATTGATTCATCGAACTAAATCTCACCCATTGATAAATTAAAGAAATAAATATCAAATATATGTGCTCGTTATTATATTAGGATTAAGAGCACACACTTCCATAATAACTGAGGTCTTTGTTTCTTTATAAAGTCAGTATAAAAGAAACGACCTCTAATGGTCCTACTCAATACACTCTAAGTGTACTAGTGTAATTATATAGTTAAGATAAACTAATACCTAATTACACTACGACCTTCCAATGGTTTGTTCCTTTCCATTATGGTCGTGAGCTACTGTTTATAATTTATAAGGTACTGATAACATGATCCTCTGTGTGTGACACCACACACCATGTTATCTACAATATAAATTAATTGAACAACTACATTTATCATAAATGTAGATATTTGACCAATGTGATTCTTATTTTTAGATAAATGTTTATACCAAAAGCTAGGCTTTTAGTATACACTCTAACAGATCAAACTTCCATTTTAGATGACTATAGGAAATTAATTAAGAGCGTGTGATCTTCCCCATCGGAAGAGGCACAATCTTATTAATGGACTTAGTGTCACGTAATGTTATACACTTAGACACGTCTAATAGTATCCTCCCCATCGGAGTCACTGCTATTATTTGTGTGACCGAAGAAAACCAACTATTAATTTGTCAAATAAATAGGTTGACAAGATAATAAAATTAAAAACTCCTCTTACAAATGTTTGGTTTTGTATACGTCCACACTATCATGACATACAAAATTCACGGTGTTTGAGATAATTTTATTTGTCATAAAGATTTATTGACAAGATAATTAATGGGTAAAACCCTCCTCTTACAAATGTTCAATTTTGTATACGTTCACACTATCGTGACATGCAAAATTCACGGTGTTTGAGGTGTTAGAGAATTTAAATAATATTGTTTGAGAAATCAATGTTATTTTAAATTCAAAAGTTTTGACCAAATATTTGATCAAAGACAGATCAACTATTAAATTTATTCGTCATAAAGTAAAGTTGATGAGATAATAAAATTAATGGATAAAATCTCCTCTTTGATTTTGTATACGTCCACACTATCGTGGTATACAAAATTCATGGGGATTTAAGGAGTTGGTCTTGACCAAATATTTTTGTGATTCTTAGGATTTAAAATGTTTGTCAATTCCATAGTTGTTATACTATAGAAAAGACTTAGTAGTCCCAATTATAATGATTGGAAATATGACTTGGACATTAAGGTAGACTGTCCTCTTAGAACTAAGAAGAATAAAGGTGTATTTTAGTTGATACATATCTAGTGGTGTTATCTACCGGTATCTGGTGTGTAGATACATGAACCACTGATCATGTCTGTAATTCATTGCAAGGGTTCCAGGAAACCCGACAACTATAAATCACCATCCACATAGGGCATTGCTATAAAAGTAGCAGCTGTTGCAGTGGGAGATGTTTATCCTCTGATAGGAATAAAATATGGATTTTCAGAAATTGTCTTTACGTACTAAGTTTAGAAAGAACCTGATTTCAGTTTCTAAACTATTAAAGAATAGATATTGTGTCTATTTTGATAACAAAGTTGTTATCAAGAAAATAGGAAAGATATCTGTTCTGGTACGTTGGTTGACAATTTATAAATTCAATAATTCGCACGATGTAATAAATGGAAATTAATAACACATCTTCTAACTTTAAGGGAAAGCAACATTCGAAAATGAACCAATCATATTTTTGGCATCTAAGGCTAGGTTATATTAATTTGAGTAGGATTCAAAGGATAATAACCAATGAACTCTTGGGTTCATTGGTAGTGGAAATCTTTCCAACTGCGAGTCTTACTTGGAAGGAAAAATAACCAAGAAACTTTTAAGTCTAAGGGGTATGGAGCCAAAGATATGTTGGAATTGGTTTATTCTGATTTGTGTAGACCTTTGACTATCCAGGCAAGAGGTTGTTTCGAATATTTCGTCTCTTTTATAGATGACTATTCGAGATAAGGATACATTTACTTGACACGCCACAAGTCTAAGTGCTTTGATTAGTTCAAAGAGTACTAGGCTGATGTGGAGTAACGTCAAAGTAAAAGTATCAAGATACTACGGTGAAATTGTAGTAACGAGTACCTCTTAGGAGTGTTTAGGAGTCACTTATCAGAAGTCGGGATTTAATCCCAACTAATTGCACCTGGTACACCCCAACAAGATGATGTAGTAGAAAGAAGGTATAAGACTCTTATGGAATAATTAGATCGATGATGAGTTATTCAGAAAATTACCAAATTCGTTTTAAGGATATACACTGGAAACGGAAGTGAACATAGTACATTCTAAGTCAGAACTCTCTACTCCCATAGAATTGCAGAATGGGCGTAAGCCTAGTCTGAAGCATATTCGGATTTGGGTGGTCTAGGACATGAGAGACACTAATAAGTTGGACATGAGTTCACTTATTTGTGAGTTATCCTAGAAAAACGAAAAGAGGTTTATAGTCCTTAAAATCGGAAGGTCATTGTTGGCACCAATGCCCGATTTTAGAAAAGGACTATACTATGAACCACAAGCCCATGAGTAAAAATTGTTCTTAAGGAAATTAAAGGACACGTCTAATCTAGTACCAACTGTACAAGATGAAATATCACAAGAAACTGCAACACGTATCACAAATGATACACAATTGCAGAAGTGCCTCGTCGTAGTGGGAGGGTTGTTAGGCAATATAAAATATTCATGTTTTTGGAGAGTCTTTGGACTTGATCCCTGGTGGACATGAACCTGATGCCCGGACATATGACGAAGCACTCCAAGATAAAGATGCAGCATCTTTGCAAAGAGCAATAAATACAGAATTAAAATATATGTATTCTAATAGAGTATGGGAGCTTATAAAATCACCAAATGGTGTAAAATCTATTGGGTGAAAATAAGTCTACAATAGGAAAAGAGGGATAGACAAGAAGGTAGAAACTTTCAAAGCAAGGCTTGTTGAAAAAGGAAACTTTTTCACCGGTAGCCATGCTTAAATCTATTCGGATTCTTTTATCTATTATTTTTCATATGGACTATGAGATTTAACAAGTGGATGTCAAGACAACTTTTCTTAATGGAAGTCTTGAAGAAAACATCCATATATAGCAACTAGAAGGGTTCATTACAAAGAGCAAAGAGCATCTTGTGTGTAAGCTCAATCAGTCTATGGACTGAAGTAAAGCTTCAAGGTCTTGGAACATCCGGTTTAATAAAGTAATCCAGCCCTATGGATGAGTCTTGTGTATACAAGAAGTGTGATGGAAACGTGGTGGTATTTCTTGTACTATACGTAGATAATAATTTTGGTAGTTGGAAACAATATCAAAGTGTTGTCAGAAGTAAGGGTATGGTTGTCCAAACAATTCGATATGAAGGACTTGGGAGAATGTATATATTCTTGGGATCAAAGGGATCGTAAGAAAAGAATATTTTACTTATCCTAAGCTTCATATATCGAAACAATTCTTGCTCGTTTTAAGCATGCAAAACTCTAAGAAAGGTTTCTTACCTTTTTAGCATAGAGTAGCTTTATCTAAAGAGTTGTCTCCGAAGACATCAAAGGAGATAGAGGACATGAAAGCAGTTCCTTATGCTTCGGTTGTGGGAAGCCTAATGTATGCAATGTTGTGTTCGAGACCAGATATCTGCTTAACCGTGGACATTGTTAGCAGATATCAAAGTAACCCTGGACAAGGACATTGGACTGCGGTAAAGCATATATTGAAGTACCTTAGAGGCACTTGAGATTATATGCTAGCTTACAAGGCAGATAATTTGGTCCTTGTGGGTTGCACGGATCTTGACTTCCAATCGGATAGGGACAATAGTAAGTCAACCTCGGGGTTTTGTGTTTACTTTAGGAGGTGAAGTCATAACTATGGAAGAGTGATAAGCAAAGGTGCTTTTTCGGACTCCACCATAGAAGCTGAGTAAGTGACAGCCTTTGAGGCAGTCATAGAAGCTATATGGCTCAGAAACTTCATGATGGACTTAGATATGATTTCTGGTTTGTCCAAAAATTATTACAATTTATTGTAATAATAGTGGTGCAGTAGCAAACTCGAAGAAAACATAAGTCCATAAGACAAGTAAACACAATAGAGCGCAAGTACCACCCAATACGAGAAATCGTATAAACGAGGAGAAGTTGTTGCCACCTAGATTACATCAGGTGATGACCTATAGATCCTTTCACTAAGGTCCTTAAGGCAAAAGCTTTTGATGGACATGTTGAATGGTTGAGAATCAGATGTATGGAAGCATTTATGGCAGCATAGTCTTTTAGTATAAGTGGGAGATTGTTAGAGTGTATACTAAAAGCCTAGCTTTTATATAAACATTTATTTATAAATAAAGAATCACAGTGGTCAATATCTACATTTATTTGTTAAATATAATTTGTTCAATTAATTTATATAGTAGACAACATGGTGTGTGGTGTCACATACAGAAGATCATATTGTCGGTTCTTTATAAATTATAAACAGTTGCTCGCGACTAAGATGGAAAGGAACAAACCGTTGAAGTAGTCATAGTGTAATTAAGTATTAGTTTATCTTAACTAATAAATTACACTGATATACTCCAAGTGTATTGAGTAGGACCATTTTAGGTAAGTTCTTTTTGTACTGACTTTATAAAAGAACTACACCTTAGTTGTTATGGAAGTGTGCGCTCTTAATCCTAATATAATAACAAACACATATATTTAGTATTCATTTCTTTGACTTATCAATGGGTGAGATTTAACTCGATAAGTCAATAAGCCCGATAAGTTGGGAAATGATATTACTTATAGTGTGCGTTGTTGATTATAGAAGGAATCTGTGTCCTAGTAATCTTGGTTGAGAATGCCCCTAAAAGGAGCTCATAAGGATTGTCATGTTAAACCCTGTAGGTGGACTTAGTCCGACATGACGATGAGGTTGAGTGGTACTACTCTTGGACTAAGATATTAATTAAGTGAGTTGTCAGTAACTCATTTAATTAGTGAGCATTCGACATCTTAAACACAGGGAGATTAACACACTCATAATAAGAAGGAGCCCAAAATGTAATTTGGGATTGGTGCGGTAGTTCAATAATAATTCTTTAGTGGTATGAATTATTATTGATGAAGTTAATTTGTGTGTTCAGGGCGAACACGGGAAGCTTAATTTCATCGGGAGACCAAAACCAATTCCTCCTCTCGGTCCCTATCGTAGCCTCTTGTATATAAAGATTTATACCCACCACATACCCACTTCTTACCCACCTTTATACCCATCCTATTGGGGCCGACCAAGCAAGCTTGGAACCTAAGCTTAGGTCGGCCAAGTAAATAGGATGAGTTGAGTTGGTGTGGCCGGCCCTAGCTTGAACCCAAGCTTGGTGTGGCCGACCACATCATATTAAAAAGAGATTTTTATTAAAATTATTTCTTATGTGGATATCATGGTTTTAAAAGAGAGTTTAAAATTTAAATATTTCCTTTTATAGCTTTCTACAAAAGATTAAGAAAAGATTTGAAATCTTTCCTTATTTGTAGATTGAAAGGTAGATTTTAATTTTGAGAAAACTTTCATTTTTTAACCATGTTCATGATTTAAAAGAGAGTTTAAAAATTAAATATTTCTTTTATAAAGCTTCTACAAAAGATTAAGAAAAGATTTGATATCTTTCTTTATTTGTAGATTGAAAGATATTTTAATTTTTAGAGATAACTTTCTTTTTATCCACATGTTTAAAAGAAAGATTTAATTTATAAAAATTCCCTTTTATAAACCACCATGAAGGGAAAAATTATTGGAGTTTTTTTTTAATTTCCTGAAACAAATTAGGAAGTTTTAATTCTTGTGTGAATTAAAATTTCTTTGATTGGGAGAGAAAGGTGGCCGACCATTATTATTGAGAAAAGAAAATTATTTTTAATTAAAATAATTTTTCTTTTACATGACAAAGGAATTAAGGAAGTTATTATTTAAATTTTCTTATTTGCTAAGACCAAGGATTATAAAAGAGGGGGTAGAGGTGCCTTCATGGCTAACGATTCTATTTTTTTTCTTCCTCTCTTTTCCTCCTTGGTGTGGCCGGCCCTAGGGTCTCTTCTCCTTCTCTTCTCTTCCTCCTTTGTGGCCGGCGGCATCAACATAAGAGAAGTCCTTGGTGGCCGGTTCTAGCTAGGAGAAGAAGGAGAGAAAGGAGGCTTTGTTTCTAGCATCCCTTGGAGCTTGGCGGTGGTGGCCGAACCTCACATCTCTTGGAGTTTATGTGGTGGCCGAATCTTGCTTGGAGAAGAAGGTGGCTTAGGTGGATTCTCATCTCGGTAGATCGTTGCCCACGCAAAGTCCGGGATAAGAAGAGGAATACGGTAGAAGATCAAGAGGTTATTTGCTTACAAAGAAAAGTATAACTAGTAATTATTTTCCGCATCATACTAGTTTTCTTTGTATAGTTATTTTTGGAAATACCAAACACAAGAGACATATGATTCTAGAGTTTTCGGATTTGTTTCGAAGTTGTGTTTCTTTTCTTTTATTTTTTAAATTTGTGATTCGATTGTTCTTTTTGGTTAACCTAGAGTTATTTAAGGAAATTAAATATTAGTTTTCCTTAAAAGGCTTTGTTTAGGCGGTGGTGATTGCTCCCATATCCAAGAAGGCCATGTGCCTCGCCATGCAGTCCTGGAAGCCAATTTTGGAAATTAATATTTAATGGAATTAATAACATAGGTGGATTTGAATCAATAGTGTTAAGTTCCGCTTGCGATTCAAATCTAAACCATTAAGAACAGATAAGTTAAATTTGGAATCAATGATGTTAAGTTCTGTCTGCGATTCCTAATTTAACTTTTAAAGAACACAATAGGTTATTTAAGGAAATGTTCGACACTTGTATAAAAATTTTGTACAGTGGATTTTCCTAGGACTAACCAACAATCACAACACCTGGTAATCATGTTGAGGTAGAATTCCCTTTGGGTGAGTCGAGCTCATCTTGGTGAATCAAGGTCTCAACAAGTGGGTTAACTCGATGTCTCGTCTTATTGATCCAAGTTCATCATGTACACTTCCATTAGGCTCTACTAGTCACCTTGAGTCGTCAACACCGCATCAGTGGGCAAGTCGAGGTTTGTCTTTGACGCCAAGCATGCCCATAGACAAGATACTCTCTGAGCTCCTTGGGACTCGGTAATAATAAGATTAACTCACAATATGGTGAGCACCTGGGAGGTTGTTGATAAAGCTCTAAATGATAAATCCTTCGCTTAGTCAGTATCTCTGGACTCAACTAGAGTAAGAAATAGTAGACTTTATAGTGTCAGAGTGAGGTTGTTATTCAAGTTAGTTAGTGATTCAATTTTGATCTTCTGTTGCAGCTGTGGGCCAAGATAGTGGACTTCACTTCCCAAGTACCCAACTTTCTTCAGTCCCAATGAGTTATGTGAGCTTGATTAGATCCGAGTTGGAGGCTCAATAAATCTCTCCCAGTCAAGAGTTAGAAGAGGTGAAAGTTGAGGCGGAGCGACTCAAGATTGAGTTCATTGTTGGTCCGTATTAAGCCGGCTAAAAGGGGGTGAATAGTCCTGAAAAGAAGTTAGCCAAAATCTCTTGCTTTTGAACTAAACAAGGTTACAATATTAATCAATCAAATAATATAAAAAAATAACTAAAAAACAATAAGTAAGAAGACCAGAATTTACTTAGTTACAACATTGGTGGTTGTTAATCCAATGCAATGAAAAGTTCCACTAGAATGACTCTTTTACCTAAGTCAATCTCACCCTTTTCTAAATTATCAATCAGAGAACCTTATAGGTTTTTGTGAGATGGTTAATTTTATTTTTGATTTAGATTATCATCTAAAGATTGATTTACATTTGAGTTAGACTCGGGTTTTACAATCAGTTAATTAAATATTCATTTCAAAGATTGGCTTCCAGGCTATGGTGAGGCACTAGGTCTTCTTGGGTATGAGATCATCCACCACTTCTAGACAAAATCTTTCAAAGAAATTAGATATTTAATTTTATTTTTGAAACTCCTATGTCTAACTAGTCAAATGTAAATCACACCTAGGTCCTTATCTATCTTATTCTAAGCATGTATAATAAAAGCAGTAAAGCAAGCATCAAACAAATCTATTTATCGATAAAGATGATCTTTCTATTGACTCCCCCTGGATTATAGCCTCGATAGGGTCTATCAAGGTAGTAGATTTAATCCTTGGGGATCCAATATTGACCAAGTCCAACTTGATTAAGCAAGTTCGACTTGGGGGCACATGCTTGGACTATTTTTCTATTAGTTCTATTTACAAGTGATAAGTAAGACTTGTATTTTCGTTTAGCCTTAAATCCAAGTTCGGATCAGTTGTAAACGACTCTTTGTTTTCCAAGAATTAGATCAAGATTCTTGAAACCCAAGGTGAATCGTTTTAATGTGTCCTTGAGTTCTTTAACTTGAGTTTTCAAATTGGAATTTTCTTCCTCAAGTTGTTGGACTTGAGTTGAACTTCCATTTTGAACCGGTTCAGTCAAAAGACTTAGTTTAGTCTCCTCCTTAAGGATTGTTACCTCCTTTTGGAGTGACTTGACTCGGAGGTTGGATTTGACTAATTTACACATGAGATAATTAACTAAATTATGCAATTTATTTAATTGAGAGGTTCTTACAGTGGGGTTAGGCTCTTCAGAAATGGATACGAATCCGTGGATTCTCTCGGATTCTGTTTTCGACTCACTCTCGATTTTTGATTCGTCGACTTGTTCCCGGGCCGTAAGCGCGAGGAAGCTCGTCTATTCGAGCTCTTCGTCAGAGTCTTCTGAAGAAGACTCATCCCATGTCGCCTGTAGTGCTTTCTTCTTTCTTTGCTTCTTTGTTTCCTTTTGATTCAGATAGTTGTCTTTGATGTGCCCCTTCTTGTTGCAACCGTAACAGGTTACCTTGGACTTCATTTTTGGACTTGCTTGCACTATCTTGGACTAAATTACCTTCTTGATGTCCTTCTTGGTGAATCATTTCTTCTTCTTGTAGAGTTTTCGTACCAGATTTACTAGCTCGGCTGTGATTTCATCATCTGAGTCTGGTTATTCTTCGGACTCGGGTTCAGTTCTGCGCTTTGCTTTTGCTTGCTGCGTTCTGCTCGTATCTGCAATCAAAGCAATACCTTTCTCGGCCATAGATGTATTAGTCTATTCATGTAACTCAAACTCTGAGAATAATTCATCTAATCTAATGAAGGAAAGGTCTTTAGAGATCTTGTAAGCATCTACCATTGGTGCCCACAAGGTGTTCCTAGGAAATACATTTAATGCATACCTGATGATGTCGCGATTTTCTACCTTTTGTCCGATTGTGTGGAGACTGTTGAGAAGGTCTTGGATGTGTGCGTGTAGTTGACTCGCAGATTCACCTTCTTGCATTTTTATGTTATACAACTTATTTAAAATTAAATCTCTTTTACTTATCTTAGTATCGGAGGTCTCTTCATACAATTCAATTAGCTTCTCCCACAAGTCTTTGGCGCTTGAGAACGAGCCTACTCGGTTTAGCTTCTCCTTTGTTAAACCACATTGAAGAGTACATGTCACTTTAGTGTTGGCATCGACCTTCTTTATCAGACTTGCGTCCCAGTTCTCACATGATACTGGTTTTCCAGTATCGTCCAGTGGGAGTGAGATGTCGATTTTGATGATCACCCACATCTCGAGTTGGGTTTGGAAGTAATACTCCATTCGACCCTTCCAATAGCCAAAATCTTCACCGGAGAAGAGAGGCGGGCGAGCCATGCTGTAGCCTTCTTGGTGGGCAATTAAAACAAGAATCTTGCGCACAAAAGAAAAATAAACAAATGTCCTAAAACTTGGTCTTAGATTAATAGTGGAGGAGAAAAAAATTACTAATTTCAAAAAAATAATAAAATGTTAATAAAAATATTAAAAACATATTATTAGAAATTTTTGAAAATGTGATATTTCGCTAATACCGACTAATGGTAAAAAGATGAAAATGAATTTTTCAAAAAAAGTTTTGGAGAAAAAAAACGAAAGGCGTGGCCAAGATACCAATTGTAGGATAAAAAAAGTGCTAGGGGAGGTGAATATCGCTCATGGCTATTTCGTTCGTTTTAAGTAAATACGTAGCGGAATAACGAAAGAAAAGAAAACACAACAATGCTAACAAGTCCAAGATTTTACTTGTTTTGGAGCATGTGGCGACTCCTACTTTAAGGCTCGCACGTAAGAGTGCTTTCAATGGGCAATCACTAATCAATCCAAACAATATAAAATGATTACAGTCGTAGTACAATTAACTTTTAAATAAAACAATACCGACAACTTTGTATGAGGAAATCTCTAGAAGAATCATCGTCGGATCTTTCGGGCGTTGTGGAAGCATTTTTTGAGCAGCTCGAAGAAACAAAAGTCGTTCGTTGTGTTGTACTGAAGCTCCTGGTCGAAGTTGCTTTTATAGGTTGTTCTGGGCGCTCGGAACCTCTTCGGGCGCTTGGATCACGTGGCTCGACCACTCCGCGCGCGCCACATCAATTTGGTGATAACTTTGAGTTCCGGACACCTAGACCGACTCCGGGCGCTTAGACCAGCTCAGGGTGCCCGGACCAGCTTTTTCCAGCCCCTTATTTTTTGTAAAATAAAGTTAGTCCAAACATCAAATAATATATATAAACTGAAATTTGACAGCTTCTGATTGTCCGGTTCTGACTTTGAGTTTCATTGAAACTCTAGGTCGAACCAACACCTACTGTTCCGTCTTTGGGGAACACATCCTCACCTACTCCTCTCAGGAGAAGTTACTTGTTGTTAGATTGATCCTCCAGACCAACTGGACTTTTGCTTAGTATCCAAAGCTTTTAGTCTTCATGCTGGACGCCCGCTCCACAACCCGCCCAGACTTCCACCCTGTTAGCGACACCAGGATTTCAACCTAGAGTCCTCGACTCTAGGATTTTTCCCGAAGCTCTCGACCAACCAAGACTTTCCGCCTAGGGTTACTACCCTAAAACTTTCCACCTACCTAACTGCAGCTAGGACTTTTGCCTGAGGACCCTTAGGACTTTCCTGCAATCTCATTTAAACTTGTTAGACCATAAATAACCTTAACTTTGAATCCTTTGCTATTATCAAAATTCAGGTTCGATGGTCGGATGCTTCCCACATCAACAAGTTTCCCCATGAGCTATGTTAATTACGGAGCTAGTGTAGGTCCCTTTGGAGGCCTGCAAGAGGGGAGGGGTGAATTGCCCTACAAAAATTAAACCAAAAACTCTTCTCGGATATTCAACTAATTTAAAAGACACTTGTAATAATAAAACTAAGAGACTAAAGGAAAAGAGCAGACACAAGAGATTTACTTGGTTTGCAATCAGGGGATTGCTAATCCAAGGAAAGTAAGCGCACTATCTGTTTATCTCCTTCGGGCGGAGTAGCCTCTTTACAGCGTTGACAACACAAATAAAAGAAACAGAATTGAAAGCACAGAGAAAACTAATTACAAGTGAGATATCTGATCTGTGCAAACCAGTGCTATATTTATAGCACTGGTCGGGGCACCCCGAAGGGGTTCCGGGCGCCCTGGGGGGATAAAACTTTATCCCCTAACGTTCAGATCGAGTTTGACTCGATCTGGTCAACAACTTTGGTCCAGGCGCCCCAGTCAGCTCCGGGCGCCCCGGACCCCAAAAGTCAACTCTAGTTGACTTTTTCCGTCCGATCGCTCTGCTTCGGTTCAGCTCGTCTTGGTTCGGGTCTTCAACTCCGGCTCCACTAGCTTGGGTGATCTCGGCCATCCGGAATAGGGCTCACCCGAACCCAAGTTCCGGCCTTCTCCTCGAGCAGCCTTCCTTCTCGGTTTCTCGTCCCTCGAACGCCGCGCACGTTCTTCTCGTCCACCGGTGTACTCTTCCGTGGTCACCTCGTCCCTCGGACGCACCGAGCCCGTTGGCTCTCTCCCCGTGCCATCCTTCTCGTTAGCCACGTCTTCCGCTCGACTTCCTGTGTTCCTAAGCTCCTGCACACTTAGACACAAGGGTTAAACAAACGCAGGACCTAACTTAACTTGTTTGATCACATCAAAACACCTTGGGGTTCCAACAATCTCCCCCTTTTTGATGTGACCAACCCAAGTTAAGTTAGGGTAAACATATGCAATAAAAATAATTTATATTCAAATAAGTCTAAAGATATTTTAATTTAAAAATTATATATCTCCCCCTAGACTTAACATCTGTCTCCCCCTTTGATCACATAAAAATAGGGGTTCTTAAACAAGTCTAAGGTAAAAACAAATTTTCTATGGCAAATCTTAAAAAAAAATTCTAATTTTCAGAAAAAATTTCTAAGTCGATTTTCAAAAAAAAAAATTTCGAAGGCAATTTTAAAAAATTCTTAGGCAAGAAAAATTTTAAGGTAAAAAAATAAACAGTTTCTAAGGTAATTTTTAAACAAAATTTCTAAGTCAAGTTAAAAAAATATTTTCTAACACAAATTGAATAACTCTTTAAAGCATTAAATAATTTAAATTAATACTTTTTCAGTTAGTTAATTAAACTTTTTATTTCGATACTTGGCTTCCAGGTCGTGGCGATGCACTAGGCCTTCTTGGTTATTGGAGCAACAACCACTTCCTTAGACAAAGCCTCATAATGAAATTAGTTGTTTAATTTCCTTGCTGAAAATGCTAAGTCTAATTTAAATTTTAAATTAAATAGATTTTTGGAACCCAGTAGAGGTTCCTACCTACAGGATTAACCAAGTATTTCCTAGGTACATAGATTTTTGATATCTTTCTAATTTGACTTTGATGAAATCTATAATACTAATTTAAACCTCTATAATTTCTAAAAGTAGAAATATTTGGACCATTAGATTTTTTCAATCTTTCTATTTCTTCTTTTAGTTTTTCATTTTCAATTTTCAATTTTTCAAAATCCTCTATAAGACATGACTTTGCCAAAATTCTTTTTGTTTATAAAATTTCATTTTCTAATTTGGTATTTTTATTTTCTAATTTATACATGGATTTTGCCATTGCCTTAATACCAAAATAAAGTTCATCAGGGGGTAAGAGACATACCTCACTTACCATATCAGACTTGAAGCCTGAATCTCCCCCTGCTTCGCTACTTCCATCTGAGGTCGCTCCCCCTTCATCGATGCTGGGTTCTGATGTACTCTGTCCTTCGTAGCTTGCCATCAGTGCTATCCCGGCATATTCTTGAATCTCGGACTCAGATGAAGAAGTGTTGTCCCAAGTAGCTTTTAGGTTCTTGGGAATCTTGCCTTTGTCCTTCTTTAGTTCTGGGCAGTCTTCTTTTAGGTGTCCTTCCTTTTGACACTGGTAGCAACACATCCTTCTTCTATTTCTTGGATTCTTTTTATTATGCATTTCTTTAAATTTATTAGCTCTAAAAAACTTTTTAAAGTTTCTTACCATGTACGCTTTCTGATCATCCTCTGAGTCTGACTCGGGTTCATCCCTTTTAATTGCATTTAGCGCAATCATCTGGCTTGATTCCTTTGTACTTGCACACCTGGTTTCATGCAATTCAAGAGTGGAGAACAGTTCTTCTAAAGTACTTACCTTCAGGTCTTTCGAAATGTAGTAGGCGTCGACGATTGATGTCCAATCTGATGTTCTAGGAAACACGTTGAGTGCGTAGCGTATTATTTCCCGATTTGTTACCGTTTCTCCGAGGTTCTCGAGACCAGTAATCAGTTCTTTTACCTTTGCGTGTAAACTGGCTACCTTCTCACCTTTTTTTAGTCGGATGTTCATTAGCTTGTTCCGGAGGATGTCTCTTTTAGCAAGCTTCGCTTCGGACGTGCCTTCGTGGAGTTCCAGGAACTTCTCCCAGAGTTCTTTGGCAGATGAATAGCTTCCAATGCGGTTGACCTCTTGAGGCGGCAACACGCTCAGCAGGTGATATTCCGCACGGCTGTTTGCTACAGACTCATTCTGCTCCTTATTTGTCCAGTGGCTCTCTTCTTTTTCTTCTCCATCTTGATTCATTGGAGCTACAAAACCATATTTCATAATAAACCAAATTTCGAAATCAGTTTTTAGGAATACCTCCATACGTCGCTTCCAGTCTGCGAAGTCCCCCTCGAATTTTGGTGGGATGATGCTTGGTCCGGCCATCTTGTTGCTTCGATCGGCGGTTAGTCCTCCTGAAGCGCCTTGCTCTGATACCACTTGTAGGTCCCTTTGGAGGCCGGCAAGAGGGGAGGGGTGAATTGCCCTACAAAAATTAAACCAAAAACCCTTCTCAGATATTCAACTAATTTAAAAGACACTTGTAATAATAAAACTAAGAGACTAAAGGAAAAGAGCAGACAAAAGAGATTTACTTGGTTTGCAATCAGGGGATTGCTAATCCAAGGAAAGTAAGCGCACTATCTGTTTATCTCCTTCGGGCGGAGTAGCCTCTTTACAGCGTTGACAGCACAAATAAAAGAAACAGAATTGAAAGCACAGAGAAAACTGATTACAAGTGAGATATATGATCTGTACAAACTAGTGCTATATTTATAGCACTGGTCGGGGCGCCCCGAAGGGGTTCCGGGCGCCCTGGGGGATAAAACTTTATCCCCCAACGTTCAGATCGAGTTTGACTCGATCTGGTCAACGACTTCGGTCCGGGCGCCCCGGTCAACTCCGGGCGCCCCGGACCCCAAAAGTCAACTCTAGTTGACTTTTTTCGTCCGATCGCTCTGCTTCGGTTCAGCTCGTCTTGGTTCGGGTCTTCAACTCCGGCTCCGCTAGCTTGGGTGATCTCGGCCATCCTGAATAGGGCTCACCCGAACCCAAGTTCCGGCCTTCTCCTCGAGCAGCCTTCCTTCTCGGTTTCTCGTCCCTCGAACGCCGCGCACGTTCTTCTCGTCCACCGGTGTACTCTTCCGTGGTCACCTCGTCCCTCGGACGCACCGAGCCCGTCGGCTCTCTCCCCGTGCCATCCTTCTCGTTAGCCACGTCTTCCGCTCGACTTCCTGTGTTCCTAAGCTCCTGCACACTTAGACACAAGGGTTAAACAAATGCAGGATTTAACTTAGCTTGTTTGATCACATCAAAACACCTTGGGGTTCCAACAGCTAGGACCCTCGATAGATATCCTTGGTTCAACCATTGCAACGTCTCAATTTAGGTGTCGTTCCCACAGACGATGTTAATTTGTTCTTTTTTGAGATTGTGGTCTGGTGGGTCAGTGAAGGGTAATTGTTGTGGAGAAGGTTGTACATGACACGATGGCGATGGAAACTCACGGAAATCCTACAATCACTTAGCATGAGGCTAGGAGGGGTGTCAAGGTTGGACTTGACATGACCATTCTGACACTAAAAAAAATTGGTAAATTCGCTACCTTAATGGCCCTTAGTGCCGACCCCATAGATATGGAGGGAGTTAAATGTAGGTACACAGGTCATAGGCGCATGATAGGAAAAATCCTAAGTCGTCAGTTTCTGATAATCGATTTTTGGCTGTTACGCCAGAGATGTTATGCGCCCATTGTCTGCACTACATACTGGGAGTGACCACTCTGACACTTAAGTTAACACAAGGATTAACCAAAAGTGAAAGTTGTGGAGTAGTAAAATTTTTATGGTTGTGCGCGCATACTTGCATCTGCAGGAGCGGGCGACCTTCTATAGAGATGTAGTTGTATCCTCACGTTCTTCACATGTTCCAAAATGAATGCTTACATTGCCCATGTCCTTCATGAGACACAATTATATTACCTACATTTTCCTAGATAAATGGTTAAGTTGCCCACATCCTCTAGGAAAGAACGGCTACGTCGCCCACTTTTTCTAGGAGAAATGGTTCAATGAACAACATAGGATGTAAGTCCGCGATCCCTCCCGAGGAAGTCAGACGTTGGGCTTAGAGAGTCAGGAGTTAAGGGAGTCGGGTCACTAAGCTAAGGAAGTCAAGCGACTAGATTGAGGCAGTCAAAAATTGAGGGAGTTGCATAAATAAGCTGAGAGAATCCAGAATTGAAGGAGTCGGATGTATCACCACCAAGATTAACTTTATGTTCCCCTTGACTTACAACTCCGTTCAACTATTAACCAACGACTTCCACTTGGATCTTGCCATGACCTCCACTATCTGCTCTAGTGGCTAGCGCATTAGGTGTTGTCACCATGAAGTCTGGGGTTCAAATCTCAGTAAAGCTGAGGTAAATGCCTCTCTTATATGCTAGTCATTATTTCAAAGACTAGTAACCGTCCGTAATTTACCTTCTCTATGTTGGCCCTGAGATGAATTGATGGAGGCACTGGGGATAGTGTATTTAACACCCTTCTTCGTGGAAGGTTTATGAAGCACTCAAGTAGGTATCATCAACCCAACTTAATTTTTTTTTTTTCATTTTTAGGTATTTATTCCATTTTTTGTCAAGGGCTGATTTTGTATATTGAGAAGTTGAGAAACTTATATGTAATCTGATAAAGATATACAAATATAAAAAAAAAGTTTATTTGTAGATTACACCTCCAAATCGTCGTATCGTAGCCGTCGACGTCTCTGGTACAGATCGGGTTTCTGTTAGAGGAGTATCTCAATGCCGTCGCCTTTCTTTCCTTCTTCCGCACCGTTGAAATCGGATAACTCTCTGCTTCGCTGCACCTTTCTGCTTCCGCTTTATACTAAACCCTAATCCTTTCTCCTCTCGTCTTCTATCCTTCGCGCGCTTATTCTGGAGGAATGGCTGCAATCTCTTCGTTCTTGGCTCCTAATTTCTACCAGAATCGTATCGACTGCGGCCGAAGCGCCAATGCATCAGCTTGGGTGGCAGCCGGAGCTTCTCCAGAGAGATACCGAGCGTTTCCGGCCTACTCTTCTAGTTCCTTGCCTATTCTCCGGAGGATTGCGTTCAGGGTGTCGGTAGTAGCGGTGGAGGCCTCCGCGGCGGCTGAGCCGGAAGCTGCGCGTAGGCTCTATGTGGGGAACATACCGAGAACCGTGACAAATGAGGAGCTAGAGAATATATTTGGCGAGCATGGATCCGTGGAGAAGACCGAGGTAACATCAACAGACATTATCATTCCCTTGGACTCGTTTTCTGGTTCCAAAACTGGAACTTGAGAGCTTGACTTGCATGAGATGCAATACATTTTCTGTATTGGAAGGGATATTTGCTGATTCTAGGATGAACATTTCTAATTCTGGAACCTTTTCGTTATCAACTTGATCCATCAAGTTTTCCTTTGTAAAGCTTGTTTTGTTTGGGCAGTAGATTCCTCCAATACGCATCACGGATTCACGATGGACGTTAGAATTGCATTTGTAACATCTACTGAGGGAAGTCATGAATCAGAAATGCTTCTGCTAGTCTTGTTTATATATCCATCCCATCATCTATGGGAGATTCTGAACTATTAAATTACCAAGTCTCTCGTTATTTTCTTAACACTCCAGTCTCCAACAAGTTCTTAGCCTAGGTAGTACTCTGATATCGTTTTCTTTTGTAGGTTATGTATGATAAATACTCTGGTAGGAGTCGGCGCTTTGCATTTGTGACAATGAATTCAGTAGAGGATGCAAATACTGTGATTGAAAAGCTCAATGCCACTGTAAGTTGGGAGGTTCCTTAACTTTTCTTTTCTTCTTGACTACTTGATAACTAGCTCTGGAGGATTCGAGTCAAAGTTTCAATAAGTAACATGGCATGCCAACATAGTTCTGTTAAATGCAATCTTCCATCAGGAAATTGGAGGTCGGAAAATCAAAGTAAATGTGACAGAAAAACCACTTGCTGCTCCTGATTTATCTCTTATCCAAGGTGATGAGTCAACATTTATAGACAGCCCACACAAGGTTTATGTTGGCAATCTTGCAAAGTCAGTTACCAGTGATGTACTCACCAAATTCTTTTCTGAGAAGGGAAATGTTCTCAGTGCAAAAGTATCTCGAGTTCCAGGAACTTCAAAATCTAGTGGCTTTGGCTTCGTGTCATTTTCGTCGGAGGAGGATGTGGAAGCTGCTATTGCATCGTGCAATAATGCTGTGAGTTATCCTGTGTCTTGCTTCTTCTTCAGTGTATATCTCAAAGCTTTGCTGTTAATCATTGTGGTACCGTACCATATGCTCATCATTTTGTGCTGTTAAAAGAACAAGTGTTATTTGTTGCATTTCCCTGTTATTAATTCATCTACAAGGACCCATGTTGAGTTATATGCATTATTTGTCTTCTACGACGTTATTTGTTGCATTTCCCTGTTATTAAATAAACAGGGATCTTCCCTGTTTATTTAACTCTCGACCTTTGGCTGGAACCCCTCTAGATCTAGCTCACTTACCAATCAAACAATTGTTGGTAGCTTTATGCACTATTTGTGGTATTAGGTATGGCATCAAACTGTCTGTCTTCTTTCATTTGCACAAGAGAGCAATACCATTTTTCACTTTTCAGAGTTTAGTAGCTTTCAAGAGGCTGAGAACCCTTGCTCATATAAGCATTGTGAATGACTCCTGGATTAAGTGTGGTCGCCTTTAGTATTTTGGAGGTATTTTGAACAGAGACATTCGTGTTGCTACCACTTGAGTACAAATGCAGCAATCAGCTAGCTGCTTGCTAGTTAATCTTATTTTACCTTATTGGTTTCTGTCAGAATTCACTTGGAGCTCTGTAAGATAATAAAATCCATAACACTATCTCACATCGCCAATTATTTTCTGTTGATTCTTTTCTGAGGACAATCCGATGTGGCTATTGCTCATAGTAATACATACATTTCAGGTGTTGGAAGGGCAGAAGATTCGCGTCAACAGAGCAACATGACGATCGAAGTTGCCCGTGCATCATGGATCACTGATAACATTATATGTTTCTTGCAACATGAGAGAAACCAATCTCATTCGTATGTTTCTGAAACTATTGTAAGTTTGTAGATCAATTTATTTGACATATATGATTATCCTGTCTGAAAGCTGCGGAAATGCCGCGCTGAGAAAGGCGGTACTACTGTTGACTTGGAGAAGATTTCACTAGGGAGAGATGATGGCACCTAGTGCTCCTTTCAGCTCCTTTTTGCGCACACCTGAAAGAGTCAACAGAATGTTAAGGTAAAAACCAGAAAAGGAGTCCTTGACGTAGACCTTCCGATGCTCAAGTCAATAAATGACCGAGCGAAAAGTGCAGAAGAACTATAGTAAAATTGAGTGAGCTTAGTAAAGAGTAGTATTGTGTAGTAGTCTATAAAAACTACCTCCCAACGGAGAGAACTCTCTTTTTATATCACCTTCCATAATTTCGTAATAATGAGGTGATAAGGGATATTAGGTATCAAAGATGTCGGATAATGAAAGGTGTACAGTCTAGAATTTGTACAGTTATCTTCCAAGGAATCTTCTATTACACGTATATAAATAGTCTCGTGTAATCTCCGTAATAATGATAGAAATTATATAGTCATCTTCGTAAAAAGGTTTCATTGAATGCATATGCTATAACCAAATAATATTCTCGGACAAATGATTGTTATTCTCTGACAGGCGGTTGTGATTCCCTGAAACTGTTGTCCCCTGAATATATCTCGGCTAGACCTTTAGCTGACCGGATGTATATTATGCCGGCAGATCGATAATTAAGGTACTGAGTCTCATAAGACCGTTCGACCATTGGGTCGCTCGGTTATATACCATGTGATATTGGGGATCTAATGAAGTAACACGGAGCAAAGTCCCATAGGCTTGGTCGATTATATGACCGATTGGTCGTATGTTGGGATAGTTGCCTCTGATGTGGAACTGAATCCCGAAAGATTCGATTGGTACATTTATCCAGTCGGATTTGTGATGAAAATTGCTTAGCATCTGTCTTGCGTATATATAGGAGACGAGAATGTTAAGTTGTGTAAACCTGACTGGCATTATGATCGACTGGTTATATGAAAGAGCTCTGGCACATTATGGGTGAATTAAGACCCATAGTTTTGACTGGCTATATACTGAGTTATACTGTAGTGGTGGAAAGTTGTCTCGTATGCCTGTCTGGCTGTAGGCCCATTCAGGTTTAATTCATATGTCTTATCATTGAGTCTTTTAAGTTTGACCGGCTTTATGACCAACCAACCATATATTGAGAGACTTATACTTTGAGAATAAGAAAATAGGTCCTCTGAATCCCGTCATATATGTTACCGACTGACCTTGTGGTAGACCGGTCATCTCGTAAACCCGCTCGGCTCATGGATGTTTGGCTATATGCTAGGTATCTTCACTGAGGCACTAGGTCCCTCAAGTTCGACCGACACTTTGGCCGTTCGTCCTCGTACATAAGGCCTTAGCTCTGGGCGAGGAGCAATAGTCCTGCTGAGAGTGGCCCGTTAGTTGGCACCTTCTCTTGACTTCGACTGCTACCTCACCTTAACTTTGACTGCCACATCATATCTGGATCCACTTATAATATCCCGTATCACTAGCCTCTCTTTCAAGTCTAGTCGAAGGAGGTTTGTAGCACTGGACTAGAGTCTTATCTTTGCCCGAACGCCCTGCTTATAGGTCTGACCGGTTGAACATGCTTATGATTCGAACGTCCGACCATGTTCCTGCTTGCGCTTTAAGTATTATGATCAACTTTTATCTTGGAAAGATGCATGCCAGACTTTTGACAAGCCAAGTAATGCGCCAATGATACGTGGGAAGATATTTTTCAGCGTAAAGATACAGCTGTCTTGTCCATCGTAAATACCCATTTATGGATAAGCACCATGTGTCCCACTACCATATTCTTTGAAATGACAACTAATGCACATCGTTTTTGTATGGACTAATGACACTCTCTTCTTTCCAATCCAATGACTCTCAATGATTTAGACCATTTCGATCAAACGGTTGAGATTGGAAGGTTTCTCATGGCTTGCGCTTAAAAACCCTACGCAATGTAGAAGATTATTTGTGCCGCGTCTTCTATCCTCTCTCTTGGCGATTCCTCTTGATGAACTTCTCCTTCTTACGATCTGCGCCAATAAGTTCTTCCTCTGATTCTTCTTTGTCTTCCATACATTTCTCTATGGCTCAAGAATCCTTTGCTCCTTGGTACACCTGTAGCTGTTTAGATTTTGACAATTGTGATCGAGAAGTGCTTCACCTTTTTTTTGAAATCCCCCAAAAGCATTGTATTCCTTCCCCCAAGATCGTCCTCATCATCCACTTCCGGACTTTGTTACTTTCTTTTAAAAATCAACTTCTAGTAGGTTTACATTTTCCGATCCCCCATTTTCTATTTGAGATAAGCCCACTACTTCAACATGCCTCTCTAACAGCTTGCACCGAACGCATTCTGCACTATGTGCGGGATATTCATTTTGTTTCGCCTATATGGTATTCCTTGACCCCCGGAACTTTCATTTGTTTTCTTGCCCAAAAAAATCGGAGCCGAGGGTATTTTTGTTTCAATCGCGACCCAAGACAGAGTTTTTTAAGGAGCTGCCTTCCTCGAATAAGGGATGAAAATCCCGTTTTTTTTTTGTTCAATTTACTGAGTCTATTTCTTGGCCGACCGAATGGCGGTCCGACCTTCCTCCTATTCCTAACCTTGGGAATTATAAATATGATCCGACCTTTATTTCCTACTTAAAGAAGGTAGTTGGTCTGCAATTCAAGGCTTTCAAGTTACTGCGCGAGGTCCCGCTTTACTTGTTCGGACTGAGCCTCATTCGAGTGTTGCTTCCTTGCTCCTTCGGTAAGCCTTAACAATGTAGTCATTATGTTATCACTAACTAAAGTCTCTTTTGTTTTATATAGTGAATGCTTTTTTCGAGGCCCTGACCTCTGAGCACATTTAACTGGAAGATAACGAATTTGCTCAGCAAGAGCAAATGCGGATTTAAACACGTAATCAACTCAAAAACATGAGTATAAGATCCTAAATAATACAATAAAATGATAGTTATCACCGAGCCCCACTCAGATGGGATTGAAATCCTCTTTTAGTAAAAACCTTCCACTTTCCTTTTCATATTGAGTATAATTGAGATCCTATGCTTCTCTTTACAGCGGAAACTCAATCTAAGGTTGTTCTTCCAATGGGCATCAAGATGGATAAAGCTACATTGAATCGACTGGGGAAAGCAATTTTGGAGGTGAGGAAAGCCGAGCAAGAAGTCTCATAGCCCAACTGTACCCCAAGTGCCAAGTGCAACTCGTGAATCTCCCGACTCGGACATGGCGCTGATATTCAAGCGTAAAAGACATCGATCGAACGCGCCAGTTTCATCCAAACGACCAAGCGCTGGGCGGACCCTCGTCACCAAGCCCTAGGCTCCTTCCACTCGAGGAAAAGATCCGGTTCTGATTGACCATCCTCTAACCAGGCCCATTATCTTAAGGTCGCTTAGTCCTTTTCCCACGCCTTTGTCATCTACGCGGCCTTCTAGGCCGGCCGAGCCAACACATAGACCTTCATCTTTTGTCCACCCTGCACTACCAACGGGCCTTGTTGTAGACACCTCGTCTTCAAGGCTAGGCTCTCCTGACTTGGATTGCCAATTCGACTTCACTTTTGGTCTACCATTCCAGTAGGGGATGGTTTCTACCTAGCCATATTACGGGGTGGTGAAGTTGAAAGGATCATTAGCTGAGGCTTGGACAAATATGAGGAGGCGACTGAGGGACTTCTCTATTCCTGAGTGTGTAGACAGACGAATACGCTTAGAACGCCACCTCGGTAAGTTCTTAAGTTTACTTCCTTTGATAAGTAAGGCTTCTCAATGCTATTCTGTTCAGTTTTACACCGTCGGGCTGAACCTAAGCCATCTAGTGGTGGACTTGGAAAGAGATAATAAAATCCTCAGAGAGTGTGTCGAGGAATTGGAGATCTCCACGCCCAATCCTAGTGTTGAGGTGGCCAATTTGCAAAAAGAAGTAAACTTTCAATCCGAGCTACTATCGAATATGGAGAAGACTATGAGGGAGTCTCGACAGCGGGTGATTCTCAACAGATGGAAAAAAGAAAACTAGAAGTTTTGTTGAATACCAGTGAATCTAAATTCTAAGCAGAAACTCCCATAAAAATCAAGGCCTTATCTGACCTAGTCCAGAATACCACCCTACTAGAGAAATTAAAGGTTACTCATGCTTTGGGATTAGCTGAGCGAGTTAAGGAATTGTTAATCAAAGATATGTTGATCCTAGATCAACAATGTAACTTCGATACATAGGAAGCCCAGTTGGAATCAATGTAGGCCGAATTAAAATTTGCTAAATCTAAACTGGTAGCTTACAAGGCCAGAGAGGATGAGCGTTTTGAGATTAGGCGAAAAGCCTATCTCGAATTTCAGGAATTCGGTCAGAAATTTGTCGCATGCACTATAAGGATGCTCACCCATGACATTGAAGGGATGGTTCAATAATTTCGTGATGGTAGCTACTTATCAGCAGAACCACCTGATGTCAACCTTATTGCGTATCACATTGTACTTCAAATTATTAATTGTTGAAAACCCATACTTATTCGAGAAAGGAAAAGTATAGGTCCCAAGTCGTATTTTTCTTTCCAAGGAAAACTAATAAATGTGTGCTTTGTTTAGATGTAAGATTCTTTTTGGGGTTTTGTATAGAAATGCAGGTATAGTTTTTGGCATTTTAGCTAAATGAATGATGCATTGCAATCAAAATTAATAAAGGAAATTAAAGTAATTTGCCCTAAAACATCAATCAAATTCTATCGTTATCAAATTAAAGAACCACTAAACTCAACTAACTCAATTACCCAATGAAGAAGATTGAATTCAACTCCTACAATCAATCTAAAAACGGAATTTGCCTTAACAATTTGATAAACTAAATTATAAAAGCTAAGCTAACTTAAACAAGTTCAAAAGTCTAATTCCAGAATTCAAGGAATGGTAATTGAATTGCATCAAACCAAAAGCAAGGATCCAAGGGGTTTCTGTTTTAGTAAAGTAAGAACACAATGCTTCAAATAAATTGCATGAATTTAAAACTAAATGGTAAATTGCAAATGCAAGCATTCAGATCATCAGATCTGAATTATTGAATGGAAAATTCAAAGATGAAGGAAACGTTCCTCAACTCAGATCGTGGATCGATCTTCTTTTTGTTGCCGAACAGGAACACTCCTGGAGAACACCCTTCAAGCAATCGACAAAGAAAGCTCCTAGCTAATGCAGACGGTGCGCATAGCTTCTGGGTACCTCCCTTCAAGCTCGTTATCGTCCAATAATCTCAACGCGCGAAGATGAAGAGGATCAAATTCTGGAATTGCGAGCTCAAATCGATTGATCGGATCGATTCAGGACTTGCAGATGAATTGCAAGATGAACTGGCAAAATGAGCTTTGGGAAAACTCCACCGAAACCCTCTAATTGCTGGTCTAAGTCATAGATCGGGGGAACTCCCTCTGATCTGTGCTTGCTAGAGAATGCAGGAGTTAAGTTCACATACAGGGAAACCTCCCTCTATCGCGCTCTGATCCTCTGATGATGATCGTCGATCAATAGGATCTCATTGTCGACGAAGGAAATCGGATCTTAGATCTGAAAGGTGTAACAGAGCTTGCGTAGCCGTGCGAGGAAGACGAAGATGGCACGGTGAACAATATCGCAAGCCACTGTTCACCGTGCCTGAGCTGGGATTTTAAATCCATGTTTAGACCTAGTTCAAGAGTGACTTGGCTCAACCAGTTACTCAAAATCTTGGTGTGGTCCAATTGGTTGAGTCATATAAAATGGATCCAAATGGTTAAGCTGACTCGCTTCCTTGCTTGGTTACATGAACCAAACTTCTCCTCAAATAAGCTTGAATCCCTTGCTCAAGAAACCCATGAGTTACCTATACAACCAAATTACAATTATGAGACAGAAATTCATGAATTAAAATAAAAATGTGGTTAGCTCAAATCAATCCTTGCTTTATAAAACCAAATCACAAATCGATTCGTCAATACAATAGCTCCCAAAGAATTACTCAAAATCCACCAAAATAATATGGTCAATAAACCAACTATCAAAATCCCCCACACTTATTCTTGCATGTCTCATGCAAGTCAAGAAAACTAAAGAATCTACGTTAATGGTACCCCCTAAATAAATTCCTAAACATGATTAGAAACTAGAGAAAGAAACCATCTAAGTTTGTTAAGTTCTAAGAACTCAAGCATTCATGGACATCAACTTTTACTCTTGGTTAACAACATAATAATTTTCATCCATCATGAATAAATTGAGAATGATAACACACTAATCTCACAAAAATGGAATTTTTGGTGGCCCTCATCCTATTTTAATATGTGATCACAAAAATGGAGGGCACTCATGCAACTTATGCTTCTTGCACTACCATATGTATGCTTATCTTTTACTCTCTACCATGATCATGGATATAAATTCACATTATGAAGGTAAATCATGAAGAAAAAAGAAGACTTGAATTAGATACAATTAGAAGTTTTAGCTCAAAGAATAAGAAAAACAGAATTAGCTTAAAGAAAGAATAAGAAAGAATTAGCTTTAGTTCTAGTGGAAGACATGGATACAAAGAATGCTATCTAATGATTTCCGGCCACTCTTCCCTACTTTTCTTCTACCTTACTCCAAATGCATCTCCAATGATAGACCAACTCATATTCAATTTATGCAGTAAGTTTATTTCAGAAACTCAATATTAGTTATGCTGTTTTTTTTTTTCTATTTCATGATCTAACTGGCTGAGCTTACCTTAGATTTGATCATAGGAAAATATTTCATTCACTCTCAATTGAAGTATATCTTCTTCACTTCCCTTCAGTTCTCAGCCTTTCAAATTCTTGGCACAGCATTCCTGAAACTTGCAACATAGTTTCATATTCAGATTCTGAACACTGCAGTTTCTGCAAATCTGTCTTCCAAATTCAAACTTCATCATTCCTATTCTTCATTGATCTGTCTCATCCATTTCCTAATTTCAAACTTGAGCACAATCGATTCCAATTTAGAAACTCAGCTAAAACAAAAAAACTTTAGAAATCTCAATGCAGTTCAGTTTCAGGTTTCCCAATTACTACATTCTGTTTCACTCACTAGTCACTTCTGAATTTTTGTATCTATTCTTCAGATTAAGTTCCTTTTCCCTCTTGTCAGTAAAAAGATAATCTTTCAATACACTGCATGACAAAACCTATCGCATCAAATCTCAAACACCTACAATGATTAACACCCTCGGCTTGTGATATTCCTGCATTTCAATAGCCTAAGAATTCTGCTTCTTTACTTGTTCTCTAATACTTATTCTCCCACTTCTATTTCTCCAATATTTAATTTTTTTACACACTTCACGAATAGAACTACAATCCTAAATCTAGTCTACTTCCTCATCAATTTATCTACTGCAGAACTTAAATTGCACTTCACAGTTTCAATTCAGCAACTTCAGAAACAGATTGTTTGTGCCACTCAGCATTTCAGAAAATACAGAAGTATGCAATCACATTTGTTTTCAGCAATATAAGATCTTCAATTAGTTTCTTACTGAATTTAGGAGCTAACACTGTCAAGTTGATACACAATTATTACCACCTTGAATATGGATTCTGTTCATTCTGTTACCTTACTGCATTACTGATTTCAGCTCTCCAGGAAACAGCTACTGTGTAAGCTCATTCATTAAAATGAGTCAAATTCAAACTCTATAAGCTATACTCCATGGCATGTAATTCTGAATTCTATATCCCAACATCTTAGTCCATTTCAAATGATTCATTGTTCCTTAATTCCCAATTTTGTATTTCAGCAGAATCAGCACTTAAAAACTTGTCCATCCAATATGTAAATCCACGGAAATCAAGGCAACAACACTCACTAATGATAATGCCGAAAATCCACTCATATCTCAGCTCCTATATATAGCATTCAGACTCCACATTCAGTCAAAATTTCCAATTCTGCAATTACTGCAGTTCATTAACTGGTTCTGCAATCTCCAGCACAAAATTCCCAATATTTATCTCTGTAATTACAAATGCAACTAAAAAAAATGATTCCACTAATCACTCAATAATAAGAACTCGGCTTCATCAATCCCTGATCATGTTCAGAGCAACACTTAAATTGAGCATGCAATTAAGTACAGCTTCACAAATCCCAAAACCTGCATGCTGTTTTGCAGATTTTGCTTACAGCAGCATATAACATTTCAGAAATCACACTTCACTGTTACTTACTGAAAACTAAACAACAATTCTTTTTTTTTTTTCACTGCTTTTTTTTTTTTTTTTTAACTGCACAAATCATTTCTGCTTACTGCACTCATGATTCTTTGTGTTTCAAAATGTTCATCCAACTGATAAAACCTAACCAACAATGCACCACATTTGTTACTGAAAACTAAGGACCTCACTAGAATTTTTCAATGATACCAGTGCTAATCCGAACAACTTGGTCCTACTTGATACAAAGAATTCCTACCTTTCCACCTCCATTGTACTCCATTTTTTCTACAACATTCCATTACTCAAGATCACAACACAACACTCTCTCCCCCACGACACACACTTAAACTTTTGTCCGTCCCGGCCAAAGAATCCATCACATAACATCCAATGTATCCATATCCAAAAATTCAACAATAAAAAGACAACAAAAGATATAATGGTAAACAAGAATAATGGCAAGACTTAGTGTAGGAAAGATATAAAAAATTAACCTTCATAAATATAATTCAATCCAGTGAATAATAGTTTTGAAAGAATCAAAGCAAGTTCTAGAGTTGCAATTACATAAGTGCATCACACAAATGAAGGCTCAAAACTCACTAGGTATAAAAAGTATCATCTCAATTTATCAATCTAGTGTCCATCATTAAGTAGTAACCTCGAGAAAATAAAGAGTCCAATTATGACATTAAGCCTAAAACTTAACACTAAAAAATAGTTAACATCCTCCATTTCTAACATATTATAGGAAAATGCTGAGGGGTACCATTTTCTTATTCCGAAAATCAAAACCATGTTCAAAATTAGATCTACCTACATTAAAGAATTTATTCTTTAAAATCAAAATCACCATTTGCAAACAAAGAATTTATTGAAACAAGTAAACATGAATATATGTAAATGTAAAAGAAGAATTAAGTTGGAACAAACTCCCCTTTAACTTGGGTAGATAGCACCAATGTTGCTCATTCTTTCCATCACGACTCCATTACCACTTTCATGAAATACTTTGAGTCAATATCCATTAACTTTGAGACTTCGGCTGGTGACTCCTCCCTAATCTCAATATCTCCATAAGAAAAAACATTAGTCACAATATAGGACCCTTCCCAACGAGATCTCAACATACCTTTCATCAATTTAAGCCGTGACCTATATAAAAGCACTTTATCACCGATATGAAATTCTTTACCCACAATGTGCTTGTCATGAAAATTTTTAGTCTTTTCTTTGTAGATCCGTGAAGGGGAGCCTTGGCGCAACGCTAAAGTTGTTGCCATGTGACCAAAAGGTCACGGGTTCGAATCCTGGAAACAGGCTCATGCAAAAAGTAGGGTAAGGCTGCGTACAATGGATTCTTCCTCGGGACCCCGCATGACGAGAGCTTCGTGCACCGGGCTGTCCTTTTTTTCTCTTTGTAGATCCGTGAGTTCTCATATGCCTCTAGCCTTATTTCTTCAAGCTCTTGAAGTTGTAATTTCCTTTCTTATTTAGTTGTACTAGCATCAAAATTACAAGCTTTGATTGCCGAAAAAGCCTTATATTCAATCTCCACTGGAAGATGACAAGTTTTTCCATACACAATTCTATATTGATACACCCTATAGGGGTCTTGAAAGTAGTTCTATATGCCCATAATGCATCATCTAACCTCTTGCTCCAATCCTTCTTGTCAGGTCTCACAGTCTTTTCAAGAATTGACTTTACTTCTCTATTGGACACTTCAGCCTGTCCATTTGTCCGGGGATGATAAGGAGTAGAAACTCTATGTGAAACCCCGTACTTGCTCAGCATAGCCTTCATGTGTCGATTACAAAAATGTGACCCTTGATCACTAATGATTGCCCTGAAGACTCCAAACATGCAGAAAATGTGTGACCTGACAAAGCTAACAACAACTGAAGAATCATCAGTCCGAGTGGGATTGACCTCCACTCATTTGGAAACATAATCAACTGCCAATAAAATATATGAAAATCTAAAGGAGACAGGAAATGGACCCATGAAGTCAATACCCCACACATCAAAAATCTCACAAAATAACATGTAATGTTGAAGCATTTCATTCCAAGTCCTATGTTCCTAGTTCGTCGACACCTATCACATGATATATAAAAAACATAGGCATTACGAAAAAGGGTAGGCCAATATAAACCACACTCTAGCACTTTCCTCGCAGTCCTCTGGGGCCCAAAATGCCCTCCACACTCAGATGAATGATAAAATGTAAGCACAGACTGAAACTCAAAATTAGGTATACATCTCCTAATGATCTGATCACTACAAAATTGTCACAAATAAGGATCATCCCACACATAATATTTTGCATCACTTTTAATTTGTTCTTTTGAGTTTTTAAAAATTGTGCAGGAAAAACATGAGCTACTAAAAAGTTAACTAGATCTGCATACCAAGGTGACTCACCGTGCATCTAAAAAAGCTACTCATCCCTAAAATCATCATCAATAGCCATATGATCCGAATCTCCCTCGATCCTGCTCAAGTGATCTCCAACCAAGTTCTCCTTCCCGCTCTTATCACGTATCTCCAAATCAAACTCTTGGAGCAAAAGGATCCATCTAATCAATCTAGGTTTGACATCCAGCTTCTTCAAGCGGAACTTCAAAGCTGCATGATTAGAAACCCTAAGTGATCACAATCATAATGAGATCCGGAGATCCGAAGGTTAGGCACGTAAGTGATCACAATCATAATGAGGTCGGACATAATTATTAGACCAAACGGCCTAAAAATCTGCTATATATAGACGTGCAAACAAACACGCCAATGATATGATTGGCCGACAAAATTATGCAAAGCGAGATAACTCGTCATTTGAGCGGCATAATAAAGCCGGGCGAGAAATTTATCTGAGTGGACTATGAATAAGGTTTCATCGTGAGAGCATGTCCGCTTATAATCCGGTTGAATGGCTCGGGAGTCTTGAAGATATGGGCACAAGAGTTGCGCTCGCGTATAACCTGATCGGAGGCTCGGGAGTCTGAAATAAAGGTGCGAGAGCAACACTCGCTTATAACCGGGCTGGAGGCTCGGGAGTCTGAAATATAGGCGCGAGAGCAACGCTCGCTTATAACCTGGCCGGAGGGGACTTGACGCGAGAGCATGCTCACTTATAACTCGGCCAAACGCCTCAGGTGTCTGAAATATATAGGCGCTAGAGCAACGCTCGCTTATAACTTGGTCAGAGGTTTAGGAGTCTGGAATATATATGTGCGAGAGTAACTCTCGCTTATAACTCGGCCAGAGGCTTGGGAGTTTGGAATATATAGGCGCAAGAGCAACGCTCACTTATAACTCGGCCGGAGGTTCGGGAGTCTGGAATATAGGCGTGTGAGCAACGCTCGCTTATCACCCGACCAGAGGCTCGAGAGTGTGGAATATAGGTGCAAGAGCAACACTCGCTTATAACCTAGTCGGAGGCTCAGGAGTTTGAAATATAGGCACAAGAGCAACGCTCGCTTATAACCCGGCGGGAGGCTTGGGAGTCTGGAATATAGGCGCAAGAGCAATGTTCGCTTATAATCCGGCCGGAAGATCAAGAGTTTGGAATATAGGTGCAAGAGTAACGCTCACTTACAACCCAGCTGGAGGCTCGGGAGTTTGGAATATAGGCGCGAGAGTAACTCTCGCTTATAACCTAGTCGGAGGCTCGGGAATTTAGAATATAGGTGTGAGAGCAACACTCTCTTATAATCCTTTCGGAGGCTTGGGAGTCTGAGACATTGCAGCAAGAACATGCTCACTTATAATTCGGCTGGAGGCTCAGGAGTCTGGACTATATAGGCATGAGAGTAACACTCGCTTATAACCCGACCGAATGGCTCGGGAGTCTAGAATATGGGCACGAGAGCAACGCTCGCTTATAACCCGGCCGAAAGCTCGGGAGTCTGAAATATAGGCGCGAGAGCAACGCTCGCTTATAACTCCGCCTGAGGCTCGAGAGTCTGGAATGTAGGCGTCAGAGCAACACTCACTTATAACTTGGTCGGAGGTTTGGGACTCTGGAATATAGGCACGAGAGCTTCGCTCACTATAACCCGGTCGGATGGCTCGGGAGTCTGTAATATAGGCGGAGAGTAAGCTCGCTTATAACCTACCGGACGATTCGAGAGTCTGGGACATGGCATGAGAGCATGCTCGCAGCTCGCTTATAATCCGGTTGAATGACTCGAGAGTCTGGAATATAGGTGCGAGAGCAACACTCGTTTATAACTCAACCGAAGGCTTGGGAGTCTGGAATATATAAGCGCAAGAGCAACACTCGCTTATAATCCGATCAGAAGCTCAGGAGTCTGGAATATAGGCATCGGAGTAATACTCGCTTATAATCTAGTCGGATGCTTGGGAGTCTGGAATATATCAGCAGCAGTACAATACTCGCCTATAACCTAGTTGGAAGCTCGGGAGGCTGGAATATATAAGCGCGAGAGCAACACTCACTTATAATCCGACCAGGGTCTCTCGGGTATGGAATATAGGGCTTTCGTGATAAAATCGCCTGCATTTTCATTAGGTGCAATTATTCAACATGCTACATTAATGCGTTACAAGTGCACTCTTAAGTCCTATAGGGCTGCAGATGATCTAGAATTCATTTAGTGTCGATCAGCCTAACATGACGTTGCATGTCGAGGGCGCGCCCACCACTATAAAGCTCGACCTGCGCGTCCTTATTAGGGGCTTCTCTCCTAAAGATATGGCCAGCTTGATTTTGCCGAGCTGTTGGATCTTGTTGCTCATGAATCCATACAACGGAGTCATCATGGGCTGAAGCTCGCTCTTGTCAATCTGCAGCTGCTCGAATGCTTGCTTGAAGATGATATTGATCGAGCTAGTTGTGTCAACAAAGGTACGGTGGATATTATAATCGGCTATAACAACCTTAATTATTAAAGCGTCATCATAGGGCACTTCTACTTCCTCTAAATTCTTGAGCCCCAAACTAATCTCGGGCCTTTGTGCTTGCTCGTGATTGTCGCCAACTGCGTGGATCTCCAGTCGACGGACATGCGACTTTCTTGCTCGATTGGAGTCTCCATCGGTCGAGCCTCCAACGATCATCAAAATATCTCCCCGAGCGGCATTATTGTGGTTTTCCTATTGCCATATCGGAGAATGTTCCTGCTGCACCTAGGCAGGAGTGTGGGCTCGATTTTCTTGTTGCTAGGGTGTTCTTTGGCGCCTCTCGACGCCCTGGTAATTTCTTCGAGGTGGGTCGTTCGACCGTCGATAGCACTGAATGTTAGGATACAACGAACGATGGTGGAACCCTTAGTTGGTTGCCAAACACTTTTCCAGATTGTAATGATAACAATCCTGAGTGTTATGCGTGCCCGACCGATGGTAAGTGCAAAATTTGTGAGCCCATCTTGGGGGACTCGGGAAATTGCATATGCTTGGCCCTTACGTGCTGCACAGCGTGAGGTCGCAGCTTATGATGATGCAGCTGTTGTGGTCCTACTTAGGGTCCTTTATGAGGAAGAGGGGGAGGAGGAGCTCGGCGCTTAGGAGCGATTGCTGACGTGGGTGTGGTGACCTCCTTCTTCCAAGCATATTAGGCTTCTTATACATTAATATACTTAGTCGTTCGACCAAGTAAATGATCAAAATCCCTTGAGGGTTTCTTGATTAGTGAGCGAAAAAGCTCACTATCCGTGAGTCCTTGAGAGAAGACACTCACAAGAATCTTCGAGGTGCCCGAGAGGACATCTATGACCACTTGGTTGAATTTTTTAATATAGGCCCTGAGCATCTTCTTGGGTCCCTGTTTAAGCGAAAAAAGGCTTAGGGTGGTTTTGTGATACTTGAGACTGCTGACGAAATGATGAAGGAAAGCCTTGCGGAATTTTTTAAAGCACCAAATGGACTTGGCCGACAGCTAGTTAAGCCACCTCTTTGTCGAGCCGGAGAGTGTAGTGAGGAACACTCGGCACTTCACGCTATCCGTGTACCGATAGAGGATGGAGGTGTTCTCGAACTTAAGGAGGTGGTCTTCTGGGTTAGTTGCCCCTCCGTATTCCTCTATCGTCAGGGGTCGGAAGTGACTCAGCAGTTTGTCTTCCAATATCTCATGGGAGAACGACATTCTAATACACTCGGGAGAGCCGCTGACTATTGAGGCTTTTCTCTTGCGTAAATCTCGCGCGGGCACATCTGCCAAAGACGATACTTAGGGCCTTTCCTCTCGGCCTATACCCTCGAGCAATGTGCGAAAAAGTGCCTGATAATATACAATTGGCGAGGGTGGCACAATCGGTAGGTTGGCCGGTTGAACAGGTGAATGCATGAAGCCAGCCGATGGAGCTATTGGTTGGGGCCCCACCGGCCCCTCCACTTGGGCTTCTCGCTCAGACGCGCCTGTATTTGACGCAGCAGGGTCGTGCGGTAGAGTACCGACGACGGCTGCTTGTGCTATTGCGTTAACTTTTGTGCTCGGGCTACTACCAGCAACTCAAAATCCTCTTGAGACAAGGTGATGGTGGTGAATCCTCCAGCTTCTTCCATCCCTACATTTCAATAAAAGTTCTTATAGACGACGTCAAATTTGATCCTGTCTGAAAGCTGCGAAGATAGCGCGTTGGGAAAGGTGGCACTGCTGTTGACTTAGAGAAGATTGCTAGGGAGAGACGATGACACTTGATGCTCTTTTCAGCTCCTTTCCGCGCACACACTTGAAAGAGCCAACATAATGTTAGGGCAAAAACTAGGGAAGGGGTTTCTGGCGTAGGATATGGAAGGTGACCGAGCGAAAAGTGGAGAAGAATTACAGTAAAATTGAGTGAGCGTAGTAAAGTGTAATGTTGTACCGTAGTTGGTAAAAACATACCTCCTAACGGAGAGAACCCCTCCCCCCTTATATCACCTCCCATAACCCCATAATAATGAACTGACAAAGAATATTTGGTGTCAGAAGATGTCGGATATGGAAGGTGTACAGTCTTGAATTTGTACAGTTATCCTCCGAGGAATCTTTTGTTACACATATATGAATAATATCGTGTAACCTCTGCAATAATGATAGAAGTTGTATAGTCACCTTCGTAAGAAGGTTCCATTGAATGCATATGCTATAATCGAAGAATATTCTCTGACAAATGGTTATTACTCTTTAATATACGATTGTGATTGTCTAACAATGTTATCCCCTGAATATATCTCGGCCACGCCTTTAGCCGACCGGATGTATATTATACTTGCAGATCATATGTAAGTGGGGTACTGAGTCCCATAAGACCGTTCGGCCACTAGGCCACGCAACTATATACTATGTGACGTTGGGGATCTGATATTGAAGTAATAGGGAGCCAAGTCCCATAGGCTCGGTCGGCTATATGACCGACCTGCGTATGCTAGGATACTTGTCTCTGATGGGGAACTAAATCCCGAAAGATCCGATCGGTACATTTATCCAGTCGGATAATGAGAATTGTTTGGCATCTTTCTTGCGTACATATAGGAGACGAGAACGTTGAGCTGTGTAAACTTGACAGGCATTATGACCGACCAATTATTTGAAAGAGGACTGGCACATTATGGGTGAATGAAGACCCATAGGTTCGACCGACTATATAGTAAGAGTTATACTGCAGTGGTGGAGAGCTGTCTCGTACGTCCGTTTGGCTCTAGGGCCATTCAGATTTAATTCGTATGTCTTGGCATTGAGCCCTTTAAGTTTGACCGACTTTAGGGCCGACCAATCACATGTTGAGAGGCTCATACTTTGAGAATGGGAAATTAAGTCCTCTGAATCTGATCAGAGATAATACCAACTAGCCTTGTGTTAGACCAGTCATCTCGTAAACCTGCTCGGCTCATGGATGACCGACTATATATGTATCTTCACTCAGGAGGGAGGCACTAGGTCCCTCGACTTCGACCGGTTCTTTGGTCGGTCGTCCTCATACCGAAGGCCTTAGCGCTGGGCGAGGATCAATAGTTCTGTTGAGGGTCTTCCGGGTCAGTTGCCCCTCCGTATTTCTCTATCGTCAGGGGTTGGAAGTGACTCATTTGTCTTCTAATATCTCATGGGAGAACGACATGCTAATATGCTCGGGAGAGCCGTTGGCTATTGGGGCTTTTCCTCTCGGCTTATACCCTCGAGCGGTGTGCGAAAAAGTGCCCGATGATATACAATTGGCGAGGGTGGCACATCGGTAGGTTGGCCGGTTGAACGGGTGACTGCATGAAGCTAGCCAATGGAGCTATTGGTTGGGGCCCCACCGGCCCCTCCACTTGGGCTCCTCGCTCAGCGTGAGGGCCTGTAGTTGACGCAACAGGGTCGTGCAATAGAGTACCGATGATGGTTGCTTGTGCTATTGCATTAACTTTTGCGCTCGAGCTACTACCAGCAACTCAAAATCCTCTTGAGACAAGGTGACGGTGGTGAATCGTCCAACTTCTTCCATCCTTACGTTTCAAATTCAGGTAAAAGTTCTTATAGACGACTCCAAATTTGATCCTGTCTGAAAGCTGCGAAGATAGCGCGTTGGGAAAGGTGGCACTGCTGTTAACTTAGAGAAGACTTTGCTAGGGAGTGACGATGACACCTGATGCTATTTTCGGCTCCTTTCTGCGCACACTTGAAAGAGCCAACAAAATGTTAGAGCAAAAACTAGGGAAGGGGTCCCTGGCGTCAGCCCTCCGATGCTCAAGTCAATAGATGACTGAGCGAAAAGTGGAGAAGAATTACAGTAAAATTGAGTGAGCGTAGTAAAGTGTAATGTTGTACAGTAGTTTGTAAAAACGTACCTCCTAACGGAGAGAACCCCGTCCCCCTTATATCACCTCCCATAACTCCATAATAATGAAGTGGCAAAGAATATTTGATGTTAGAAGATGTCGGATAATGGAAGGTGTACAGTCTAGAATTTGTACAGCTATCCTTCGAGGAATCTTCTATTACATGTATATGAACAATATCGTGTAACCTCCGCAATAATGATAGAAGTTGTATAGTCACCTTCGTAAGAAGGTTCCATTGAATGCATATGCTATAACTGAAGAATATTCTCTAACAAATGATTATTACTCTCTAACAGATGGTTGTGATTGTCTAATAATGTTATCCCCTGAATATATCTCGACCACGCCTTTAGTCGACCGGATGTATATTATACTTGTAGATCATATGTAAGTGGGGTACTGAGTCCCATAAGACTGTTCGGCCACTGGGCCGCTCAGCTATATACTATGTGACGTTGGGGATCTGATATTGAAGTAACAGGGAGCCAAGTCCCATAGGCTCGGTCGACTATATGACTGACCTGTCGTATGCTAGGATACTTGTCTCTGATGGGGAACTAATTCCCGAAAGATCCAATCGGTACATTTATTCGGTCGGATTTGTAATGAGAATTGCTTGGCATCTATCTTGCGTACATATAGGAGACGAGAATGTTGAGCTGTGTAAACCTGACAGACATTATGACCGACCAGTTATATGAAAGAGGACTGACACATTATGGGTGAATGAAGACCCATAGGTTCGACCGGCTATATAGTAAGAGTTATACTGCAGCGGTGGAGAGCTGTCTCGTACGTCCGTTTGGCTCTAGGGCCATTCAGATTTAATTCTTATGTCTTGGCATTGAGCCCTTTAAGTTTGACCGACTTTAGGGCCGACCAATCACATGTTGTGGTAGACCAGTCATCTCGTAAACCCGCTCGGCTCATGGATGACTGACTATATATGTATCTTCGCTCAGGAGTGAGGCACTAGGTCCCTCGACTTCGACTGGTTCTTTGACTGGTTGTCCTCATACCAAAGGTCTTAGCGCTGGGCGAGGATCAATAGTTCTGTTGAGAGTAGCCCGCTAGTTGTCACCTTCCCTTGACTTTGACCGTCACCTCACCTTGACTATGACTACCACGTCATACCTGAGTCCACTCGTAATACCCCATATCATATCGCAATTGATTATTAACTTTTTATGATCATTTTATTTATTATTTGAAATTTTAGAAAGTTTTAAATATATTTTATTGTTTAAAATTAGTTAAAAGAAATTTTATTTTATTCGTGACAGTTGAAATTAGCTGAAATTTTACATGAATTATAAATTACAGATATTAAATTTAAAAATTATGACAAAATATATATATTTTTTAAAAAAAATCCTTGATGCTCCACATGAATGTTTAATAATGCAGGTAAAATTAGGCATAATCATGTAAGTTTACATTCACCACTGAAATTTATCAGATTATCTGTTTGTCTTGAAGACTTACTAATGAGAGTGGCTTGCAAACCCTAACGAACACCATGAGTGATCATATCGAACCGGAATACAGACTTCTTGTAGTGAAAGCAAAGTCTAACTCATTGTTGATGGAAAATTGTCTTTCTGTGTCAAATCTTCCATATGCAGCAACTGTTCATCTTCGATACTCTCCGCGGAGCTAGTTTGGAACAAAATGTCGGTATCTTTAGCACCGACTGCGCTATCATTTGGTTTTCCTTGTTCTTCTATCATCTTTTGGAGCTTCATACTTTGTGCTTCAATCCTCATTTGCAACTCTTTCTGAATCTGATGAAAGAAGAGTGAAGCAGATAGGAAATCAGAGTTGGCACTGAAGAGTTTGTCATGAAACAAAACAGAAGAGCACCTCAAGTTGCTCGTGAAGGCGCATTTGGACATCGAGTTGGAGGCGCAATGCTTCTGTAAGTTGGATGCCACTGCAACAGGATTACTCTCTGATTAGTGAACTTAAGTTGATAAAATTAACTGTTTTCTAATAAAAAAACAGACTCCAAATGAATGCTGATACATTATAGGATCAAGCTCAGTGACACTGGCAGTAGCTCTTCGTTCGCATTTGCCTACGATATCAGAAATATAAACGCAATCAAATTGTGGATGAACTATTAGAATGCTGCAGAGGTTAGTGAAATATCTTTCCTTTAAGTTCACATTTAGTGTCAAAAATTAGATAATCATCTGAGAAACTTATTGACAGACTCAATCAGTATTATTGTATCCTAGATATCTGTTTTTTTTCAATGATAGATACAAAGAGCAAAAGATTAGTCATGATCATCATATATTCTATAAGCCATTTCTTATTCTATTTCTTAACAAATTGATGGTAGAAAGCAGATGAAGATTTACCTTCTGCAGATTCTGGCAAATGCTTAGCAATGCGATATTTCTGCAACATGTATATGCTACCTCAGCTTTAGATTGTCAATGAGATGTCGAACAAATTTCCTATTCGGTGAATCGTAATACCTGTAAATGGCTCTTGACATGGTATATGGTTAACCCAGGTGAGTTCATCAACTTCAGAATCCCTTTCGGAGTTGCTTCTGCACCCAATCAAGAAAGTTAAACCACATTTAAGCTTGTAGACTAGACAATGAAATCAGACCACTTACTCTCAGATCCCCCGAGGCAATTTACACACTCAACGAATCGCTGGTGGAGATCTGGTGTCCATCTTATTCGTGTTTTGTTCGAGCTAGCCATGCCAGATGAGACGCTCGTAGGAGTAATGGGAACACTCAAGAAAGCCCTTGGCACTTGCTTCTCGACCGGGGGCTGAAAGTTCATCTTTTCGATAGGAGAATTTGATATATGGCACCCATTCTTGACACAATACCAAACATTAAGCAGATCATGGTTAAGCACTGAAAATTGATACCAAATTTAGCTAAATTAAACCTGAAGCACATACAGAAGGATCACTAACCGCAAGAGGTGAACTTGTACCCCTCACTGAAGCATCCCAGTCCCTCTCTTGTTGATCTTCACAGATGAACTCATTGAAATTATTGTTGAAACTCTGAACTTGATATGGCGGAGGCGTCGGAGACCTCAACACCGAGTCAAAAACTTCCTTTGATTGAAACTTGGGCAATGGAGGGAATGCACCAGAGTGGAAATCCATCTGAGTGAAGCCCATCAGCTCCTCAGCAGCAAAGAAAGCAGATGGTGATGACCCAACACAGCCGGAAACAGGACTTGGCAGATTCGGGTGCCTTGGCGACTCCACCCTGGAGAAGTCCAATGAAGGGGAAGAACTAGAGTTTCTTGCCACAGGAGAACAGCCCAGGAAAGCAGATGGTTTGCTGTGATAACTGGTGTTGTGGTATAAAGGAAGGTTGGGGAAATCAAATGGATCATTGCTCTGGAGATTCATCGATCGAAAGACTTCAAAAACGATCAACAAAAATCAAAACTTTCAATAAGAATTGAGTTCTTAGCAAGTGCCAGGACTAGTGAAGAAGCATCTAAATAATTCATGCATCCAACATTGACTCAAGAAAAAGAAGAAGACAAGCCATCGACGTTATTCTGAAGATTCAAAGGTCTCTATTTGCGCGGTTATTGCCCCTCATATTCCGCTAATCTTCAAGAACAAGAGAAGAATAGGGAGCATAATTAGCTTATTCCAAACTATACTATTCCTAAGATGGCTAACTATTGACAAGGATCACTGGGACACCAACCAAATAGAACAATAAAAACCTAAAGAAATAGAAAGAAATACTGAAAAAAAGGAAGAAATTCCATTGCTGTTGCTATCAAGAGGGAATAAGAAGCAGGCTTGAGGAATAAGATTGAACTCAAAAATTGGATCTTTTTTTTTGTTTTTGCTTCTCTCTCAAAATTTTGGAAGAACTAAGCTTCTGAAAACTACTTCTGAGCTACTGACATGGCTCCAAAAAGGGAGTCTGATCTTAACGAGGAGAAGATTGAAGCAGAGAAAGTTGTTATCATGGCAGATGAGAACAAAGCAAGAATTGCTTTGGACTTATCGCCATTGGTGAGGGGCTGCAAGCTCATCTTCTTCTTGCACCCAAACGGATATAGTTGAATTTCCTTCTTACAAGCAAAAAGATTCAAGGGAGCTTTTCATAAATATTACAAATTTAAATTTGAATATATAGATTCGCGTAGTAGTTTTTATCCAAAAACTACAATAAAATTATGATAATTATTTAGATTGCAACGGAGATGCTCTATAATTTTTTAAATCAATGTTATTTTGGAGTTATTAGCATTGTTTGTAGCGAAGGATGTGCATTATGACCTTTTAGATTTTGAAAGGGCATCAAGTATTTGTATTGTTTATCTTGAAAGGAAATCGACCCTTTCTTCGTATAAGTCATAAATGTATTGTTTAGTCTCCAATGAATAATTTAGAGGAGGTTTTGTCTTTATATTTTAAGTTTTAATAGGGTAAAAGTTAAAAGATTTTTTTTCCCAAATCAACCACACTTTGATTTTTTTTTTATTTTTTTTATCAAAAGAGTTTCCCATCCTTTATTATTATTTCACCTATCTATCCCATCTAAATCCTAAATTAATCGAGCGCGTTGTAGCAACAATGAAATCGTAACTGTCACAATTATAAACTATTATAATTGTGACAGTTATGATTTCATAACTACTACAACTACAATACTTTTAGTTGTTATAGTTTCATAATTAGTACAATATGGAAAATAAATTTAATAAAGAGAATTAAAATTTTTCAGAACTTTAAAAAAGTTTTAAACAATATTATTTAATCTAAAATTGAACTGTTATGAATTATACCTTATAAAAAAAAATAGATTTATGAATCAACTTTAATTTGATATATTATGCATCCAGGGGTTGATATGTTTTTTCATAAAAAAATTAAAATGAAGATCATCTGTATTTTAAAAATAAAGAACCTCTTTTTAATTTTTATTTTTGCTCTTTTTATAAAGGGAGATCATAAGACTTTTAACCGCACATTGGTAATCTTAAGTCATACAAAAATTATATGATATGGCAAAAGGGTTTAAATTAACTAAATAACATTTCACATGTGATATTTGTCAAGAAGAATCTTTTTTTTTTAATCTCATCTCAATTATCACCTTTCCATGTCGCATGGAAGAAAAATTCTAATTTTCTTGAAAAATGGAATAACAATTCTTCAACTCTTTTCCTTATCCATCAATAAAAAAGTGGATTTATGGTAGGACTAAACAAGTGGAGAATGAATGAGATAAAATGGATTCTTTCTTGCTTTATGTGCCTTGATAAGGATCAAAGTGAGGAGAACCAAAACTTTGTTTGTTTTTTTATTAAAAAAAAAGTCATTTAGCTTTTTCTTCATTTGCATGTTTGACTTGGGGAATCACTGAATTTAAGTTAATTCTTAAATTGATGTGATTATAATTTTAAATTTTTAGTTATAACCTATTTGATTATGAGAGTAAATTTAAAACTTAATTTTGTTTGTTTGTTTCAATGTTAAGTTATGGTAGATTTAGCTATTATTTTCATACTAAAACACTGTTAACTCTATGACAAATTTACCTAATTTAGTTTCAAGAAGAATTTATATGTTAATTATGTCAATGATTTGATGAAATTTAAGTAAATAAATTTATAATTTCTAAAACATTGTATTAAAATTCATAATTATGTTAATTTATCTACTCTCTTTTAAAATCTTTCTAGTCAAACTATGTGTATATTGTGATTGCTGTAATATAATCTTCAATTTCAATAAGTGGCATACTTCAATTGAACAATTAGAGCAGTTACATAACACCCCAGTTCCACTAGAAAATAGCCAGTCATCAAATATTTTGCTAAAACAATCATGATCAAAGTTTGAGTGCTATACTCAGCATCGCGATCCACTCTTTATTCGCTGTAAACAAAGCCGCGGAAGTGTGCAAGAATGAGTATCTCGATATTCAAGAGTTCATACAGCAAGCATCGGGCTGTCGGTTGCCAGTCCCATGGTATTCAAGCCATTGTCCACGTAGACGACAGATCCTGTCACTGCTGATGCGAGCGGAGACACCAGGAATGCAGCTGTGTAGCCAACTTCATCTGTACAAAATGTCTGATTTAGTATTTGGAACTATATCGCAAGGAAAGCAAGTAGAGATGAGTTTGAACTTTAACCGGCAAGCAATTCTTTCTGCAATGGGGCATTGGAGTATGAATAATCAATCATCTTTTCGATGAATCCAATAGCTTTTGCAGCTCGGCTTCCCAGAGGACCTGAGTGCATAGTGATCAGTATGTTTCAGTATGTTCAACATTTTAAAGGTGCGACAAATTCACCATTTCATTGATCAAAATAAAGTATATATACATATGTAAACACACAATTTCAAGTGTCAATCAGTAGAGATGATCTTTGGATGAGTTCGCATGGCTTACCATCGGAGCTGCTTTGATTGAAGATTAAAAATTTCAACATCAAACAAATACTTTATAAACTGAATAAAAAAGAACTTGTCATATTTGAAACAGCAACTCCAACTTATGGCATACAAGGAACTCATCAAAACATACCTGCAGATATTGTATTAACTCTAACTTGGCCTTTTCTTCCAGCTTCAAAAGCCAGCACCTACAACCAGAAACGAATTTAATATTGAAAATATACATCACAGAATCAATACCTTGCTAAAATAACTCAAGTAGCTACATGAAGAGAAAACTTACTTTTGTATCACTCTCCAGTGCTGCTTTTGCTGAGCTCATTCCGCCTCCATATCTGCAAGTTGACACAAGAAACTAAACCCATAGCACTAAACAAAGCTTTTCAAACAGTCAATAGGAATGATTATATACCCTGGGATGGTCCTTTCAGAAGCAATGTACGTCAAAGATATTGAAGCCCCGCCTGCCATATTGAGTTATGGAATTTATGCAGACGAAACTTCCAAAAGAACTGAAGATGAGATATTAAAATTTAAATACCAGAGAATTTTTTAAAAAAAAAAACTAAAGGGTTGTATTAGCACAAGCTTAAAATAATAACAAAATTTTTATGAGTATGGATCTTTAGATGCGTGAGTTCAAAAAAATCACAAAGCTGGCCTCAAATAATTAGGACTTGACACACATGAGTGTGTGTAGTAGCACAAAGTGGAACATGTGCACATGCACGCACACATGATAGTGCAAAGTGGAACAAGGGAGTTTTGGTTCCATGGAAAGGAAATAAACCTGGATTTATAATTGGAAGAAAGTGCTGGAGAAGGGAGACAAATGAGTAACTTGATGCTGAAATTGCAGCAAGGTATCCTTTTCTAGATGTCTCCAAAAGTGGCTTTGTTACCTGCTTAATCATCATAATTTAGATCTAGCAGAAAAATATAATGATTAAATGGTAACATATGGTGGTACCTCTGGTCCATTGGCAAGAGAATGTACAAGTATATCAATGTTTCCAAAGTCATTCCTCACAGACTCAGCCACTTCCTGTGTGAAAAAGAAATAAAAAGACGCTCATAATAAAGCCCATGAAATTCAAAAGAATCATTATTGTTGCATGCACTTTCTCTCGTAAGACAAATGAGCAATTAGCTTAGAAGAAAGATGTGCATTCAAGTTATGGCAAAGATCAGGAGTTAGTGGTCTACCTTGACAGTCCATTTTGAGGATCCTGCATAGCGTTTATTTGTCTTTACCTACAATGATAGCATACAATGATAATATCAGTAAGCTGAAATGAGAGGGTGAACAACCAATTTTGTCATAAAATACTATTTCATACCTCTTCTGGAACATCCTCGGGTGTGTCATAAACAGCGTCAAGAGGGTATACTTTGACAATCTCCATTAAAGAACCATTTGGCAATCTATGAACACCATTGTGGACCAAATAAGTACATGGAACCATCAGCATTTCTCATTAGCAAAAAAGCATACCTTCGTGACTCATCAAATTTGCCACGCCTTAAGCTTGTCTCAAATATGTTTAATGCCTACATTGGCAAATGATCAAACAAAAGAATTATAGGCTTAGCTGTCCGATTAAAATCAGACTTGACTCTAAAACCACACTTACAGGCACCCATGTACCGACAATTATTTCTGCTCCAGCAGCAGAAAGAGCCTTTGCAATTGCCCAACCATAGCCATTGTCATCAGCAACCCCAGCAATAAATGCCCTCTTACCTAAATAAAAGAGCATAGGATAGATTTTAAGCTTTCCTAATATAAAGCTCAATAAACATGCACTAGAGATGTATCATTCTGGATATATCAAGTGAAAGAGAAAGATATAAAATCCATATTACTACACCATAGATTTAGTCTAGGAATAAAAAAAATAGAATAATTGGCCATTTGAGTGTGGCAGTGACACATACAGTGATACAATAGAAACATGGAACAGATGTAATTGGGAAATGACTCACTTAAAACTATCACATAATGAAACATTACGTGGGGAGAAAAAAAGGGAAAATAATAAATCTGACACCTGAGGCAACTCAATAGATTGTGCACATATATTTATGGGACAAAGACATTGTCAAGAAAAGTAAATAACCTTGGACTATTACCTTAGTTGATGCATTATACACAAGTAAGAGTGCAAAATGAAGAAAACCTTAAGCTTACTTTCGTTAAAGGTTAACTAAAGAGGAGCAGCAGCATACAAACAATAAACTGAACACGTATGAGACTAGGAGGTATTAGGTATATAATATGATAAACAACAAAGAGTCACGCACCTCTTAGATCAATAGGCAACCCATATGCTGCCATTTTCTCACTTTCCTCTGACATTGCCCTGATAGTAAACCTCTGATGTTTTGAAGAGGGGGAATATCTCACGCAAAGAGATTGGAGAGATAAGGCACTTGGTGACTTATCTGATCTTGTTTTGGTTACATTCAGATTGGAACCTGAAATTATGGCCCTGGATGTGAACATTCTGCTGGGAGAAGAGACGCAAGTCTTTACTGCCATAGGTTGCAAGCCCGTAGCAGCTACTGCCTCCATTATTCTTTAACAGTTTAAGAAATCTGGATGAACCACAAAATAACAGTGGGTTTGCCAACAGATACACTAATTTGATCCAAAGAGGCAGTAAAAATTAGCAATCAAAAGGTTAGCTAGAGTAGCCGATATATGAAAGCAATACAAACAGAAAATACTCCGCATTTTGAATCAGCATTTCAGGGAAGGTAGAATCAGCAATAATCGGGTAACATCTAAACTACAGATTTCGTAGATCAAACAAATAACACAACCGAATAGAAGATCGGAACTTGCAAACTCCAGTTCACAACGAGGCCACAAATCAAACATCTACAATCGAGATTTAACCATAAGTCCAACTCGAAAGTAAATTTCAAAAAGAACAAAACTTTTCAAAGCGCAACAGCAAGAAACTGCTGAGCAAAAAAAAAACACCGGATGGCACAAGAATGCAGAATCTCTCACCTGGCGGAGGACGATATCAATCAGCAAGAATGAGTTTTGCCTTCGGATCGACTCTGCGGCCACCTCGATGGTTAAATGCGACGGGTTTCGATGACACCGAGGCTCCGAAGCAGGTCCGCCGCTGCATTCCTGCGGAGAGACCAAGAGCGAGTCGTGGTTTGTCATTGCGTGACCAACGGCCAGGAATTAGGGTTCAAGCTTGGGGTTGTTGGCTCGAGTTCGGTCTCTCGTTCAGTTCGGTTGATCAACTACTTCAAGTCAGAAATTAGATAGGACGGATCAAATTGAATATATATATATATACACTGTGCGCGTCCACATAAGATCAATTAATAAATTTTTTTAATTTTTATTTTTTAAATTAAAAAAATTAACATTTCCTTATATAAATTTTTAATACATTAATATATCTCCTCAACATATTACAATACTCAATAAATACTTAAATTAATTTTATTTTAATTTTTTTTTAAACCAAACACTTAACGTAATTGGGAAGCCTGAACTCTAGAGGTAAAATCTAAAAAAAAAATAGCTTTGATACTATAACCCAAAGCTTGAACCCTAAAGGTAAAATCTAAAAAAAAAAATAGCTTTGAACCCAAAGCCTGAACCCCAGAGGTAAAATCTAAAAAAAAAAAATAACTTTGATACTATAACCCAAAGCCTGAACCCTAAATAGCTTTGATACTAACTCAAATCCTGAACCCTAGAGGTAAAATCTAAAAAAAAAAAATAATTTTGATACTATAATCCAAAGCCTGAACCCTAGAAATAAAATTTTTTAAAAAAAATTAATTATTTTTTTAATTCAAAATTAAAAAAAATAACAAAACACAGACATTTTAATTAAAAAAAATAATATTTCTTTATATAAGTAGCTAATACGTTACAATATCCCCTTAACATATTACAATACTCCGTAAATACTTAAATTTATTTCATTTTTAATTTTTTTTTAACAAAATACTATAATCCAATTGAAAAATCTAAACCCTAGAGGTAAAATCTTAAAAAAAAATTATATCCCAATTAGGATGCCTGAACCCTACCAATAAAATCGTAAAAAATATATTTTATTTATTTTTTTAATCAAAATAAAAAAAATCATGATATACTGCGCGACGCGCACAGTCGCGCACTATGCACGTCGCGCAGTATATCAAAATCGTATATATATATATATATATATATATATATATATATATATATATATATATATATATATATATATATATATAAGCGATGCATAGACGTGGCGTTGCCAGATTGATTTTGCTAAAAAAAATATGTCATTTATTCTCTCTCCCCTTCCGCCTTCTATTCAAAACTTCTACGTGGGAAATTTCTCAAATTAAAATCTCCCTCGCTCCCTCCATCTCCATCGTCTGTCGTCTGTCGGACCTCGTGCTCCCGCCAGGAAAGTTTCATCAGCGTCTTCAATCTCACAGCTGCTCTGAGAGCTTACCACCTCTCTCCATACCCAATGGTAATTCGTTTAATTTTAATTTGTTATTCCTTGCCGTTATAGCATACATACATTACAAGGATTAATGCTATAACGTGCAAGGACGACACCGACTACAAACGCATGCAAGCTACAGCCACGTTTGCGCGTTAGCTGCTACACGTTGTAGCAGCTATAAACGTGAACCAGCCACTTGGTAAGTCATTTTTTTGGTAGCTACATTTTCTAACAAATATTACCCCTATAAATATTTAAGTTCATGTATATAAACTTGGTAAAAAATTATTTGAAATTATTTTTTACTAATGCAGCGTCTTTGCTTCGCTTCTAAACGTTGCAGCAACTATTTCGCATCAAACTGCCCTTGTAGCTGCTACAACTTGTAGCAGCTAATTTGGAATGGTGGTCGTAGAAGGAAGGAAGGATTTATTCTACAACGTGCAAGGTCGACGCCTGCTACAAACACGTGCAACCACTTGGCCTTTGCTGCTACAAGTTATAGCAGCTACTTCGACAGTTATCTGCTACACCTTGAAGCAGCTAACTGTCCATGTAGCTACTACAATGTGTAGCAGCTAATTCGACAGTTAACTGCTTCACCTTGTAGCAGCTAACTTTCCATGTAGCTGCTACAACTTGTAGCAGATGCTTGGTAAGTCGTTTTTTAGTAGTTATATTTTCTAGCAGATATTAGCTCTAAAAATATTTTTGTAGCTGTATATCAACTTGCTAAAAAATTATTTAAAATTATTTATGCTGCTGCAGCACCTTTGCTTTGCTGCTACACATTGTAGCAGCTACTTCGACAAATAACTGCTACACTTTGTAGCAATTAACTTGGAATGTTAGCTGCTACAACGATGTAACAACTCTTTTTTCATTTACGCTCAACAAGATGTTACTCTGCATTTTCAACCAATAATAGATCATAGCAAACTTAGTTTTTTATTTAGATCAATTAAATGAGGTTCTACACGTTGTAGAAGCTACTGTAACACGTTGAAGCAGCTAATCGTCAGAAGCTGCTACACGTTGATAAGGAGATTAGCTTCACAAGAAAAAATGTTTCACTGATTCTAGAACTCCCAGACCAAGGCGATGTAGTAAATTTGCAGCGGCATGCTGTCACCACCCCACTATTTCTTCAACACTTCAGTAATGTGGATTCTACACAGAAGGAATTAGAGAACAAGATGATCAGCCTCAACAAACAACCTTCATTTGCTGAATCTGATACTCTCTTTTGCCAATTTTTAATATTGTATTTCTTTGTCTCTGTTTTATTTACTACTACTAACAGTATATCTAGATTACCAGTACAATCACTAATGAATTGTGTAGATGATTTTGCTAATTTAGGTAGGTATAATTGGTGTAAGGCTGTATATGACTATATGAGCCCATAGCTGGGGGCGATTGGTGTGATGCTTTCACAGAGCCCGAAACCAGAGGGACTTGCGGGAAATCAAGCTCCCATGCTCAAAGGGTTCACATATCTCCTAGCTGTAAGTGCTTAAATATAATGATAGTCTCATAAGATTTATGCAGAAAATATCTTATTTGAACAATTTTATTGTATTGCAGGTTTGGATGTGTGAACATGTCTGAATAATGGATCCTTACAGACAGCATGCCCTTCCAAGAATATGCAGATGGAAGTGATCAGGCTCCCGTGTAGAGACAATAAAGTATAGGATCGCAGAATTACCTGCTGCCAAAATAATTACAACGTTGTAGCAGCTAACTCAACTGTCGAGCGGGCTTTCTACCAGCCTGCATAAAATTGATAAGAGTGGGCTTTCATCCCCGATTTGCACTAATCGCTACACAGTGTAGCAGTTACTTATGAAAAGCTGTTACACATTGTAGCAAATCACTTTAATAATGGATCTTGATAAAGTTCGACTTATAATTGTCTTTGTTATACTGGATCCTGATAGGTAGCTGCTACAACATGAAGTCTGTGTTGTAACATTTACGAACCGATAACTGCTACAACATTAACTTGAATAAAATTAAATTTCACCGACTTCTCCTGTTGCATTTAATGTGTTATCTGGAAATGATTTTTCAGTTCCTACAATGGTGTTTATATCTACCACAAACTAGCTGCTACAACGTGGACCTCATGTTCTGTGTTCGCGAGCTTGATCATTATTCATGAGTCCACTTGAATTTACCACTTCATGATATGACAACATACTTAAGAAATAAAATAGGAATAATATATACAAAAATAAATTAATTGGGTGATTAAAAATAACTGGCAGTAGCTGCTACATCATGTAGTAGCTACATTTATACCTTTACATGAGAAAATATTGTCAATAAATTTACATTTTGATTACATCGTAAGTTTAATATTGAATAGTGTTCAGAACTCTTATGATCACTTACATTGCTCTCATAAGTTGTACAACATCATTTTCATATTGGCCGAGTTGCGTCCACAGTCTTCTCCATTAGGGAACACCTTTCATCAACGTACAGAGTGTTGTGAACACCAACCAACTTATATTATTTTCCACCTCCCTCGCATCCTTTGGTCGTGGCTTGGAAAAGTTCTTCGAGACAATCACCCTCTCCCTAATCCACTCCATGAGCGGCCTAACCTCTTCAACATACACGCATCAGGGCTAGATGCTAGTGGTTACTTTAAAGAAATTCCTTTACGAACATGGAAACTTTCACTAGATGGTGGAAGGCAACAAGACTGCTTTGTCCTTCCCCATTTGGGAGCAAGATACACTTCAAGATTTACAGTGGATGGCATGAAAAAAATAGTGAAGGTGGTGTCGAGAAAATGTTGCCATTTCATGAATAAGCTACTCATTTCCATTGGGATGTCATGAACGGAGCCACCCTCTGTTATATAGGGACATTGTGGTGCTATACAATTCAATCACGGAATGGGTGTATTCACGAGCCCAAAGTTGCCCTTCCGATAGTGCAGGATTTTACCAGGAGAGGTAGTACGGGTCATGATTTATGACAGATATGACTAACCATATGGGTTATGACAGCTATGAGTAGCCATTTTATGAACGATGAGAGAGTAATGGACCAAATTTAGTAGGTTACCATTAATTTATTTATGTGTCTCCATAAAATCATTATTTTCAATTTATGTAAGTGGCCATTGAATTATTAATCGATATTAGGTCTTATTACCTGCATTGGCTGTAACTGGTACATGTTGTAGTAGCTGCTTTAATTTGTATAAGCTAACTGAAACATAGTATAGCAGCTACTCTTGAGAAGCTGCTACATATTATAACAGCTTGGGCTGATTATATGTTATAGGTTGTATCCTTGATTATCTTTATTGGATGTCTCGGCTGATAAACAGGTAATTAATTCCATAGGTAGCTGCTACAACGCTGTAGCAGCTGTAGGACCGTTGGGCCGGCTAGGAGGGGGTTGTTGGATATCCTGATAACACAAAAAGGAAAACAAACCCTCCTCGAACTCTTTAGGCTAACACTTGCATAATTAAGTTAAGCAGATAAATTAAAAGCATAAAGAAAAGCGAGGCACAAAAGATTTACTTGGTTACAACCGATGTGGTTGTTAATCCAAGGAAGATTAAACTCAATAAAACTCCTTCAGGCGGAGAAGCCTCGTACAGCGTTGAAGTGCAGAAAACAGAGAGTGTGCAAGCACTGGATTTACAATCAGTGAGTTCTATGTTTAAGCTTCCGGACCAAGGCTATATTTATAGTCTTGGTCCGGCGCTGGAAGGGGCGCCCTGGGAGATAAATTTTATCCCTCAGCGGTCGGATCGAGTCAAACTCGATCCTGCTGAAAAGTCGATTCCGGCGCCGGAAGGGTTTCGAGCGCCCGGTCCGGGCGCCGGAGCCCTAAGGTCAACATAAGTTGACTTTTCGACTCCGTCTCGGCCACCAGCCTCATCTCGGTCTTTTGCTTCGGCTCCGTTTGCTTGGGTGATATCGCCATCCGGAATAGGGCTCACCCAACCCATCTTCCGGTCTTCTCGAGCGTGCTTCCTCCCGGCTTCTCGGGAATTGCCGCGTGTTCCTTCTCGCCCACCGTGGTACTCATCCTCGTCCCTCGGTCGCACCCGTGCCGACCTTCGCGCTAGTGCGTCTCTTGCTCCCGAGCAATCTTCCGCCTGCTTTCAGACTCGAACCACCGCAGCACTTCCTTCTCGTCCACGGTACTCTTCCAGACTTCGTCCCTGACGACAACAGGTCAGTCCTTCTCGCTAGTCTTCCGCCGAGTACTGTGCTCCTAAGCTCCTGCACACTTAGACACAAGGTTAGAAACAACGCATGACCTAACTTAACTTATTGATTACACCAAAACAACCTTGGGGTTCCAACAATCTCCCCCTTTTTGGTGTGATCAACCCAAGTTAAGCTAGGGTCAAAAATAGATATGTAATTAAACAATTTATTGCAATAACATGCAACATGATAGAAGTAATTAAATTTCAAACATTCCAAATTTTAATTTTCAATTTTCAATTTTCTACCTCCCCCTAGACTTATACTTTCCTTCTCCCCCTTTGATCATAATAAAAATGGGGAACAACTAAAATCTAAGGGTTGACATTAAAAAAATTTGAAAATATATTTCAATAATTTTCAGGGAAATATTTCTAAGTCAAGACAAATTTCTAAGTCAAGAAAAAAATTTCAAGTATTCGTCATCAATAATTAAACACTTTCTAAGCCGAAAAATTTATGCAAGAAAATTTTAAAAAAATTGATAGCATGAAAAAAAAATTTTCTATGCATTTATTTATTTTATACTGATACTTATATCAACAAGTTTTAAATTTCCATTTCAATTTTTCATAACTTCTCAAATTACACTTTTTCAAAATTAAAGCCACAGATATTAAACATGCAATAATTTGTATCATGTTAATTCCTATTATTTTTTGAATTGCAACTTCACAAAAATATTCAAATAGCATAGATTCTAACTTGATAAAATTTTTCGACAATATAAAAAATTCTTTCGGCAATGTGCAAAATTCGTTTGAAAGAATATTTTGTAATTTGCCAGAATTTTTTAACAATAAGAATTTGCAGGAATCTATTAATAATAGGTTTCTTAATCCGAAAATATTTTTTGATGAATCAATTTCTAATTCATAAAACTTTTTCAATAAAGTAATTTGTAATTCCAAATTTTTAGGACCAGAAAAAGTTTTCGATAATATTTCTAAGTTGCATAATTCTTTCGAAAAACTTCTTTGTGATTCACAAAAGTTTTTTAGCAAAGTTTCCAACTTGCAAAATTCTTTTGTTAATATATTTTGAAATTCGAAGAACTCTTTTGATAATATTTCAAATTTGCAAGATAAGTTTGACAATTGATTTTCTAATATAAAAAACTCTTTCGATGATTCGCAAAAATTTTCAGGCAATTCTTCGATTGAATCATTCAATTGATCAGAGGTTCGAGTCCATACCTGACTTACCTTGTCAGTAATTGATTCTCCCCCTATCGAGTTGCTTTCTTCCGAAGATTCTCCCCCTTCATCGATCTCGGGATGTACTTCGGCTGTTGTAGTACTTACCTCGATTTCGGACTCTTCTGTCGGTGGCTCGGTGTCTATTGAGGTGTCAGCTTCTGAAGGTTCTTCGTAGAACTCCAAAGTTCTTTTGCGCTTTCATAATCTGCGACCTTTTTGAAATCTTCCTTTGGTATTACATTCAGAAGATAATATTTTGCTCGCCCATTTGCCATAGACTCCTCACGTTGCTTTTCGTTCCAGAGGCGTAGATCGAGTCCTTCTCCGTTCATGTTCTTTGGTTCTTCATAACCAAATTTCATTATTAAAGAAATATCAGAATCTGAGTTAAGGTATACCTCCATGTTTTGTTTCCAGATGGAAAACTCCCCCTCGAATGCAGGTGGGTAGTCGCTAGCTTCGACCATCGTTTTGTTGCTTCAGACGGCGGTTAGTCCTTCTGAGCGTACTCGGCTCTGATACCACTTGTAGGACCGTTGGGCCGGCTAGGAGGGGGTTGTTGGATATCCTGCTAACACAAAAAGGAAAACAAACCCTCCTCGAATTCTTTAGGCTAACACTTGCATAATTAAGTTAAGCAGATAAATTAAAAGCATAAAGAAAAGCGAGGCACAAAAGATTTACTTGGTTACAACCGATGTGGTTGTTAATCCAAGGAAGATTAAGCTCAATAAAACTCCTTCGGGCGGAGAAGCCTCGTACAACGTTGAAGTGCAGAAAATAGAAGCTTAGACTAAAAGAGAGTGTGCAAGCACTGGATTTACAATCAGTGAGTTCTATGTTTAAGCTTCTGGACCAAGGCTATATTTATAGTCTTGGTCCGGGCGCCTGGAAGGGTTCCGGGCGCCCTGGGGGGATAAATTTTATCCCCCAACGGTCGGATCGAGTCAAAACTCGATCCTGTTGAAAAGTCGATTCCGGGCGCCCGGTTCCGGGCGCCCTTCCGGGCGCCGAGCCCTAAGGTCAACATAAGTTGACTTTTCGACTCCGGTTCACTCGATCCAACTCATCTCGGTCCGGGTCTGTTCGCTCCGCTTGCTTGGGTGATCTCGCCATCCGAAAGGGCTCACCCGAACCCATCTTCCGGTCTTCTCGAGCGTGCTTCCTCCCGGCTTCTCAATTGCTGCGTGTTCCTTCTCGTCCACAGGTACTCATCCGCTTTGTCCCTCGGTCGCACCCGTGCCGACCTTCGTGAGCTGCGTCTCTTGCTCCCCGAGCAATCTTCCGCCTCATCGGAACCACCGCGCACTTCCTTCTCGTCAGCCGGTGTACTCTTCCGCCTCCCTTCCCGTGCCGTCCTTCTCGCTAGCTGCGTCTTCCGCTCGAGTACCTGTGCTCCTAAGCTCCTGCACACTTAGACACAAGGTTAGAAACAACGCAGGACCTAACTTAACTTGTTGATTATACCAAAACAACCTTGGGGTTCCAACAGCAGCTACTTGGAATGATAGCTGCTACAAATCTGTAGCAGCTAACTCAATGGTTAGCTGCTACAACGTTATAGCAGTTAGGGTCAAGTATGATAGTTGCTACAAATATGTAGAGCGACGTATGTATATGCTACCTTACCTATAATTTGAGATTAACTGTTATAATAGAATATTCACAAACATTTCCGTTCCTTTTCTATACGTCTGGTTTCCTCTTTTAATTTTTACGCAAGGTAAGGTTTACCCAAACCGTCATCTTTTTTCTAAAATAACGAGCATTGGTAGAATTTCTACTACTACTTCTATTTCTACATTATTATTCTATTAATAATTTGAGATGTCTTGCCTAATGTCTCTCTCTATGTTATAGCAACTACAGATCGATAACTGTTACAACATGAAGTCATATGTTGTAGCAGTTTCCGACCTCGAACTACTACAACATCAACTTAAAAACTTGCTTTGTCAGAAGCCCAGCAGTGGATGCGTGAATACAACTATTCCCACATGTGATTTTTATTTGGATAAAAAAAATGAGCTTGTACACATTGCATCAACTTAATGTATAAAGAGCTGCTACATGATGTTGCAGTTTCTTAAGAGTAGCTGCTGTACTGTGTAGTAGTTACTTCGGATTAGCTACTAAATTGTGTATTAATAACTCAATGGTCAGTTATATAATTTAAATAGCGTGGAAATCTAAGTAGAATGAGCGATTGAATATTAGTTGCCACACGCTGTAACAGTTAATGCGGATTAGCTGCTACACATTATAGCAGCTACTTCAGAGACGTGATCTGCTACAAAGTGTAGTAGCTACTGTCCATTCAGCTAACAAGCCTTATTCTGTATTAATAAATCAATGATCACTTATATAATTTGAAATTATTGAATTTATGGAGACCATCAGTCCCATCAATTAATTAATGTCAGAAAGAGGGATGGTGATGAAAGGAAGTTTTATGGAAAAATGATTTTCTTATAACCAAAATTTAGGTTTATGTGATACATCTCAGATTCCTATTGGAATAATAGAATAAGATTCAGAGTAGAAGGAAAACCATCTGTAATCAGTAATAACCGCTCATCGAGAGTTTGGTAAACCTAGCCTCATAATGTAAAGGGCAAGGTGTTAGAGCCTACAACAATAGTGTCATAAGTATAAGCCGCAATTTATCAAGATTCAGTAATATAGTTAAATAAAAACTATTATGTACCAACTATAGATGCCAATCTTCTTCATAGGATTCGTCATCGTTGATATTATCTTTCTCTGTAGCAGTTGATCTGGCAATCGACTCGTCATTAACTTTACTATTAATGGATAAAAATCATTGAAATGCTCAACTAAATTTGTACTACAAATGCATAAATAATGGACAGTTGTGCTTATCGTGTGAGACACCTCGGTGACTGCATCTGCGACATAGCTTGGACTTTGAGGTTGACGTCTCTTTTGAAGATTTCAATCTTTTTTCACAACCCTTTGCCCTTACTAAAGAAGGATCAACAATAGAGGGGGCCCCATCGATGCCTTTCTTCCTTTGACTTTAGTTGTCACATTTTTTGCTAATGTTCAACTCTTGAATTTTACTATATATACAATCGAATTGGTCATCAAAAAAGTTTATCCCCTCATCAGTCAAAGATGCATCATTGATCACTACTGAAGCTTTATAGGACAACCTTGAGTGTCTTGCCATCAATTTCACATCTGGATTGCCGATGGAAGTTTGCTCACTAAAATCATAGATTACCCCAACCTTGGCATTTCTTGTCCATCTATTGAGTATGTACTTGTCAGGTGGTTGAAACACTTGGTTGATACGAAAAAAGCTAACATATGCCTACATGGAATGCCCTCGAACTCAAATTTACTACAACTACACGATATGTAGTCTATATGTTTGTCATGCGTGAGGATCCTTGGTTTTGCAGATGAACCACTTTGAAAATTCATGACATGGTAACCCACTAAATCACCAATTATAGATGCTTGTTGCACATAATAACCATGACTCACACTCATTTTACTTTGAAAATCCAACCATTTTTTTTTGTGTACACCCTAATCATTTGAGATTCCATAGGCCAGTTTATCTTAATCTTTGGCTGCTCGACCATATTAATATGGTCGGTAACTAACTTATTGTGTCTTGGGTATCGCAATGCTCTATTGAAACGCATGATAAAATCCATCAATGAGTTCTTATGTGATACATACTTCTTGAAAAATGAATGTAAGCTTTCAGATCGCCGACTACTTGACATTCCAATAGAAAATGCATGGCTAAAAAATAATGGGACCCACCTTTGTCGTAATTCATATATCAATGTTAACCAATCATTTTTCTTCAAGCCAAAACACCTAATAACTTCTTCCCATGACTTCTCAAATTCATCAGGGGTTGAAGAGTTAACAATTACATCCTTTATGGTTTGATAGTAGTTGTAAAAAGTCAAAGAGGGTAATTTATCGGGAAATTTATTGAGTATGTGCTACAAACAATATTGATGCACTGTGCGAGGAAAAACTTGGGCAATGACCTTCGTCAACATTGGATCTTGATCAGTGATGATCACAGTTGGTGGACCTTTAGGCATGACTTCTATGAACTTCTTAAGCAACCAAACAAACGACTCAGTTTTCTCATCACTTAGAAAGGCACAACCAAATACAATGCTTTGATGATGATGATTAACTCCTATAAAGGGTGCAAAAATAAACCCATATTTATTGATGTTATATGTGGTATCAAATATAACTGCATCACCAAAGACGCTGTATGCTCTCTTTGATACATGATCCACCTAGAAACACCTAGTGAATCTTTCTGTTTTATTAGTCTCATAATCATAGAAAAAGGCTGAATTCTTTTCTTTCTCAGTTGCAAATAACTCAATCAGGGTTTCGACATCAATTCCCTTTTGTTTATCCCTTAGCTCTTTCTCAAAGTTTCTAATATCCCGTTATGTGCAACCTAGATGCTCATGCCCTCCAGAATCTATCTCCAATAATTGAACTTGTTGACAAGTTGGCACATTAGCCTCTGAAAACTGCTGCGTTAATAGTTTCTTGGCTTCAGAAACATGGCGATGTGACCGAAGCAAATGCACCTTCGAAGGAGTGGAGAGTGGATGATTATGACTTTCCATAAATTTTGTGACAATCCAATTTGGCCTGGTCTATTCTTTAACAAGTGAAAGTTTTGTCCTACATCTAGTCCTTACTTCACCACATGCTCTTTCCTTTACACTGTCAATTTGTGCTTCTTTTTTCCGTTTATCATCTGTATGTCCTTCTTTAAAGCATACAAATTGTTTTCATCTAACTTCATTTATCCTCTTATTTTTCTTGCTGTTGCCTAATCTTGCACTAAATCCAGCTTCACGTGATTGATTATAGAACGAAAAGGCCTCCTCCAATGATAGAAATGTTAGTTAGAGCCCTAGAGCCAATCATTTGATGATTGTTGTATGGACTCGTTGTATCATATTCTTATATATATAAAGGCATTTGTTTATGGTTATTATGCTTACTTGTATTGGTGCCAAATAACTAAGTATAATAGCGTTCTTGAGTAGAAGGTTCTTACCTATATCAATCAGTTAGTTGAATTGATAGTGAGATGATATAGGGAATATTACTCTTAATCATTCCTAGTCAAGTACTAGCATTCAGGGACAATGTTAATGCGACGAGACTAGCATGTAGGTCAACTCGATGACTTGATCTCACAAGTCATGGATATAGAGATATCAAGTTGACACATGAGTATGTATTGGAGAATGTATACTGAATGACCCACCATGAGAAAGTATCATGGATCGTTATATGAGTGTCATATACTTTCTCAAGTGGCTATTAGTATGACTATTAGTCCTTGGACCTGAAGTCACCATGGTTTCCTACATAAGGAGTTACATACTTTGGCTTCGTCAAACGTCACCCGTAACTGGGTGGACTATAAAGGCGATTACTGGGTATGTAACAAATTATGCGGAGGGATGTGAGTGATGTAGATGAGATCTATCCCTCCTATATGACGGGAGAGACATCGATATTCTTGATAGAGTGAGATCACTAAGTGCATGGTCATGCCTAAATGAGTCAATATGAGATGTTGAGCTCATTTGATTAAGTGAGTCTACTTGGGATTCAAGATTTAGATTGATTAGAGGATGACATGGTCTATGCCTCATATTGATCAATCTAGATGTCAAGGATAGAAAGACACTTGTCATATATTGTGAAGAGTCACAATTAGTAGTCACAAGGTGATGTTGGATCTCAACATTCTTATAACTTGGGTAGTAATGATATGTTGCTAGATACCGCTCATTACTTATGCTTCTAAATGGGTTTAGGAGCATTGCCAATGTTATAAGAACCTATAGGGTCACACAAAAGGGCAATTAGATGGAGATTAGGTTCATTTGATGAACCTAAAGGATTAGGTCCATGTGATGAACCAAATTGGATTAAGAGTAATCCAAATTAGGCTAATTGAGTTGGACTCAATTTGGTTCATGTGTTAGATAAGTCTAATTTGAACTTAGACTTATTGAGTCAATTTAATTCAATGAATAGAGATTCATTAAATTAAAATTGACTTGAACCAATGGTTAGATTTGATCAACCATGGGAGAGAAGTGGTCAAGTTTGACTTGACTTGAGAGGAAGATGAAGAGTCAAGTTTGACTTGACCATTTGCCACCTCATTGGTGAGCTGGCAAAGAGTGGACCAATGATGATACTCCACATCATCATGGTTGCTTAAGTGGGATACCACCTCATGGGAGTTACCAAGAGTTGTGACTCTTGGTATTCCATGGAGGTTATTAACCTCTTAATGTGGCTGGCCACAATTCATTCAAGAGAGGAGTTTTTCATTTTGTGTGTAACTCTCATCTTTTTCCTCAAGCTCTCTTCTCTCCCTCTCTTCCTCCATTGCCGTGAGCCACAAAGGGTGCTAGCACACTCTAGTGTCTTTTCTCCATCTCCTTGTTCGTGTGGATACACATAGAGGAGTGTCTACTTTGACATTCTCGAGATCCGACATCATTTGGATGAGCGGGATTAAGCGAAGGGCATCGCTTCAAAGGTATACCTTCTGATCTTGTAGATCTAATGTAGATCTAGGAGTAGAGAAATTCGTACATGAATTTTAAACTTCGCACGGATCCGGTGGCATGAGATTCGGGGTTTCCGCAACGCAAAAAGATGATTTTTGCGGTCCGAAATCCCTACAGTGGTATCAGAGCCACGTGCGAAGCCCGTACATATTTATTTTGTGTTTTTATGAAAAACTTTCAGTTCTGTAACTTTCTATGAATTTCCTAATTTTATGTGTTTTATGGGTAATTTTCTCGTAGAAGCGCAGCAACAAATGTTTCGACACTTGTAGGCTTCGACTACCGAGAAAACCTTTCCGAAACGGCAAGGTTTCGCCCAATTCATTTTGGGACAGCGGACTAAGGTGCTATAGGATCGCTTAGGAACACTCGCGATGGTTATATCGCGGGTAGGGGTGCTGCCCCTAACCCTGCAAGGGGCTTCGTTCCGCGATTGCGCCCGAAAATCGCTAAACGGGGCCGCCAGGAATTTTTTTTTACTCATGAAATTGTAAAAATTGTGGGAAAATTTATAGAAATTTATAGAAATTACATAATTTAGAATTATGTATCATTTTGTGATGGTCATGGCCCAAAGACCCCAATTTGATTGAAAAAATTGTGTTGTAATTTATATTATGGCCTGCGTGCCATTTTCTGTGATGTGCGTGTTGTATATGATACGCGACCTGTGCGTCGTGCCTTTCCTATTTCATTTCCTGTTGTAAAATAGTTTAGACTCGAATGTAACTCGAGTTTTACCTTTGTAATGTATAAAATGAAGCGGTGGAAGGTTCACTCGAGACGGAGTTACGAGGAGGGTGCGAGCAACACAAGGTGGTCACCGGAAGGAGCTTGAGAAGCTGTTGACCTTAGGTTGACCATCCGATCTTCTCATTGGCTTGAGAAGATCGTAGTAGGGCCATGACTAATCACAAAAAGTTTAATTAATTGCTTGTGTGTGTATATGTGATGCATGCTAGATTAGTAATTAATTAGTGCCTTAACAATTAGATTAGATCTAAGTCGCGCACATGATGCACCTTCACGATTAGATTAGATCTAAATTAAGTATATGATACACATCGAAGATTAGATTAGATCTCAATCGCGTCAACTCGAAATGCCTACCATGCCGTGATACCCATCACTACCTCGATCACATGTTGTTGTTGAATCTGCCAAAGCAAAGCAACGCATATTATCTTGGTAGGGTGCGGAGGGATAATCTTGGTCCCGCCTATCAACGCATGGGTGAATATAACTCAATTAGATCGAGTAACTAGTTAACTCAATTGGATCGAGTTTAACTATAGACATTTTCCAATGGTTGGTAGATAGGTCAAAATCACGTTTATATTAACTCTTGGGCGTATTAGCCAAAGATAACTCGAGTTTTAATATAAATGCGGATCTTGATCCTATAAACAAGAGTTGCATAGAGATGTAATTGGTAATTAGTTACTTACCGATCATACTAAGTCTTGGGCGATTTAGCCAAAGCTAACTCAGGGCATAATATGGTGTGGATCTTGTCCCACATGAATTCTATAATTCAGTGGGAGCATCATTTAATTAAAGGCCTAATTAGATGATTAATAGAATATGATATTTATTTTTTATATTTTTCTGTTGTAGATTGCCATGTCGTCAAACATGAATTCTTTCTCCCCGCGTTCTGTCCTTGATAAGGACAAGCTCAATGGAGCTAACTTCCTGGACTGGTACAGGAACCTGAGAATCGTTCTCACTCAGGAAAGAAAACTGTACGTCCTGGAGCAGCCTATTCCCGAGGCACCTCCTGCCACCGCCACGCGAGCTGATTGAGATGCTTACAAGAAGCATCAAGATGACACATTAGATGTGTCTTGTTTCATGCTCGCGACCATGAACTCTGAGCTTCAAAAGCAACACGAGTTAATGGGCGCTTATGATATGGTTGAGCATCTTCGTCAACTATATCAAGGACAAGCGAGGCACGAGAGATTCGAGATCTCTAAGACACTGTTTCAGTGCAAGATGCAAGATGGGACTCCCGTAGGCCCATATGTACTCAAGATGATTGGGTACATAGAAAACCTACAGAGATTGGGATTTCCCCTTGGCCAAGAGCTGGCCACTGACTTGATCCTACATTCCTTGCCAGAGAGCTACAGTCAGTTTGTCATGAACTACAACATGAACGAAATTGACAAGTCACTGCCCGAACTGCTTAGTATGTTGCGAACTGCTGAGCTTAACCTTAAGAAGGTTAAGCCTAACTCCATTCTGATGGTGTAAAGGCACAAGGGCAAGGGCAAGCCTAAAGGCAAGGGAAAGTCCCAAGCCAAAGGCAAGGGCAAGACACTGAAACCCAAAGGAGGGGTTGCCAAGGATGCTACCTGCTTCCACTGCGGTCAGACAGGACACTGGAAGAGGAACTGCAAGGTGTACCTGGAAGATCTTAAGAAGAAGAGAAGTGAGACTTCCACTTCAGGTATATATATTATAGAAGTCAATCTATCTATTTCTTCATCATGGGTATTAGATACCGGATGTGCTTCTCACATTTGTACTAATGTGCAGGCGCTGAGAAATAGCATGACATTGACAAAGGGCGAGGTGGACCTATGAGTAGGTAATGGAGCACGGGTTGCTGCTGTTGCTGTAGGAACTTATCATCTATCTCTGCCTTCTGGGATTATATTAGAATTATATGAATGTTGTTATGTGCCTGCTTTAACTAAGAACATAATTTCAGTTTCTTGTTTGGACAAGAAAGATTTTTCATTTATAATAAAGAACAAATGTTGTTCAGTTTATTTAAATGATATGTTCTATTGTAGTGCACCTCTGATGAACGGAATCTATATTCTAGACCTTGAGAACCCTATCTATAACATAAGTACCAAGAGGTTCAAGTCAAATGACATGAACCAAACCTATCTCTGGCACTGTCGCTTAGGTCATATAAATGACAAACGCTTATCCCAGCTCCATAAAGATGGTTTGCTGGACTCATTTGATTTTGAATCATATGAGACATGCGAGTCATGCCTTCTAGGCAAGATGACCAAGACTCCTTTTAGTGGACACAGTGAGAGAGCGACTGACTTGTTAGGTCTTATACATAGTGATGTATGTGGTCATTTCAATGTCACTGCTAGAGGTGGTTATAGGTACTTCATTACATTTACTGATGGCTTCAGTAGATATGGTTATGTGTACCTGATGACACATAAGTCAGAATCCTTTGAAAAGTTCAAAGAATTCAAGAATGAAGTACAAAACTAGCTTGGCAAGAGTATTAAGATACTTCGATCAGATCGAGGTGGTGAATACCTTAGCCATGAGTTTTGTGACTATCTAGCTGAGTGTGGGATTCTATCTCAACTCACTCCTCCTGGAACACCACAGTGGAATGATGTATCCGAAAGGAGGAATCGTACCCTATTAGATATAGTACGATCTATGATGAGTCACACAGATCTTCCTATGTATCTTTGGGGCTATGCTCTAGACACATCAGCTTTCATACTCAACCGAGTTCCATCCAAGGCTGTAATAAAGACACCATATAGGATATGGACTGGGAGAGATGCCCAGGGTGTCTTTTATGAGGATTTGGGGTTATGAAGCTTACGTTAGACGTCAAGTTTCGGACAAATTGGGACCCAAATCCGATAAGTGCTATTTTATTGGATATCCCAAGGAAACGAAGGGATACTACTTCTACATTCCCAGTCAACACAAGATAGTTGTGGCTAAGACTGGGGTTTTTCTAGAAAGGGATTTTGTTTCTAGAAAGACTAGTGGGAGTACGTTCAATCTTGAAGAAGTTCAAGATATGGACCATAGCACTGAAGCCTCGATGAAAGTTGAACTGGAACCACAAAGTGTTGTGGATGATGTTGTTCCACAAGGAGTTGAGGAACCACATCCAGTTCAAGTAGACCTACCTCTTCGCAAATCTGATAGGGTACGTCGTCAGCTTGAGAGATATTCATTTCTCTTGTCTGACCATGATGACGTTGTGCTCATTGAGGATGAGCCTACCTCCTATCATGAAGTAGTTAACTGTTGAAGTAGCTGCTATAACTTATAGCGTCCTACTCTGGGACCCTGTGGGATGGACTTAGGAACTTTGTTTTTGGTTGAATCCCCGTCTCATGTGAGAAATATTTCGCTAATTTAACTTTGACCTAGACTTTTGACCGCCATATCACCTATACTTTGACTGTCATGTCATCCTCCCCATCTGTTTGATAAACATTGATCGTTTGAGAAACTTAAAATCGACTACAGTCATCCTGTGTCCCATGACATGATTAAAAGGGGGGGTTTACCTTTGGTCATTCTCGCTGCACTGATCTTACATTTTCTTTCTCCATCTTCTCCTGGGTATATTGTCAAGAGCTATGAATTCAGATTTCCCCCCTTGGCCTCAACTATTATTTGAGAAAGAGCGATCCCTAGCACAAGTGATGCAAGCTCTGAATCTTCATCACTCACAGCAGGGAGAACTTGAGGTGTGTCTATTTGCTGCTCATTCCCAAATTCGAGTTGAGGTCGCCTTAAGAGAAAAACCCTATTTAGACTTAGAGCAAAGGATCACCGAACTGGATGACCTTGGATTGAAGCATGCTTCCGCGATCACCATCCTGACAAAGAAGACTCAAGCAGTTGGTCAACTAATATCGCAACAGTAGCAAGATTTGGAGTAGCAAGCAGATAAAATAAGGTCCTTACAATATGAATTAAACTGAGCCAACTCGGAGATAACCTCTCTTTCACATACCTATGAAGGAAAGTCTCATAAACTTAGGCAGATGGAGTAAGCGTCTCATCTTTATCCAGCATGTTATTCAGCCACACACCCCTATCTGGGGTGGGAGGAACAATCCGGTACCTCCACGAGGCACCAAAACAACTATTAAAGCGGTCATCTATCTGTTAGAAAACACGGAATTCCAGAGCGTGTACATTATATTGTAAATCATATTAATATATAATTCTATTCATGTATATCAAACCCAACTATAGTCTCCAAGTCTTTCTTCATTTATGCTCAACAAGATATTAGTTTGTCGGTCTCAGTTTTTTATTTAGATCACTTAAATTGAGCTTCTACACATTTTATCAGTTAACGTATAATTACTTACAAGCTGCTACATATTGTAGCAGCTACTGCAGCACATTGCAGTAACTAGTTGTCAGAAGCTGCTATAACGTGTAGCAACTTCTCAAGAGTAGTTGCTACATTGTGTAGCAGTTACTACGGATTAGCTGCTACATATTTTCGAAAAACCTCCAGACATAAGCTGCCACATCGTGTAGAAGTTACTGCGGATTAGCTGCTACACATTGTAGCAGCTGCTCCTAAGATGTGTGCTAACACAACTTGTAGCAGTTCCTGCAGATTAGCTGCTACACATTGTAGCAGCTACTCTAGAGTTGTGAGCTGCCACAACATATAACATCAACTAACAAGCAAAGGCGCTGCAAACTACTTGGCTCACCACTCTCTATCTTGCCGCTCTCTCTCTCTCTCGCCCTCGTTTATTCCAGTTTCACCGGCGTCTTCAATCTCACAGCTGTTGTTGTGCTTACCACCTCTCTATTACTGACATACATATGATAAACGTGTAGCAGCTAATATCAAGTAGCTAACTCAACGATTAGCTGTTACAATATTGTAGCAGCTACGTGGAGATACTTGCTGCAATGCTAAAATAGCTACTGCAATGGTTAGCTTCTACAACGCTATAGCAGCAAATGCCATGGTTAGCTGCTACAGTGTTGTAGCAGATACTTGAAATGTTAACTGCTACAATGCTGTAAAGGGCAAGAAAAATAAGACCTTTTGAAAGGGAATACAAATGATAAACAGAAAAAATTTATATGCTTTAACATCTACCCCACAAAAATCAGACTAATCACAACAGCTAGTTGACAGTAATTGTTACATAATGTAACAACTACTTACGTGTAAGAAAACAAGGTGTAGCAGTTATAAATTACATTTATACATTTATTGACAAAATATTGTGAATAAAATTACATTTCGATTACATCATAAGTTTAATATTGAACACAGTGTTCAGAACCCCTATGAGCGCTCATATTCTTCTCACAAGTTGTGTCATTTTCGTATTGGTCAAGTTGCATTCACAGTATTCTCCATGAGCAATCACCCTTGATTAATGTACTCAGTGTTCTAAACACCATACACTATGTGTTATTTTCCATCTCCCTCATGTCCTTGGTCGGGGATGGGAAAAAATTCGTATAGGCGAGTATCCTTTGATTACTCCAAGAGGATTCCTCGGGGCATTCCAGAGGCTCTTCGTCGCAAACACATGATTTTGGTAAGAAGTTCGACCACTGCATGAGCAGCCTAACTAGTCTAACCTCATCCACGTATGTTGTTCGGGGCTAGACGCTAGTGGTCGCTTTAAAGAAATTCCTTTACAAACATGGAAGCTTTCACTAGACGGTGGAAGGCAATAAGACCGCTTTGTCCTTCCCCATTTGGGAGCAAGATACACTTCAAGATTTACATAGGATGGCATGAAAGAAATGACGAATGTGGTGTCGAGAAAATATCGTCAATCCATGAATAAGCTGCTCGTTTTCTTTTAGATGTCATGAACGCTACGACCTTCTGTTATATAGGAAAACAGTGGCGCTATACTATTCAATCTGGGAATAGATGTAGTCACGAGTCCACAATTGCCCATTTGACAAAGCAGAATTATACAAGTAGTCACGGATCATGATTTATGATAGGTATGACTAGTCATATGGGTTATGACTGTTATGAGTGGTCATTCTAGGGACAATAAAAGATTTATGCTACAATGTACACGTCCTAACTACAACACACTATTAAAGCAATTTGGACCATTAGCTGCTACAATGTGGAGCAGCTACTTGAAAATTCAGCTGCTACACGTTGTAGCAACTACTTGGACAGAAAACTGCTAGAACGTAGAGCAGTTACTTGGTAAGCCATTTCAATTTAAGTTTTAATTCCCTCTCATCCTACTATATTATTATTATTCATGATTATAAATGATCTATTTAATTAATATAGGGAAAAACATATGTTAATTGGGTTAGGGGGAACTATACACCAATCCTAAGTAAGTAAACAGGATGTAATAAGACCTTTTGAAGCCTACATTGATAAAAATCCAAGAATATCTCCATTATATTGATAGGAAAATCCTGAGTGTTTGTATTAACTTTTTGACTTAAAATCTTCTTATTTGTGTTATGTTATTATCTTTATTTAGAATATTAATATTATTCCATTCAAGTATATCAACCCCAACTAGTCTCCAAGTGTTTTTTCGTTTGCGCTCAACAAGATGGTCTCTACATGTTCTACTCTTGAGAAGCTGCTACACGTTGGTAGAATTTCTGCTACTCAGATTTCTACGCTATTATTCTATTAATGATCTGAGATGTCTTGCATAATGCCTCTCTCTGTGTTGTAGCAGCTAGGATCGATAGCTGCTACAACATAAAGTTATATATTGACATGTTGTTGCAGACTCATAACTTCTACACCATCAACTTAAGTATAATTAAATTTCACCGACCCCATCCATTGCTACATGGGTGTAGCAGCTACAACATTATAGCTGCTACAACATGGATCTCATGTTCCTTATTCGTGAGTTTGATAATGACTCATGAGTCCATTTTAATTTACCACATCATCATATCACAACATAGCTAAGAAATAAAATTGGAATAATACATTTATTGTCAATATGACAGAGATTACATAGTAAATGTAATATTGTCAATTAAAGATTACATTTCCCTCACGTCATTTGCTCGGGGGTGGGAGAAGTTCATCGAGGCTATAATCCTATGGTTACTCCATGAGGATTCCTTAGTGAATTCCCGAGGCTCTTTGTTGCGAACACAGAAAATTGTATAGATTTTAGACCACTCCTTGAGTGGCCTAAACTCAGGCACGTACGTTGATCCGGGCCAGACAATGGTATTGGCATTAAAGAAATTTCTTTACGAATATGGGAACATACACTAGACTGTGGAAGGCAACATAGCTGCTTTCTCATTCTCACTTCCAGAGCAAGAAACACTTGAAGATATAGACTAGATGCCATGAAAGAAATGGTGAAGGTGGTGTGAGGAAAATACCGCAAATCCATTTATAAGCTGCTCATTTTATCTTTGGATGCATGAAATGAGCCTGACTACCTCTGTTATATAGGAAAATAGGGGCGCTTAGTATTCAATCTGGGAATAGTTGTATTCACACATCCACAACTGGGCTTCTGACAAAGCAAGTTTTTGAATTCTTCACAAGTCATGGTTTATGACAGGTATGACTAGTCATGCCTCTCATAAATAATAACTATGAGTGGTCATTCTATGGATGTCACGGATCAATGGACCAGATGTCGTAGATCACCATTAATTAATTGATGTGTTTACATAAATTTATTATTTTTACAATAAATAACTGACCATAGAATTTTTAATAGAGAGTAGGGTTTGTTAGTTGCATCACTAGTAGTTGCTATATGTTGTGGCAGCTCACAACTCTGGAGTAGCTGTTATACGTTGTAGCAGCTAATCCGTAGTAACTGCTACACGATGTGGCAGCTACGTGTCTAGAGTTTCTCCGCAAATGTGTAGCAGCTAATCCGTAGTAACTACTATACAGTGTAGCAGCTACTCTTGAGAAGCTACTACACGTTGTAGCAGCTTCGGACAACTAGCTGCTACAATGTACTGCAGTAGCTACTACAACATGTAGAAACTTCTAACTGATTATAGGTTAATTGATAAAACGTGTAGAAGCTCATTTAAGTGATCTAAATAAAAAACTGAAATTAACAGACTAACATCTTGTTGAGCGTAAACGAAGAAGACTTGGAGACTATAGTTGGGTTTGATATACATGAATAAAATAATATTAATATTCTAAACATAGAAAATAACATAAGACAAATAAGATCTTAAGTCAAAAAGTTAATACAAACACTAATGCTAAAATCATTTGCTTTATAGCATTCTGTAATGGTACATTAAATTGATATAATTATCGTCGCACTTGAACAAATCCAGTTTGATTCTTTTTCTCTTGTATAAGGGCAACATCGCTAGGGAGATGTGAGGCTGAGCTTCATAAAGAATGCTATTTCACTCATTGTTTTGATTTATAGCATCCTCTAATGCCCCCATTGACTTGGGACAGTTGTCGTTGCAGCTGCACAAGTTCAGTTTGATTCTTTTTTCTCTAAAAAAAGGGCAGCTTCTAACTCCTTCCTCGTTTGGTTCCGTTGTTCCGTGAGAATCTTAATATAGCCACAAACAACATGATGTTCCATGGCTAGACTGAGATACCTGTTACGATTATTTTAGAAAATTCATGATTCCAAGGAAAGAAATATATATATATATATATATATATATATATATATATATATATATATATATATATATATATATATATATATACAAGAAGAATGGATAATACAAACAGTGAAACAGAGAAGTTTACTGATACAGATGATCTTTTAAGGGAAGAAGACGTAGAGCTTGAATCATCTTTTATAGGGGGTTCTTTAACACCACCCAGAGTGAGTTTCGTCTTCCTGCTAAAGCAAGACATGATCATGAAAGAGCTATAATGTGGACCAAAGGCAAGGCAACGTGAAAGAGTTTGTTAGGTTAATAGTCGATTTATAGGAAAAGAGGCTCAAGCAACCCTAACTCTTGATAAAGACAAGTCAAACAAAAGCGTCTTTTCGATACCATGGGTCATCAAAAGACTCACTATAACTCATTAACACCCGGGAAAAGATAAGATCATAAGACAGATAGTAAAGACAAGGATAACCAACCATCGGGCATTGAATTCTTCTGTGCACCTAAGGTACAAAAGTTGCTACAACGTGTCACAACTTAAAATGTTTCAATCAAAAATATTACTAGCCCTACAGTGCCTACGCACTGATAAAAAAAATTAATAATATGCAACACTGTCCAGTGAATACTGTTTTATTTTTACAAAATTTAAAATTCTACACGTTGTAGCAGTAACTACGTTGTAACTGCAACTGCATAGTTACTGCTACAACGTGTAGCAGCTATAGAATGAAGCATGTGTTGTAGCAGTTATGCACGAGTAACTGCTACAACATCATCGTGATTATAATAATTACATTTTAACAACTCGCCTTATTCCATTTAATGTGCTATCTACAAATGATGTTTCACCTCCCTGAAATAAATTTCACCACGCCTCGCAATTTGGATATGGAATTTATGCAAATTAAACCCTTATATAGATGACATCCTAAACACTTTTTCCTTCATTGTCCTAAACCTATCAAATTCAGATTATGGCTTCTCCTTGTTGGTGCGGGAAGCATCCGACGATCGAACCTATGTTTTGATTATGTCAAAGGGTTCAAAGTTAAGGTGTTTTGGTTTCTAATATGTTGAACAAGTTTGCATAAAAGTCCTAAGTGTACTTAGGCAAAAGTCCTAGCTGTGCTTAGGTAGGTGGAAAACCCTAGGGGGTGGTAATCCTAGGTCATAGGGGGCGGTAACCCTATGCGGAAAGTCTTGACGAGTCGAGAGCTTCAAGCAAAAGTCCTAGGGGGTAACCCTAGGTGGAAAGTCCTGGTGTCGCGAACCAGGTGAAAGACTGGACCAGCCGGGAAGCGGAAGTCCAGCAGAAAGTCCGGAGCTTCGAACGCTGAGCAAAAGTCCAGTCGATCTGGAGGATCGCACTGGCAATAGGTAAATCTCCTGAGTGGAGTAGGTGAGGACGCGTTCCCTGTAGAGGGAACAGTAGACGTCGAGTCGACCTAGGGATTCCAGTTGGAAATCTGAAGTCAGACCCGGACAGTCCGACGACGGTTAATTATATTTATCATATTATTTCGGTGCTAACTTTGTTTTGCAGGGTTTGTGTTTGGGACTAACACATTTTACAGGAACAAAGAAGCACACTTAGCCTCGGATGAAGAGTGTCCAAAGCGCCTCCATGGGGCTTGGAGACGCCTCGGGCACCAGCCGAAGCCAGCTGTCCAGAGACGCTGGAGGCGCCTCGGAGGTCAGTGGAGGCACCTTGGACCAGACATTGGAGGCACCTTGGAGCAGCTTGGAGGTGCCTTCAGTGGGATAAGGCGCGACCAGATCAGAGCTGATCCACACGTGCGACTAGGCGGCCTGGAGGCGCCTCGGACAGGCTTGGAGGCGCCTCCAGCACTGTTTAAAAGAGGGACTCGAGCAGCAGCCTAGAACAACGATACACAAGCGATCCTTCTGCGTTCAACTGCTAACGAGTTCATCCCGAAGTGCTGTGACGACATACCGACGACCCGGAACTCCAGATTTTGATATTCTTACTGTCGGTATTGTTTTCTTTTATAGTTCTAAATTGTAATAATCTAGTAACATTCTTTCGAGCTTATAGTTGTTGCCCACCGAAAGCGGTCAACGAATGCGGGCCTTGGAGTAGGAGTCGCCACAAGCTCCGAACCAAGTAAACGACCGTGTTCTTGTGTTGTTCCCTTTTCTTTATTTCTGCTGCGTGTTTCACTCCGATAGTTTTACGAATCGAACGAAATAGCCACGAGCGCTATTCACCTCCCCTCTAGTGCTTTCGATCTAACAATTGGTATCAGAGTGGGGTTGCTCTGAATTGGTACAACTACCGTTCGAACATTTTTTTCGTCGCTTTTTCGCTCTTATAGGGTAAAAATAAAACTTTACGCCTTTCATGTTTTCCCTCCAAAATTATTTTCAAAAAAATTCATTTTCATCTTTTCACAGTTTATTAGTATTGATAAAATATCGAATTTGACAAAATTTGAAATAATATTTTTAAAAATTTTTTAATAATATTTTATTATTTTTTTCTCGAAACTCGTAAATTTCTATTTCTATCCTTCTACCACACTACTAATCCAGGATTAAGTCCTGGGACAAGTTTTTTGCTCACTTTTTCGTGCAAGATTCAATGGCTCTCGAAGAAGGCTATAGCACCACTCGTCCACCGCTCTTCTCCGGCGAAGACTTCGACTATTGGAAAGGCCGAATGGAGTCGTACCTACAAACCGAGTTCGATGTCTGGATGATCACCAAGACCGGGCTCGAAATACCAATTGACGGCGCCGGCATGCCACTACCGTACGAGAACTGGGACGCGAACCTTATCAAAAAGGTAGAAGCAAACGCAAAAGCAACATATACACTTCAGTGCGGCTTAACGAATAAGGAGCTGAATCGCGCCGTCCCATTCTCAAGCGCCAGGGAGCTGTGGGAGAATCTGATTCAGTTACACGAAGGTACCCAAGTAAGTAAGCATAATTTAATAGACGATTTATTTGAATTAGATGAACAGTATGATACTACTTCAGCCGAGGAAGGTATTACGTTGGTTGCAGGTACAAGCAGGACAGAGGAAGCTAGAAAGAAACAGATGATGAAGGCAACATGGTCTGAACCTTCAGACGAATCCGAGACTGACTAAGAAGAACCGACAAGCTTCCTCGCACTACCAGTATTAGCATCTGTGGCGGAAACTGAGTCCGAATACAAGGCAGATACCGAGAGCGAATCTGGAACCGAGTTCGAGCGAAGCCACGGATCCGTATCTGTTTCTGAAGGTTCTAAACCCACTGTAAGTTCTTTAATTTCTAGTATTAACTTAGATAATTCAAAAAATTTAGTTCCTTACTTACTAAAGAAGTTGGCTAAATCCAACGTCCGAGTCAAGTCACTCCAAAAGGAGGTAACAACCCTTAAGGAAGTGACTAACTCGAGTCCTTTAACTGAGCCAGTTCAAATTAGAAATTCAACCCAAGTCCAACAACTTGAGGAAGAAAATTTCAATTTGAAAACTCAAGTTGAACTCAAGAACATGTTGGAACGGTTTATTTTGGGTTCCAAGAATCTTGATCTGATTCTCGAAAAATAAAAAGCCATTTACAACCGATCCGGACTTGGATTCAAGACTAAAAGGAAATACCACTCATATTTATCACTCGTTAATAGATCAAATAGAAAGGTAGTCCAAGCATGGGTACCTAAGTCCAACTTGATCAATCAAGTTGGACTTGGTCAATATTGGGTCCCCAAGGATTAAGTCTATTACCTTGATAGACCATATCGAGGCTATGATCTAGGGGGAGCCAGAAGAAAAATTGTCTTAATAAAAAGATAAATCATTAAAAGAATATAATTAAAATTAATTAAAAAATTAAATTAAATTAAAACTAAATTTAATTAAACTAAATGAAATTAAATTAAAACTTAAAATTGAATTTATAAATTAAGTAAAAGTATACACAAATCTTAAAAGGTAAATCAATAATGTAGGAGGAGGCTTCAGAATAGCTGACACCTCAAAAAATTAGTTTACCTGATAGGGTAACCCAAACCAAGCTACTCGGCAGGGTAAGTATAACTAATTAGAAAAGGAACAAGTTTAACTTGACCAATGATACTGGTGAAGTTTTTGGATGATAGTATGTTAGGGAAGCTTAATCTATGCATGTCTAGGAAGATATGGCTTCGATCTGGTGCATTTGGCTAAGTGGAACTGACTGAAGTTACCCCTTACGGATCCTAACTAGTTAGACCAAGGTTTTGTACTAAGTCCAGTTGATAGGACTATTTGGAAAACCTCGAAGGCATGGTTACTCTAATGATGTCCAAGTGACTCATCATAGCCCAAAAGTTTATCTAAAGAATGCCTATTTGTTGAGCCCAAAACTAAACCTGAATCTAACACAAAGTTAAACCAAACCCTATAATTGAACCTAATTCATCTCACAAAATTATAGGATTTCCTGATTTGAAATTTAGATCGGGTGAGATGACTAAGGATTAAATTAAATTAATCAAATCAAATTACTAATTAATAATTCAAATCTAATTAATAATTCAAATCTAAGTAATTATTCAAATCAAATTAATAATTCAAATTAAATTAATAATCAAAATTCAACTTAAATTAAAAATCAAATTAAATCATTTAAAAATTCTTTTAAAAATCATTTTAAAAAACCTTTTAAAACTTAATTTCAAAATTTTTTGAAACATCTTTGAAAAATCATTTTAAAAATCTTTTAAAGCTTAATTTCAAAATTATTTGAAAAATCTTTTAAAAATCTTTTTAAAAATCTTTTAACTTAATTTCAAAATTATTTGAAAAATCTTTTAAAAATCATTTTAAAAATCTTTTAACTTAATTTCAAAATTATTTGAAAAATCTTTTAAAAATCATTTTAAAAATCTTTTAAAACTTAATTTCAAAATTATTTGAAAAATCTTTTAAAAATAATTTTAAAAACCTTTTAACTTAATTTCAAAATTATTTGAAAAATCTTTTAAAAATAATTTTAAAAATCTTTTAAAACTTACTTTCAAAATTATTTGAAAAATCTTTTAAAAATAGTTTTAAAAACCTTTTAAAACTTAATTTCAAAATTATTTGAAAAATCTTTGAAAAATTATTTTAAAAATCTTTTAAAACTTAATTTCAAAATTATTTGAAAAATCTTTTAAAAAATTCAAAATTCGTTGAAAATTTTATTTGAAAACCATTTAATTTCAAAACCATTGAAAAATTAATTTCAAAATTACTTAAAATAGTTAATTAATTTCAAAATATTATTCAATTAATTTCAATCAGTTTAAAGGGGTTTAAAATATATTTCAAATTATGATTGCAAATGTTAACTCCAGTTAATTTTTAATATATTCTCAAAAGTTTAAGATTTACTCATTTGAAATTCAAACTTATATTTTCAATAGTTTTATTGACAAAGTTAACTTTATCTCACACTCACTCATAAGCTAAACATGCCTGAAAACCTAGAATGAGTGAGATGGAAAATTAGGCAAAATATAAAAGACCTATTATATTTTATGCATGCTTGGACTCTAGGACCCTAGGGATTCATGTTTGCATTAATTAAGGGGGAGTGAGCGGAGTCAAGCTAATTATCAAGTAACTTTTGAAAATCTTTTCAAATTTAATTAAATATCTTTCGAACAGCTTTAACTAAGTCTTCTTCAAAACTACTTCAAATTTGACTAAGTTTTCTTTGAAAAATCAAGTTAAAACACTTTTTATTTTGACTATGTTATCTATCCTTAAGTGAAGTATTTCTCAAGCTTAATCAAGTTTTCTTTAAACTAAAATTATGTTCTAAACTTAGCTATTTGGCAAAGTGCTTTTTCAATGCAATCATTTTAAAAGCTAAAAATATAGCTAAGTTGATTTCTTTTCGAAAAATATGTGCTACCCTTCGGGGGGAGTTTAAAATCGAATATTTGTTTTTTTTTCTTTTCCTAGTTTTCTTTTTGATTTATGTCAAAGGGGGAGAGAGAAAAGTTAAGTAAAGAGTAAACTTAAACATAATCAAAGGGGAAGCATAAAGTTTTTTTATTTATGCTCATGTTTAAGTTTCTATACTTACTGTCATACTTTTTTACTTAACTTTGAACCGTATTGTCATAATAAAAAAGGGGGAGATTGTTGGTGCGGGAAGCATCCGACGATCGAACCTATGTTTTGATTATGTCAAAGGGTTCAAAGTTAAGGTGCGCTTAGGCAGGTGGAAAACCCTAGGGGGTGGTAACCCTAGGTCATAGGGGGTGGTAACCCTAGGTCATAGGGGGCGGTAACCCTATGCGGAAAGTCTTGGCGGGTCGAGAGCTTCAGGCAAAAGTCCTATGGGGGGGGGGGGGTAACCCTAGGTGGAAAGTCCTGGTGTCGCGAACCAGGTGAAAGACTGGACCAGTCGGGAAGCGGAAGTCCAGCAGAAAGTCCAGAAGCTTCGAACGCTGAGCAAAAGTCCAGTCGATTTAGAGGATCGCACTGGCAACAGGTAAATCTCCTGAGTGGAGTAGGTGAGGACGCGTTCCCTATAGAGGGAACAGTAGGCGTCGAGTCGACCTAGGGATTCCAGTTGGAAATCTGAAGTCAGACCCGGACAGTCCGATGACGGTTAATTATATTTATCATATTGTTTCTGTACTAACTTTGTTTTGCAGGGTTTGTGTTTGGGACTAACACATTTTGCAGGAACAAAGAAGCACACTTAGCCTCGGATGAACAGTGTCCGAAGCGCCTCCATGGGGCTTGGAGGTGCCTCGGGCGCCAGCCGAAGCCAGCTATCCAAAGACGCTGGAGGCGCCTCGGAGGTCACTGGAGGCGCCTTGGACCAGGTGTTGGAGGCGCCTTGGAGCAGCTTGGAGGCGCCTTCAGTGGGATAAGGCGCGACTAGATTAGAGCTGATCCACACGTGCGACTCGGCGGCCTGGAGGTGCCTCAGACAGGCTTGGAGGTGCCTCCAGCACTGTTTAAAAGAGGGACTCGAGCAGCAGCCTAGAACAACGATACACAAGCGATCCTTCTGCATTCAACTGCTAACGAGTTCATCCCGAAGTGCTGTGACGACATACCGACGACCCAGAACTCCAGATTTTGATATTCTTACTGTCGGTATTGTTTTCTTTTATAGTTCTAAATTGTAATAATCTTGTAGCATTCTTTCGAGCTTATAGTTGTTGCCCACCGAAAGCGGTCAACGACCGCGGGCCTTGTAGTAGGAGTCGCCACAGGCTCTGAACCAAGTAAACGACCGTGTTCTTGTGTTGTTCCCTTTTCTTTATTTCCGCTGCGTGTTTCACTCCGATAGTTTTACGAATCGAACGAAATAGCTATGAGCACTATTCACCCCCCCTCTAGCGCTTTCGATCCAACACTCCTGTGGGAGACAATAATGCAATACCTTGTGCTAGGTCCGTGATACTGATCCATGAATCAACTATACATGCCAAATCTTCTTATTATGCTGACTAGCTGCGACAACGTGCAGCAGTAGATGCTACAAGGACAGTTAGAAGCAACAAACGACTAGCTGCTACAACGTGTAGCAATTACTGCCGATAAGCTGCTACACATTGTAATCCAACATTATGTATTTGTCGCCTATAGCAGCTACTGGCGATAAGCTGCTACACATTGTAGCAGCTACTGTGGATTAACTGCAACAACATGTAGCACTTACTCTATAGTGTTATACTTTATGTTGTAGCTACTACAACGTGTAGCAGCTACTGCCGATTAGCTGCTATAACATTGTAGTAGCTACTGCTGATTAAAAAATTTTCAAATTATTTTTTACCAAGTTGATATACATAACAATATTATTTTTAGGTGTAATATGTGCTTGAAAATACAGCTATTATAAAAATGACTTATCAAGCGGGAGTTAGATGTAGTAGCAGCTACATGGACAGTTAGTTGCTACAAGGTGGACTTGTCATCTTCACAATACATTTACAGGTGATTTATAATAGATTAATCCAGCTTTTATTTGTCCCTTATAGCAGTACTGCCGATTGACTGCTACACGTTATAACATTTACTGCCGATTAACTGCCACAATGTGTAGCAGCTACTCGATATTAGCTGTTATACCCTATAGTAGCTTGACAAGACATTTACAGCAGTATTACAAAATTTTACACCACCTAGGAAAAATTTATGGGATTTACAATAAATTTACAATCAGTTTTACAATAAATTTACACCACTAACTTGTCAGTAATCCAGTGTTTGTTAGTAAAAATCTTATGACCGATATGAAAACTGTATTCTCTCATTCCATATTGTCCAAAGTTTATTGGTCTTCCGTACATTAAACTCTTAGCGTATCGAATAACAAATAATGCATAATCTGAATTGAAAAATAGAGGTGATTTCACACTGTTAATAATCTAATTGCAACCAGGAGTGTGGAGATGTATAAAAACATGGATAAACATATACTTACGATTTTACTTGTGTAGGACCCGGGACTATAGATACGTCAAAGTCTCTTAACATTAGCGATAGTAGCCCTGGATTCCACATATCGTAATAATATGGGCCCATATTTTAAAAAAAATCCACTTGCATTAGGATGAAATTTGTAAGTAACCAATACACACATAAATCAATTACATAATGATTTCTTCAACATGGCAGGTACTTACAGAACTTTGAAACTTAGATGTGTAGAGTTTTAAGGCTCCAAGGGAGTTATAATGCATATAGTGAGCTTCTTTGAGGTCTATGATCAGTAGGTGCCAGTGATCATCTATATTATTTAATGGACAGAATATATATCTGGCTAGCTTGTTAGTGTCAGTGCTTGCTGATAGACCAAATGCCTCATATTTTACCATTGCAAACAAATCTTGTGTATGCACACAAATATTGTTGGAGGAATATATGGAGAATAAAAAATTAGATAGTAGGAGTTGGTGTTATACTTACAGCAAAACCAGCAGGACAAATTAATATAGATAGCCAATAAGGTATGTCAGAAGCTTTAGCTTCCTCTGCAATGATTGCAAAATATACATTTATGCAATCACCATCTCTGTCGACAGTCCAATAAAAAATACACATGAAAGATGCCATATTCAATGAAATCGTTCCGTTGGACCATATTGGCTTTGTCGTAGCCCTACATAAACCAAAAATAAAGCATGCCCATAAATTTGGTTTTACATCAATAGTGCCTATTGCTACTACAATTAGAGCAGTTACAGAAATTATATGTGTTATAGCAACTTCTAAATCAGCCATGGTTGATTTTATTCAACAATATGAAATGTTTGTTTGACTATACAATAAGAAGATAATTCCAATGTAATTTATCCTTGTGTTCACAATAGAAGTATTAACATAATTCATCATATATTTGCATTACAGTAAGTGTATAACTCAACAAACATTTGACTCACTGTAGCTGACTCAGTTTCAACAATGCCTCTACCACCACATCATCTTTAGTTTTCTTAAAATATGACTTCACTTGCTAAACAAATACATAAAGACAAGTTTTCTGTGTGAGTAATTATATGTGAATTAGGACTAAAAGATAAAACATTTAACCAACCAAAACTGTACCTTAGTGATTTTGGATTTTTGTTTGACAAGCGTATACAAGAGTTTAGTTGATGAAGATGTGGCAACTACATCAATAGATGAGATAGGGGCTTCTTGTACTTTAACAGGAGGCTTAACATTTTCCTCTCCTTTTCCCTTGGCCATCTCTATCTCATGCTCGTCTTGGAAAATAACTCTTTTACTCCTTTTGGCCAAGGGCACTCCCTTAATCTCTTTGGCAGTTGGGGGTGTCATTCTCTTTGTAGCACACCTCTTTGACCTTGTTAATGGCCGATTAGGAGGTAATGACACTATAACCTTGGCAAGCAACTGACTTTGAAGATCTTTAATTTTTCTATCTTGCTCTGTTATAATTTGATCTTTTACATCTATAATTCTATCTTTCTCATCAATTGTTTTATCCTTGGAAGCTAATGAAGTTTCTGTATCACTGGCACATAATTTATTCTCAATAATTAACTCACTAATTATGGCCTCCATTTGGGCAATGAGTCGGGCCTTGCCCTCAATCACAGACTCTAAATGAACAATTTCAGCCTCCCTTGCTTGACAATTTATACAAGCCTCTTTCTCCTGCTCAGGACATGCTTGGGGATTTTCTTGAGCATCGGCTGTCTGTTCAGGAAATTGCTCAGGAACTTGTTCAGGATATTACTCAGTAGCTGATTGTAAAAACCCCTTAGTAATTTATATATGCTCTACAACATCTTCTAGGGAATCGTTTGAGAACAGATGTGTCTCTAGGTCTGATGGACTTAAATCAGCAATTATTTTGGCAGCAAGTAATTCTGTGATCCTAGATTTTATTGTCTCCACATAGGAGCTTGACCACTTCCATTTACATATTCTTGGAAGGGCATGCTGTCTTTAAGCATCCATTATTCTGACATGTTCACACATCCAAACCTGTAATACAATAAAATTGTTTAAATAAGATATTTTCTGCATAAATCTTATGAGACTATCATTGTATTTAAGCACTTACAACTAGGAGATGTGCAAACCCTTTGAGCATGAGAGTTTGGTTTCCTGCAAGGCCCTTTGGTTTCAGCCTCTGTGAAAGCATCACACCAATCACCCCTAGTTGTGGGCTCATATAGTCATATACAGCCTTAAACCAATTATACCTACCTAAATTAGCAAAATCATTTACACAATCTATTAGTGACTGTACTGGTAATCTAGATATACTGCTAGTAGTAATAAATAAAATAGAAACAAAGAAATACAATATTAAAAATTGGCAAAAGAGAGTATCAGATTCAACAGATAAAGGTTGCTTGTTGATGCTGATCGTCTTGTTCTCTAACTCCTTTTGTGTACACTCCCCATTACTGAAGTGTTGAAGAAATAGTGGGGTGGTGGCAGCATGCTGCTGCAAATTTACTTCATCGCCTTGGACTGGGAGTTCTAGAATCAGTGAAACATCTTTCCTTGTGAAGCTAATCTCCTTATCATGAAAGATAAAACATCTGGCTTCAACGTCCCAATTGTCAAACATATTTTGTATAAAGCTTCGGATATTTACAATTTCAGGCATGATTACTGGCCAAGTAAATGGGCTTCCATCGATCATCTTCATCCGTCGGTCGTTATGTGTAGTGATGATAAAAAAACCCTTGAAGTGTGGGTAATTACTTTTCCAATGCACTTTATTATGATATGCCCGAGAAGCAGCAGTTCTCTGGCTCGCCATTTAATTCTGTCAAACAAATACATAAGATCTTAGTGATACTCAGTTGCCTTCAGTGTAATGCAGTTGGTTTTCACCCATACTATGATACCTTACACTGTTATTTTTTAATCATAATCTGATACATTACAATGTCTATAATTTCTCCTAGGTAGTACAATGTGAGTAGTTTCTGCTAAACATGAGTACTCTACACGTTGTAGCAGTTAGGGTCAAGTAGCTGCTACAATAGTGAGAAGTCAATCAGGACTGTAGGCTTTAACCACGTTGTATCAATCAATAGGGTTCAACTACAGTAGCTGCTACAACAAAGATAAACTTTTTTTAAACACTCTATTCCCTCAACTATAATCTTAAACTCGAAAGCCCTAAAATCATTAAACCCCATTGCAGCAGCTAGGAGACGAATGAAAATCCTAAAAATTCAAACCCCTAAACAAAACAAGATGACTCAAAACTTTCATCCCTAACAGAATACTTACGATGGAGGTGAAGATTTGGATGAGAAACAAGTCATCGCGGTGAGATTGATTGACGAAGACACCGTGTGGGCACCGATCTACTATGATTGAAATTTTTTCAAAATATTTTTCGCATGGCGAGTTTAGGGGTTAAACCTTTGGCCAATAAGGGTAAAAATATAATTGCACAGTATATATATTTGCACAATAATTGCAAAAAGGTAATTGGTATGAAAAGATTATTTAGAGATCAGCAGTACCTACTACGCGTTGTAGCAGCTATTCTGGAGTAGCTGCTACAAAGTGTAGCAGCTAATCAGAAGTAACTGCTACACAGTGTAGCAACCACTCTTGACAAGCTGCTACAACGTGTAGCAACTTTTGACGACTAGCTACTTCAACGTGCTATAGTAGCTTCTACAACGTGTAGAACCTCATTTAATTGATCTAAATAAAAAACTAAGAATGTTATGATCTATTATTGGTTGAAAATGTAGAGTAACATCTTGTTGAGCGTAAATGAAGAAAGAGCTATTACATCGTTGTAGCAGCTAACATTCAAAGTTAGCTGCTACAAGTTGTAGCAGGTACATGGAAAGTTAACTGCTACAAGGTGTAGCAGTAATTTGTTGAAGTAGATGCTACATTGTGTAGCAGCAAAGCAAAGGTGCTGCAGCAGCATAAATAATTTTAAATAATTTTTTAGCAAGTTGATATATAACTACAAAAATATTTTTAGGGTTAATATCTGCTAGAAAATATAGTTACTAAAAAAATGACTTACCAAGCAGCTGCTATAAGTTGTAGCAGCTATATGGAGAGTTAGTTGCTACAAGGTGTAGCAGTTAACTGTCAAAGTAGCTACTACACGTTGTAGCAGCTACATGGACAATTATCTGCTACAAGGTGTAGCAGTTAACTGTCGAAGTAGCTGCTACACGTTGTAACAACTACATGGATAGTTAGTTGCTACAAGGTGTAACAGTTAGCTTCGAAGTAGTTGCTATAACTTGTAGCAGCAAAGGAAAGTCCAAGTGGCTGTAGGCGTTGGCCTTGCACGTCGTAGCATAAATCCTTCCTTCCTTCTACGACCACCATTCCAAGTTAGCCGCTACAAGTTGTAGTAGATACAAGGACAGTTTGTTGTGAAGTAGTTGCTGCAACGTTTAGAAGCGAAGCAAAGGCGCTGCATCAGTAAAAAATAATTTCAAATAATTTTTTACCAAGTTGATATACATGAACTTAAATATTTATAGGGGTAATATCTGCTAGAAAATGTAGCTACCAAAAAAATGACTTACCAAGTGGTTGTTTCACGTTTGTAGCTGCTACAACGTGTAGGAGCTAAGGCGCAGACGTGTATGTGGCTGTAGCCTACAGGCGTTTGTAGTCAGCGTCATCCCTGCACGTTATAACATTAATCCTTCTAATATATGTATACTATAACGACAGGGAATAACAAATTAAAATGAAATAAATTACCATTGGGAATGGAGAGAGGTGGTAAGCTCTTACAGCAGCTGTGAGATTGAAGACGCTGGTGAAACTTTCCCGACGGGAGCGCGAGGTCCGACGGACGATGGATACGAAGGGAGTGAGAGAGAGAGAGAGAGAGCACCGAGGGAGATTTTAATTTGGAAAATTTCCCATGCAAAAGTTTTGAATAGAAGACGGAAGGGGAGAGAGAATAAATGATATTTTTTTGTAGCAAAATCGAGCTGGCAACGACACATGTATATATATATATATGGAGGTAAATATAGGTACACAGGCTATAGATACATGGTATGGTAAACCCTAGGTCATCGATTCTTGAGAATCGACCTAACAACTTATAAGAGCATTCACGGTGGTTGAAGCTCTTAGAGAGCTGCTTCGTTGTCACATCTACGTCACGTCAAAAGTAAAAAACTTTACACATCTTTCCATTATTAAAAAATCTCTTAATAATTATTTTATGGGTCTCACACTTTCTTATAAATTATTTAAACATAACATAAAATAATTAAACATAATATAATTAAATATATCACAATTAATAAATTATTTTTTCATGAATTACAACCGTAACATGCCCATATATGCTCATCAGCTCAAAGTTGATGATGCAGTTGATTATCACGTAGCTCACAATTTCTCTAAATGTATTCTTGAAATTCTTGGGTGGAACCTTGAAATATTTGTGATCGAGGATGCAAAATAATACATGTATACATGATGTCCTCTAAATTATCCTTATATTAAAATCATCTTGCACCTCTAATCATTGCCCATTAAGATTGCAGAACTTAAATGCCCGCTCGACATCCTTTCTCACAACCTCTTGTCGTTCCTTAAACATTTTTCTCTTGGAATCCGAGGGCATGGAAAGCTCTTGATGAAAGTAGCTCATTCTAGATAGATCCCATTGGTCATATAGTATTCTTTTGTATATTATGTATTGTTAATCGTAAAATTAACTTTGGATGTATTTCCTGATAAGACGTTGTTGAATAAAGTTGATTTGTTAAGCACGTTAATATTATTACGCGACCCTGCAATCCCAAAAAAGGCATGTCATATCCATAAGTCCGTAGATGCGACTGCTTCAAACATAATTGTTAGGATGCCATGATCTCCTCGAGTAAAATGATCTTTCCAAGTGATGGGACAATTTTTTCATTGTCAATGCATACAATTAAGACTACCTAACATACCAAGGAAGTCGTGTCTCTGCTCATGCATTTCAAATAAGTGTTGGATATCAGCAACATTAGGTCTTCTAAAAAATTTGGCCCCAAACACTTCAATTATACATTGACAGAAGTTGAATGAGCATTGAATGACAGTTATTTCAGTAATTCAGAGGTACTTATCATAATGATTAGCAGGGACTCCATACGCCAATTGACAGATAGTCGCCATACATTTCTGAAGTGGCTACAAGTCTTTTTTTCTCGTCGCATCGACCTTCTATTGAAAATATTCTGAATGATTTTTCAAGACATCGATTATACGGAGGAATAACCCTCTTTGCATTCAAAATAGACGTCGAAATATATTATTAGGATATACTGGCTCATCAGAGAAGTTATCTTTGAAAAGATGAGTGTAACTACCTCGAGGTAATTTTGATGTGGTCAACTTTAAGTTAGGTCCCGTGTATGTTTGATGTCTTGTGTCTAAGTGTGCAGAAACTTAGAAGCACAAGAAGTCTAGCAAAAAAACACAACTAGCGAGAAGGATGACAAGGGAGAGAGTTGACGGGTTCTGCCCATCCGAGGGATGAGATGCTGCAGAAGAGTATGTAAGCAAACGAGAAGGAAGAATGCGGTATTTTCGAGGGACAAGAAGCATGAGCGGAAGATTACTCGAGGAGAAGGCTAGAAAATGGGTTCGGGTGAGCCATATTCTGAATGGCTGAAATCACCCAAACAAACGGAGTTGAAATGGAGGAGAAACGAGCGGTTAACAAAGGTTGACTGCTCCAGGAGCCTGAGCAGCTCCAGACGCTCGGATGCTCAGAGCGCCCGGACTACTCCAGGCGCCCGGATGCTCAGAGCGCCCGGACTGCTCTGGGCGCCCACGACCGCCTCCCCTGACGAGGCTTCGAATGGATTGTGTGAGCACCGTCCAGGTGCCTGGAGAGGTCTGGGCTCCCGAACCAGATAAGGTTGATCCATTACAAGCCATTGAGATCCATTGCGACGTGCATAAAGTTTTATCCACGCCCGAAGCCCTTCCTGGCGCTCGGAGCTATCATGTCAGCAAATGGTCAGATCTGACCAGTAGGCTATAAATAGAGTCCTAGTCTCAGTAGTAGAAAACAACACTTATACTCGAATTACTTTTCTATTTTACTACTTTGATTGTGAGTTGTCAACGTTGTAAGAGACTACTCTGCTTGAAGGATAATTCTAGTGAGCTTTTCATAGTCTCGGATTAACATCTTCTGATTGCAAACCAAGTAAATTCTGTGTCTCTTTCTTTTATTAATTAGTTTATTTTAATTAATTTTTTTTACAAGCAAGTGTTTCTCTAATTTAGTTTGAAAAGGAAAAGAAAGATTTTATTTTATTTTCAGGGCAATTCACCTCCCTCTTACCAGTCGCACGGGTCCTATGAGTGGTATCAGAGCCAGGTTCGCTTTAGAAGAACTAACCACCATCCGAAGCAAAAGAAATGGTCGGATCCAGCATCTACCTGCTGAAATTTGAGGGAGACTTCTCAACGTGGAAAAAACGCATGGAGGTATTCTTCAAGATCGATTTTGAAATTTTATTAATTATAAAATACGATTTTGTAGCACCTAAAGATCAACAAGGAGTCGACAAAGAAGAGTGCATGTGAATGAAGAAGGAACAAGTCGACTTCGTGGCTAACGGCAAATCAGAATTCCATCTGCTTAGCGTCCTTCCGCCCCAGGAGGTTAGCCAGATCGGAAGCTATGACTCCGTAAAAGAGCTCTGGGAGAAATTCTTGGAACTTCATGAGGGCACTTTGGAACCAAAACTAACGAGACGGGGCATCCTCCGAAGTCAATTGACGAATCTCTGGATGAACAAGGGAGAGAAGGTAGCTCAACTTCATTCTAAGATTAAAGACCTGATCACCCAGCTCAATAACCTTGGAGAAAAGGTAACAAATCATGACTCTTTAATGTACACACTTAACCCCTTTCCGAGAACTCTAAAGTGGTTAGCCTTAGTAGATACTTACTGCATCTCTAAGGACCTCGAGGCAAGTACACTTGAAAGTTTATTTTCTACTTTTGAACTTCACAAGTCTCGTTGTGTAGATACTCAAGACATAAAGCAAACAACATTGCTCTAAAATCCAAGAAGGACAAATCAGATGCTGACACTTCCCTCGATGATGATGAACAACATTTATGGTAAGAAAGTTTAAAAAAAAATTAGATCTAATAAATTTAATCAAGTGCAAGCCAAGAAAAGAAGAACAAGGGAGATAAGATGCTATAAGTGCAATGAAGAGGTGCACATCAAGGATGACTGCCCAAAGATGAAGAAGAAGGACAATAAGAAAGGACCAAGCACAACAAAGTACAAAACTCTAAAGGCGACTTAGGACGAGTCGTCATCAGAATCTGATTTAGAGGAGTACGCTGGACTTACACTGATGGCAAATCACTAGGAGGAGAGCATGGATGAAGGGGAGACTGTTCAGAAGAAACCTACAGCGAGGAGGGAGAAACAAACTTCAGAGCGGATCTGGTAAGTGAGGTATGCCCACTACCTCCTGATGCATTATATTTAGGCAGGGGCGGATCTAGTGGGGGGGGGGGGGGGCAGCATCGGCGGTCGCCCCCCCTTACCAGCAGTGGAACCCCTAGTATTATGGGATTTCACTGGTGGAGATGGAGGATACCGCCCCTTGTTTATCATGATCGCCCCTCCATAATTGAATTCCTGGATCCGCCATTGTATTTAGGTATTAAATCTATGACTAGATCGATATATATGATTAAGTCTAAAAATACTAATTTGAAAAAGAAGTTTTTGAATTGAAAGTAATCTTAACGAATACATATCCTTTAGAAATGTATGATAAACTAAAGGATGAAAATGAAAAATTGAATGACCAAATTAAAAAATTCTACATGTGTTAATCCTAATTATAGAAGCTTAAATTGGTACCTTAAATATCAAAGGGCTAAATTAGAAAAGTATCATAAAATTATGTACCCAAGAAATTTCTTGTTAACCTAGTATGTAAAAATTTATTTTGGGTCCCCAAATCTTGCTTGAATAATAAATAATTATACATGTTTTAAATTTAGGAATATTAATTTTATTTGTAAAATTAAGTTCAAATGCATATTATTCATATTTATTATTAAATTTTTTCCCCTATTGCTAGAATAAATAAACTCTAAGTATAATTTTTTTAGAAATTTTCATCGATTAAATAATTTTCTATAGATTTTTTATTAAAAAAAATTAAAATTTAAAATTTAAAATTTTTTCGGAGATATATTTTGAAAATCCTAATTTTAGGTTAGTAAAACTATTTTTAAAATATTTATTTTTAAAAATAATTATAATCAGTTTAAAACGTTTCTTTTATTTTATTTTATTATAAATTATTATCCAATTTTTTTTTATAGTGATAGTGTTGGTTGCTACTCAGAATATCGTACCGGTTTCCCTGTATAAAAATTTTGTACAAGTCCTGAACCATTCCTAACAACCTATTGTGTTCTTTAGAAATTAAATTTTGAATCGCAAACAGAACTTAATATTATTGATTCCAAATTCAACTTATCTATTCTTAGTGGTTAAGACTTGGATCGCAAACGATGCTTAACATTATTGATCCAAATCCACCCATGTTGTAAATTTAATTAAATATTAATTTCAGAGATCGGCTTTTAGGTTAAACATGACAAGGTACTAGGCCTTCTTGGGTATGGGAGCATCCACCACTTCCTAGACAAAGTCTTTCAACGAAATTCAATATTTAATTTCCTTATAGTAACCTTTGGTTTAACCAAAAAGAACAATCGAATCACAAGTTCGAAAAACAAAAGAAACGCAAAATCGAAAACAAAAATTCGATAACCTAGATTCATTAGCCTCTTGTGTTTGGTATTTCATGATCTAAATAAAAGGATGAACTAGTTATGATGTGGAAACTAACAACTAGTAATACCTTTTATAGCTTTTAGACCTCACGATCTTCTGCCGTAATCCTCTTCTTATCCCGGACGTCGTGTGGGCGACGATCTACTGAGACGAGAATTCACCCAAGCTTCCTTCTTCTTCAAGCAAGTTTCGGCCAATCAACAAACTCCTTGAGATGAAGAACTTCGGCCACCAACCAAGCTCCAAGGGATGCAAAGAAACAAATCCTCCTTTCTCTACTTCTTCTCCAAGCAAAATCCGGCCACCAAGAGTCTCCTAGAGAGTTGATGCCACCGACCAAAGAAGAAGAAAAGGAGGAGACCACCACAGGGAAGAGAAGAGAGGAATACTAGATGATATCTTGTTATGAGGTGAGACACCTCTACCCTCTCTTTTATATTTCTTGGTCTTGACAAATAAGGAAAGTTTTAATAAAAACTTCCTTATTTTCCTTGCCAATGAAAGGAAAATTTAATTGATAAAAAATTTCTTTTCTTCTATGGATGTGGCCGGCCATATCAAATCCTCCAAGGAAGGAAAGTTTTAAATACAAAATTAAAACTTTCTAATTTGTTTCCGAAAATTTTAAAATAAAAATTTCTCTTTTAAAAATTCCCTTCATGGTTGGCTATAAAAGGAAACTTTTATAAATTAAAATCCCTCTATTAAAACATGTGGATGATTTACAAAAAGGAAAGTTTTATCTAAAATTAAAATCTTCCTTTTAACTACAAATAAGGAAAGATATCAAATCTTTCTCTTAATCTTTTGTAGAAAGCTATAAAAGGAAAGATTTAATTTTAAAACTCTCTTTCAAAATCATGAGGATGGTTACAAAAAAGGAAAGTTTTATCAAAAATTAAAATCTTCCTTTTAACTACAAATAAGGAAAGATATCAAACCTTTCTCTTAATCTTTTGAAGAAAATTATAAAAGGAAAGATTTAAATTTTAAAATCTCTTTTAAATCCATGGCTTCCACATAAGGAAAGATTTTAAAAAAATAAAATTATTTTAATTTATTGCGGCCGACCACCTAAGCTTGGGTTCAAGCTAGGCCGGCCACACTCCAACCCATCCAAGCCATGTCTTGGTCGGCCCTTGCTTGGGCTCCAAGCTTGGCTTGGCCGGCCACCTAAGGATGGGTAAAAATGTGGGTATAGGTGGGTATAAGACTTTATAAATAAGAGGCTATGACAGGGACCGAGAGGAGGAATTGGTTTTGGTCTCCCGATGAACTTGACCTTCCCGTATTCGCCCCAAACACCCAACTCGAGTTCATCAATAATATCTCATTCCACTAAAGAGTTTTTATTGAACTACCGCACCAATCCCATATTACTTTATGGACTCCTTCTTATCATGAGTGTGTTAGTCTCCCTATATTTAAGATATAGAATGTCCACTAATTAAATGAGTTATTGACAACTCACTTAATTAAAATCTAGCTCCAAGAGTAGTACCACTCATCTTCATTGTCATGTCGGACTAAGTCCACCTGCAGGGTTTACATGAAAATCCTTATGAGCTCCTCAAGGTGACATCATCAACCTAGATTACTAGGACACAATTTCATTCTATAATCAACAACACACCATATAAATAATATCATTTCCCAACTTATCAGGTCTATTAATTTATCGAACTAAATCGCACCCTTTGATAAATTAAAGAAATGAATATTGATTATATGTGTTTGTTATTATATCATGATTAAGAGTACACACTTCCATAATAACAGAGGTATTATTCTTTTATATAGTCAGTATAAAAAGAAACTACCTCAAATGGTCCTGCTTAATATACTCAGAGTGTACTAGTGTAATTTTATGGTCAAGATAAACTAATACCAAATTACACTACGACTATTCCAATGGTTTGTTCTTATCAATCTTAGTCGTGAGCTACTGTTTATAATTTATAAGGAATTCATAACATGATCTTCTGTGTGTGACACCACACACCATGTTATCTACAATATAAATTAATTGAACAACTACACTTAGCATATAAATGTAGATATTTGACCAATGTGATTCTTTATTTCAAAATAAATGTTTACAAAAAGCTAGGCTTTTAGTATACACTCTAACAGATAGCACCATTAAATTTCTATTTGGAAATTTCTTTAAGATTTTCTATGCATTATTTATCAAAAAAACTTATTTTTAAAATTAAAAAGTCTCAGAAACTTATTTTTAAAAAATTTAATTTTTCATTAGTTATACATTCTGTTCTCAATACATAGAAAAATTTGAGAGATTTGTTAAGATAAAAATCTATTTTTGAAATTTATCTTGTAAAAACTATGTTTATGTACAAAACAATTTATTTATGCAAAATACATAAAAATATTTCGTGAAAATTTTTCTGCATATTCATATGTTACTATTGAACTTTAAAAAAAATCTTCAAAATTTTTAGAAGTGTTAAACTTATTTTTAAATTAAATTTGACAAATGTGATTATTAAATCTTAAAATTTCATACTGCAGTTTACCAAAGGGCGTTGCTTGGATATTGTATTTACCAAAAGGTGCATCATAGTTTGGTATTTACCAAAGGGCGCAGTTTAACAAATTCAATTCCCAGATTACCCCTCTGGCTACCTGGTAACCACGTTTTTCAATCACCATTTTCCAAGCATCCAAGGCACAAATCGAATTGAAAAATAATTTGTGGTTCGGATGCATGTCATCTTACCATCTCTCTCCCTCCATCCCTCTGTGTGGTGTTATAAACACGAAAGAAATATGAACCCTACGCTTGCCATTACTGCTAGTGCTGGTTGGCGGCATTAGAATAGACCAGTTAGGTTTTCGGGATATTGGTGTAAGAGTTTCAAGAGGAGACCGAAGGACAACTGCAGTTAAGAACGTCAGCAACTTCTTACAAGAGGGAAATTAGTAGAAGAATACATTTAAAGATTTAGACATGTATGTATAGATTTATTAATGTAAATTAGGGTAGTGATGGTAAATAAAAATTACAGTATTGTAGCAAAGGGTGGTGGAAAAAATGGTTATTATGGTTTATTTTGGTTGTGTGGGGAATAAATACTCAACAACACCTGCCATATGATGTAATAGAATACTTAATCGATTTAAGTCTTGTTTTTTTCTACGGTTGATAGTTAAGTTTGGCTAACCATTTTTTATTTAGGGTTTAGTCAGTGGTGGTCCTAGTTTACAGGAAGTGTCTACTTCAGTAGGGGCATGATATCGATGATATCAGGCCCAACATGATCTATGGTTAAAAGTTGGATTTTACATCATATAGATCTTTTCCTCGCTCAACCCTTCCTAGTGGTTTCAATTGAGCAAAATTACAAACTAACGACAACACTTGATTATGTAGTTGCAAATTTACTAAATTAGTTTGGAATTTATTTATCAGGGACGATCATATAACTGAAGAAATTCTCTCTAAGATATGGAATACACTTGATACAAATTCTAGCATTGGACATGGAGCTAATGTAGGAGAAGTATCCAGAACAAATATTCCATCATCTTCGCAGTATAGTTGTGTGTCTAACACAAATAGAAATAGAAGCAGTAATTTAACATTTGATCTAAATGAATAAGCTAGTATTCAAGAAGATGAAGTTCTGAATCCTTGTAGAACACTTGATGTTTACTTTGAACCTACTTGGATGGAGGAGGAAGGGTATTATAACCGAATTGGAGAGGAATTGCAATGTAATACAGATGTACAAGAATTCTTAGCTGATGATATGCAGATTGAACAATATGAAATATCTCCAGAGCAGTATAGTGACTTAGAGGAGGAGTTCTCAATAGCTGATGATCCATATATTCTAAATTCTCGATTGCTCCAAAGGCCAATTGAAGAGGCAACAGATGAGCATGAATTTTTTGTTGGACAGATTTTTCCGTTTCGACAAGAGTTCAAGAATGCACTTATGAAACATGCCATGGTTAAACATATGAGATATAACCAGTCGACACTCGAAAAAATAAAGTAAAAGTCATCTGCTTCAATCAACCGTGTAAATGGAGAGTAGTTGCCTGGGGGATGTAGAGTTCATTGTTATGAAATATATAAAGGAACACCAATGTGGCACCATTAGGGAAAGTGATGATCATCAAGCATGCTCTTCATCCTTTGTAGTTTCTTTTGTTGAAGAGCAATTTCTTGCTAATGAACAATTCAAGCCAAGTATGATTATAGTAGATATAAAACCTAGGTTTGGAGTGACCATATCATACAGAAAAGCATACATAGCTCGAGAGAAAGTGATGAAGAAAGTTGTCGGAGATTATGACCAAGAATATAGAGATCTTCCACTATATCTATGTGAGTTATGAGTCAGGGATCCTGAAACCTATGTGGCACTACAAAGGAATGGGGATAATAAGTTCCAATGCTGTTTTTCGGGTTTTGGAGCTTGTAGAAGAGTATTCAGGTCTTATCTTCGCAAATTGATTGGAATTGATGCCACACACCTAAGAGGCAAATATCCGGGAGTGTTGTTGATGGCTACATCAATTGATGCTAATGACAATGTCCTCCCAGTAGCCTTTGGAATCGTTGAAGTTGAATGTGGGTCTGCGTGGGAGTGGTTTTTGGATCATACGAAGAGATTCTTTGATGTTGATCCAGAGTTAATGACTATAGTATCAGATAGACATCGCGACATTATATCAGCAGTTAGGAAAGTCTATCCTACCACTCATCATGGTTTTTGTTGCCACTACATGTCTTGCAATATGGTAACAGATACTAGCAGTAGGTCAGGTTTAGGCTTGTTTTGGGTAGCAGCTCGAGCAAACACAACACTCCAATATGATCTCATAATACAGTCCATGCTTGAAAAATATCCAGATGCTCATAAGTGGCTTTAGAAAATTGACCCTAAAAGATGGGCTAATGCACACTTTAGTGGCAGAAGGTACACAATGTTAACAACCAATTGTGTAGAGAGTTTAAATGCTTTGTTCAAGGAGACACGTGAACTTCCCATAAACAGGTTAATTGATAATACCAGAAGAAAGGTTGCTCAATGGTTCTTTAACCGTAGGGAGGAAGTGTCGAAATGGTATGTTGCGTTAACACCTCATGCTATCAAAGAAATGGAATCAAAGAGGGAGAAAGCTAGACGATATAAAGTCCACCCCTACTCTTAATCTGAAATGGAAGTAGAGACATGGGGCGCTTCATACATTATTGATTTGGAGAGAAAATATTGTAACTGCGAGGAGTTTCAAATTTCAGGATTGTCTTGCTCACATGCAATTGTCGTCATCATTCACCGGAACATGGATACACTCCCATATTGTGAGCATTATTTTCATTCACAGAATTGGAATGCGACATACATGGATCGTATTTACCCCTATCGAAGCAAGGAATTTTGGCCTAGGGGAGTAAACAACATTATAGTTATATGCCCCCGTAGCCTTGTGCAGCCAGGTAGGTGAAAGAAGGCAAGGATCGAGTTGAAACATAATGGGAAGGTAAAAGTCAAATGTAGCAGGTGCAAATAACTGGGCCATAATCGGAGGACTTGTAGAATGCCGTCAACCCTTGGTTCTTGAATTAATTGTAAATTGGAGAAGTTGATTCATATGTTTTGTATGCAGTACATACATAGGATTGAAAGAAAAATAGTTTTGGAAAGTGATGTTTGTGTTATATCATTTTATGTAGTATTTATTTTATAATACAGTGGTATTGTAGGTATGAGAAGTGTCAACCATCACCTGCAAGGCATAATTAATACTTCACACCATATAGGTTTAGTATATCTCTGCATTTCAATTCAACAGGAAGGGGTTTGAAATTTTAAAGTAATGTAAATATGTTTTGAAATATAAATGAGTTAACACTCAGACAAAGGGATTGTAGTCATCCTTGAAAAATAAGATTGGAGTCATTGAAAAAGAAAACAGGTCACTATTCCGTGCTAACTAGCACGGAGAAATAACTTCTAATCCAGGGGGTATAAATAAGTTTTGACACCATTTATACCATCTCCCCACTCAGACCATCACAGGGAATGTGATTTCAAGTAAATCCAAGTAGGGGAGGGCCATCAGTGGATAGTGAATTTTGGTCAAAATCTATTGATAGACCTAGATACCTCTGATATGACCCATTTCAGTTCAAGTGGTATTATGGAATTGTAAGGACTCCAACGGTGATAGCAAATCATGATTTAAAGGTATATATGTGAGGTAGTAAGTGTTGAAAAAAAAATAAAATTCAGCCACCGTTGGGCCTGATATGAGAGCATATCAGGCCCAACGTGGGCCTAATATTAGCACATATTAGGCCCAACGTGGGCCTGGTATGATATCGTTTCTTAAAACATGAATCTATCTCCCCCTTCTATAAACTCAACATGTGCTACCATGTTCCTTATAAAAAAAATAAAATAAAATAAAATTTGAAGGTGCTACCATACGGTTTAAGTCTACAGCATGACCATCAGTGGGTTCTGTGCCAACTGGCACGGAAGCATAACTTAGTTTCCAGGGTGTATAAATTCATTTTGACACCATATATACCATCTCCCCACCTAGACCTTCACAGGGAACTTTATTTCAGGTAAATCCAAGTAGGGGAGGGTCATTAGTGGGTTTTGCTCAAAACCTACTGATGGACCTAGACACATCTTATTTGACCCATTTCAGTTCGAGTGAGATTATGTAATTGCAAGGACTCCAATGGTACTAGAAAATCATGATTTAAAGCTATATATGAGTGGTAGCAAGTGTTGATAAAAAAAAATTCAGCCACTGTTGGGCCTGATATGAGAGCATATCAGACCCACCGTGGGCCGGATATGAGAGCATATCAGGCCCAACGTGGGCCTAATATGAGCGCATATCAGGCCCAACGTGGGCCTGGTATGGTATCGTTTCTTAAAATTCGATTCTATCTCCCCCTTTTATAAACTCAACACGTGCTACCATGCTCATTTTTAAAAAAATAAAATAAAATAAAATTTGAAGGTGCTACCATAGGGTTTAAGTCTACAACATGGCCATAAGTGGGTTCTGTGCCAACTGGCACGGAGCCATAACTTAGTTTCCAGGGTATATAAATTCATTTTGACACAATATATACCATCTCCCCACCCAAACCTTCAGAGGGAACCTTATTTCAGGTAAATCCAAGTAGGGGAGGGTCATCAGTGGGTTTTGGTCAAAACCACTGATGGACTTAGACACCTCTGATTTGACCCATTTCAGTTCGAGTGGGATTCTGGAATTGCAAGGACTCCAACGGTCCTAGCAAATCATGATTTAAAGCTATATATGTGTGGTAACAAGTGTTGAAAAAAAAAAAATTTAGCCACCGTTGGCCCTGATATGAGAGCATATTAGGCCCACCGTGGGCCTGATATGAGAGCATATCAGGCCCAACGTGGGCCTGATATGAGCGCATATCAGGCCCAACGTGGGCCTGGTATGATATCGTTTCTTAAAACTTAATTCTATCTCCCCCTTCTATAAACTCAACACGTGCTATCATGCTCCTTATAAAAAAAATAAAATAAAATAAAATTTGAAGGTGCTACCACAGGGTTTAAGTCTACAGCATAACCATCAGTGGGTTCTATGCCAACTGGCACAGAGCCATAACTTAGTTTCCAGGGTGTATAAATTCGTTTTGACACCATATATATCATCTCCCCACCCAGACCTTCACAGGAACTTTATTTCAGGTAAATCCAAGTAGACGAAGGCTATCAGTGAGTTTTGGTCAAAATCCATTGATGGACCAGACACCTCTGATTTGACCCATTTCAATTCGAGGGAGATTCTAGAATTGCAAAGACTTCAATGGTGCTAGCAAATCATGATTTAAAGCTATATATGTGTGGCAGCAAGTGTTGAAAATTAAAAATTCATCCACCATTGGGCCTGATATGAGAGCATATCAGGCCCACCGTGGGCCTGATATAAGAACATATCAGGCCCAACGTGGGCCTGATATATGCGCATATCAGACCCAATGTGGGCCTGATATATGCGCATATCAGGCCCAACGTGGGTCTGGTATGGTATCGTTTCTTAAAACTTGATTCTATCTCCCCCTTCTATAAACTCAACACGTGCTACCATGCTCCTTATGAAAAAATAAAATAAAATAAAATTTGAAGGTGCTACCATAGGGTTTAAGTCTATAGCATGACCATCAGTGGGTTCTGTGCCAACTGGCACGGAGCCATAACTTAGTTTCCAGGGTGTATAAATTCGTTTTGACACAATATAAACTATCTCCCCACCCAGACCTTCACAGGGAACTTTATTTCAAGTAAATCTAAGTAGGGGAGGGTCATCAGTGGATTTTACTCAAAACCCACTAATGAACCTAAAACCTCTGATTTGACCCATTTCAGTTTGAGTGAGATTCTGGAATTACAAGGACTCCAACGGTGCTAGCAAATCATGATTTAAAACTATATATGTGTGGTAGCAAGTGTTGAAAAAAAATAAAATTCAGCCACCGTTGGGCCTAATATGAGAGCATATCAGGCCCAACGTGGGTCTGATATGAGTGCATATCAAGCCCAACGTGGGCCTGGTATGGTATCGTTTCTTAAAACTTAATTCTATCTCCCTCTTCTATAAACTCAACACGTGTTACCATACTCCTTATAAAAAAAATAAAATAAAATAAAATTTGAAGGTGCTACCATAGAGTTTAAGTCTACAGCATGACCATCAGTGGGTTCTGTGCCAACTGGCCTGGAGCCATAACTTAGTTTCCAAGGTGTATTAATTCGTTTTGACACCATATAAACCATCACCCCACCCAGACCTTCATAGGGAACTTTATTTTAGGTAAATCCAAGTAGGGGAGGGTCATTTGTGAGTTTTACTCAAAACCCACTGATGGACCTAGACACCTCTGATTTGACCCATTTCAGTTCGAGTGGGATTATGGAATTGCAAGGACTCCAACGGTGCTAGCAAATCATGGTTTAAAGCTCCATAGGTGTGGTAGAAAGTGTTGAAAAAAAAAAATTCAACCACCGTTGGGCCTGATATGAGAGCATATCAGGCCCACCGTGGGCCAGTTATGAGCGCATATCAGGCCCAACGTGGGCCTGGTATGGTATCGTTTCTTAAAACTTAATTCTATCTCCCCCTTGTATAAACTCAACACATGCTACCATGCTCCTTATAAACAAAATAAAATTAAATTAAATTTCAAGGTGCTACCATAGGGTTTAAGTCTACAGCATGGGGAGTGAGATACGGCTAATAGTATCGTATCATATCTTTACTCTCTACCACATATTTGACGTAAAAATAAAATAGTGGTTGTTAGTTCTCCAAAATTACAAGGCATTATTTTAAATTTATAGCTCCTCCCCTCTGAAACCTTCTAATTGAACGAGAAATTGAGGAAATCAAAAGTCAGATAGAAATTACAATTTTTTAGTAACTAGGATACATTCAGATAGTATAAGAGTACTAATATATATATGTGTGTGTATATATATATATATATATATATATATATATATATATATATATATATATATATATATATATATAACATTGAAAAGAAAAGAGGTGCACTGTTCTGTGCCAACTGCCACAGAGCCATAACTTAGTTTCCAGGGTGTATAAATTTGTTTTGACACCATATATACCATCTCCCCACGCAGACCTTCGCAGGGAACTTTATTTCAGGTAAATCCAAGTAGGAGAGGACCAATAGTGGGTTTTACTCAAAACCCACTGATGGACCTAGACACCTCTGATTTGACTCATTTCAATTAGAGTGGGAATCTGGAATTGCATGAACTCCAACGGTGCTAGCAAATCATGGTTTAAAGCTCCATATGTGTGGTAGAAAGTGTTGAAAAAAAATTAAATCAGCCACAATCAGTAAAATAAAATATGTGAGAGCATATTAGGGCCAACGTGGGCCTGGTATGGTTTCGTATCTCGTATCAAAAAACTTGATTCTATCTCCCCCTTATCAAAAAATAAAATAAAATAAAATAATTTGATTCACCATAATTTCAATTTACACAATCAGTAAATCATTACAAGAATAGTCTATTACAATTTTTAAGTATCTACAGTTTAAAGTTTTTGTCAGACATGATTTTATGTCCAAGTCTAAATCTATAATCTCTCATATCAACTTGTATAAAGTCTGCAGATCTCTGAAACATCAAACTCTCTGCATAGCACATTATAAAAAAAACACAATCCAACCTACAAAACAAAAGCAGAATCCATCATAAAATAAGCACAATCCAAATATGATGGAACATACACAAATACTTACGATTTTCTTTGTGTGGGGCCATTAACTTGAATCGTTTTATACTCTCTCCCAGAGAAAGGTGCTAATCCTTTATGCCATATGTGATAGTATGACCAGTTTAACTTCTTAAAAAACAACACTTACAAATAACAAACAATAGTAATTAATACATAACCAATGATTATTGGATATAAGAAATTTGATACTTACAGTTTGATCAAAAATAGCAGTGTAATTTTCTGTGGTGCCAAGAGAGTTATAATAAATTATTTGACCTTTCTCTAGGTCCATGACCATTAGATGCCAATGATCATCTTGGTTATTTAGAGGACAGAAAATATATCTAATGGCCTTGTCCTCATCAGTTTTTGCACTTTGTTTCAATGCATCCACGTGCTTCATTCCAAACAAGTCCTATGCAAACAAGATAGCTAATGAGTTGACTGCATCGAATATATATTATAAACAATTTACAATGAGATAAGGGACATACTCGAAATCCAACCCCACAAAATATGGATGGGTGGTATGGTGAGTTAGAGTTTTTGACTTCATTAGCAAGAATAGTCCAATAAACATTTATGCAATCCCCATTGGTGTATTGCGTCCAATCAAATATTGTCATAAAGGATTGCATATCTAAAGAGAAAGTATCATTCTTCCATATTGGATGCACCGTCACCCTACACCAAAGGATACAGATAATGGAATTAACCAAATAAATTAAAAGTATAATAAATATTATTAAACTCCAATAATAATCCTTCGTTGACATGTGGTTTAAGTATTTATGCTGCCAAATACGTTACCTTAACTGACTGAGCTTCAATAACGCATCGGCTATGACACCATCTATACTCTTCTTAAAAAATGTCTTCGCTTGCTGAGAGAATTAAAATACTACTATGTCATTAAGGATTATAAAATAATGACTTACCTACTCTCGACCATACCTTCAATATTTTGGTCTTGACCTTGTTAAGTTCATCACAATTTTTTTCTATTTGTGATGAACTTGTATCTTCTGTCTTTGATGGTGCAGGAGCATCTGGTTTGACAGCCTGAACAATCTGTTTGTCTTTTTTTTTTTGTACATTCAGATATCAAACTTCTCTTAGTTCTCTTTCTTTTGGGGCCTATACAAAAATTAGTTGGTAGTGTAGGTAGATTAGGGTCTATGCCTTCTGATGCACTTGGCTCCCCTGATACCTTGCTTTGTATAATTTCTTGGAGCTCTTTAATCTTATTTTCGGCATCGGCGATGATTTTGTCTTTTACATTTAAAATTCTGTTATCCAAGTCAGCATTGATAGTCTCAGCCTTGGTGGCACTCGTATCCCGTTCCTTACACAGTTCACTTATTTGTAGATCCTTTTCTTTAAGCATAGAATCCATCTCAGCAATCATAATATCCTTTGCTGTTAAGAGACTATCCTTTTCTTCTATGACCGTTGCCAGGTTTTTATTAGCTTCCTCTAAACTTTTAGTAGCTTTATGTAATTCTTGCTTTAAACTTTCAATTTTTTCTCCCTTTTCCTTGCACTGACTACAATCTACCATATCGTCACACTGCAGTAGACCATCTTCGGGTTGCTGTAAAGATCCTTGGCCAACCAACTCAAGAAGCTCAGTTGGCTGAGCCTAGTTTGGTAGTAAATCCAACTCTGATTATGTCGGAATTAAATCTACTAAAATTTTATCTGCAGTTACACGGTCTATCATTTTTTTGACTATGTCAACATGATAGTTAGGCCACCTCCACCGTAGTATTCTAGGTAGTTTTTCAGGATGGTCTGGATCAATAATGCTGATGTGCTTACACACCCATACCTACAATATGATTATAAAAATAATTCATATTCATTACAAATATCATGATATATATGTAATCGGACTTACAGTCAAAATATTTGGAAATCCCTTGAGCAAGGGGGCCTTGGGAGTTGCATCAGCAACCTGTGGTTTTGGTCTTAATGTAAGCTCCAAGCCAATGGCGTCTAATTGAGGAGCCATGAAACTGTATACTGCATTGCATCAGTTAAACCTAACTAAGTTGTCAAAATCATCTACACAGTCAATTAGGGAGAGCACAGGTATTCTGAGAACACTGCTACTGCCACAAAATAGAACAGTTGCAAAAAAATAAAGGATATACAGCTGACAGTAGAGCTTGTCATTTGATCTCGACTTCCTAATCAGTTTCTCCAAATGTTTGGCAGAACAATCTGAATCTTGGAAAAACTCCTTGTATAGTGCGATGGAAGCCTCATTTAAATCGAGATGAACTATCTCTCCATTGTTGGGAAGGCCAAGAATCAGTCCCACTTCTACCTTTGTAAATTTGAGTATCTTCCCATGGAAGATAAAGTTTTTTTCCTCTAGATCCCAATTATCAAACATATTTTGGACCTAATCTCTTACAAAAGAACTATTAGGGAGGTCGAGGATCCATAAAAAAGGTGTGCCTCGAATCTTCTATTCTTGTTTTACAGTTGGTTGAACAGAAGAAATAAATTTTTTGAAGTGACAAATGGTACTTTTTCAGTTCATTCTTTTAGTTCTTCCTCTGTTGACATAACTTGGATAACTTGCTCGATCAACACTCACACTGGTCAACGCCTCTTTTGTAGCCATCGTGAACCTAGCTACAGTATAACCACACCCAGAAAAATAACTCTTAGATTCCGTAATAACAACTATGCTCTTATTCTAACATGTCCATAACAGTAACACAAACCCTAGGTTAAACCGTTATAGAAAGAACCATTAAATGAGCAACGGAGCTACGTACGAAACCGATTCTAGAATGCCGATGATGATAGAGTCACGCCTCGAATGGAGCTACGTAGAATGCCTTCGAGAAGAAGATGACGACCGAAGCAGGAGAGTGTGCGCTTTTGCATATTGAAACTTGGGCCTGATATCCCATTATTTTATTTTAAATTTATTCGACTCGATTTATTTGTATGATTAATTATTATTATTTTCTAATAATACTCTTTAATATCAGACCCCACGTTGGGCCTGATATGCGCTCATATCAAGCCTATGTTGGGCCTGATACGCTCTTATATCAGGCCCAACGGTGGCTGATTTCATTTTTTTTCAACACTTTCTACCACACCTATGGAGATTTAAACCATGATTTTCTAGCACCGTTAGAGTCCTTGTAATTCCATAATCTCACTCGAACTGAAATGGGTCAAATCAGAGGTGTCTAGGTCCATCAGTGGATTTTGAGTAAAACCCACTAATGGCCCTCTCCTACTTGGATTTACCTGAAATAAAGTTCCCTGTGAAGGTCTGGGTGGTGAGATGGTATATATGGTGTCAAAATGAATTTATATACCCTGGAAACTAAGTTATGGCTCCGAGCCAGTTGACACAGAACCCACTGATGGCCATGCTGTAGACTTAAACCCTATGGTAGCACCTTCAAATTTTATTTTATTTTATTTTTTTTATAAGGAGCATGGTAGCACGTGTTGAGTTTATAGAAGGAGGAGATAGAATCAAGTTTTAAGAAACGATACCATACCAGGCCCACGTTGGGCCTGATATGCGCTCATATCGGGCCCACGGTGGGCCTGATATGCTCTCATATCAGGCCCAACGATGACTGAATTTTATTTTTTTTTCAACACTTGCTACCACACATATATAGCTTTAAATCATAATTTTCTAGCACCGTTGGAGTCCTTGCAATTCCAGAATCCCACTTGAACTTAAATGGGTCAAATTAGAGGTGTATAGGTCCATCAGTGGGGTTTGAGCAAAACCCACTGATGGCCCTCCCCTACTTAGATTTACTTGAAATAAAGTTCCCTGTGAAGGTCTGGGTGGGGAGATGGTATATATGGTGTCAAAACGAATTTATACACCCTGGAAACTAAGTTATGGCTCCGTGTTAGTTGGCACAGAACCCACTGATGGCCATGTTGTAGACTTAAATCCTATGGTAGCACCTTCAAATTTTTTTTTTATAAGGAGCATGGTAGCACGTGTTGAGTTTATAGAAGGGGCAGATAGAATCAAGTTTTAAGAAATGATACCATACCAGACCCACGTTGGGTCTGATATACGCTCATATCAGGCCCACGTTGGGCCTGATATGCTCTTATATCAGGCCTAACGGTGGCTAATTTTTTTTTCTCAACACTTGCTACCACACATATATAGCTTTAAATCATGATTTTCTAGCACCATTGGAGTCCTTGCAATTCCATAATCCCACTTGAACTGAAATGAGTCAAATTAGAGGTGCCTAGGTCCATCAGTTGGTTTTGAGCAAAACACACTTATGGCCCTCCCCTACTTGGATTTACCTGAAATAAAGTTCCCTGTGAAGGTCTAGGTGGGGAGATGATATATATGGTGTCAAAACAAATTTATACACCCTGGAAACTAAGTTATGGCTCTGTGCCAGTTGGCACAGAATCCACTGATGGTCATGCTGTAGACTTAAACCCACTGATATGCGCTCATAGCAGACTATCCTTTTTTTTGGCAAACATTACAACAAACAATCCTTTTGACTATGTTTTAGGTTATTTATAGTTTGAAAAAATAGCAGACTTTGAAATCCACGACAAAAGAGAGATGTTCAATTGAAATGCAAAGTTACACACGTTGGGCCTGATATGGTACACCCAATGGGAGGCTAGATTTTTTCTCCATGTGCTATCACCCATAGAGAGCTTTGAACTTGTATTGGATAGCACCGTTGGAGTCCTTACAATACCCTAATCACACAAGACTTGAAATGGGTCGAATCAGAGGTGTCTAGGTCCATCAGTGGATTTTGGGCAAAACCCACTGATAGGCCTACCCTACTTGGATTTACTTTATCTCACCCTCCCTATGAAGGTTTGAGAGGGGGGAAGGTATATATGGTCTCAAAACATAGTTATAAACCCTAGGTAAGAAGTTCTTTGCCCGTGCCATTTGGAACACAACATGTGTTTCTTACAGTTTCAGGAATAAGAACCAATTTTTTTTCTCGTAACTTAGTAACTTTGGTGTTCCATAATTATATGCCTAATTCAAATTTCAAAGTCTACCTTGTGCTCTTGAAATCGAGTTTTGGTTCTAGCCTATTTGATTTTCTAAACAATCCCAACCGTTACCCTGTTTTTAGTTTTAAGAAGATAGAAATGGTGTGCAGTATAACTTATATACATTATCTCTCTTTTCACTGATAAGCACCAGCATCGCAATTTGGATTTCACTGATAAGCACCAGCATCGCAATTTGGATATTGTGACTAATCACTATGCAATATTATTAATATTCCAGTGACAGTTTATACTCTTCTCATATAATACTTACCACTGTATTAAACAACAAAGATATAAAACTACCTACACTTCATAAGTTCATTTACATTCTCTACAAGTTTTTACCTTACAAGACTATGGATATTTAATCCAATATTTTAAAAAACTTATCCCTCAAAATTGATACCATTACATCAATTCTAATCTTTTTCATGTCTCCTTGTTTGAAGTCCATCTTCATATCATATAGGAGACATCGAATGTATTGCATCACAAAGAAGTCATAGTCAACGCTGTAAATAACAACACCATTTTAATGGTCAATATTTTTTATCAATATGTTCTATTCACACTCTGTGCTCGACTTACCTGGCTTGTTGTTGTGGACATTCTATTGTGCGAGAGACCTATTTATCGAACGAATAATGCCTTTCAAATTTTGGATCAATAGCAGCAACGTGCTCACGACTATAGAGTTTAAAATCTGATATCTGTAAGATTGAAGAGGAAATTTACATTTTCCATCAACTAGCATTTATATTAGAATACAAACATACACATGAATATTGGATGATCACTACTGCTTCAAATTCATATTTGTGTTTACTTCCACTTGCTAGAGAATTGTACTGATTGAATGTCATTGATTTGGTGTCCACCATTAGCAAGTGAAAGTGTGCATTATCACTGCACAAAGGTATAAAAATATACCTAACCTCTTCATCTCCTCTATCTGTCTTTATCAAGTGTTGGAAGACAAACTTACTTGATGGTTTCATTAATGACTACAAATACGCAAAGTCATACATACATAACCAAATAATAAAATGAATTCTAATTTGTACTATTCTCAAATAAATTTCTTACTGTGAATAATGTTGAGCAATATATAGACTTGTTGTATGTCCTTCTAGACGAGAATGTCCCCTTAAATAGAATTTTACAATACGTGTCGATTACGTCCCCTCTTGTCAACATCTCTCTATTCACACCAGATAACAGAGAATACACATCTAAACAAAAGGGTGGTTCCTCCCAAACTAAATCATTTGTAAACCAACAAAGTAAACAAATCAATGATTATTTTTACAAATATAAATATGAGAACCATAGATCAACTATGTAATTAGAGAAGCATATAATTGTCTTGACTGATCAACTATGTATTTCACATACTTTAGTTTCTCCAATGCTTTTAACAAGTACACCACCTCTTCGTCTTGTTTTTTTTCTTGGAAGTCTTAAATTACTTCTTCACATACTATGCGCATAAACATAAAAGGCATTTAGATAATCTATTAAATCAAACAAATTACAATAAAATTTGCAAATATCGTCTTACAGCAATGACTTGTTTCCTCATTTTGTCATATTTGCTAAACATATCTGCATCCTTCTCTGCCTCTTCATCAGATTTGTCTTCCATCAATTCTGCAATATCTCTTTCTTCTTCCATTTCATCCATAACAATTTTTCCTTTCCTCTTCCCCACAACATCAGGTTCTTTTTCAACTTTTTTTCCATCTCCTGGACTTGAAACTTTCTCCGCAGACTCACTTATATGTATATTTCTACGCTGCCTCTTAGGTAAAGTTTTGAGTCACAATGGACTATCAATTGGAGTATCCCTATAATCATAGCAACTTCTGTCAAGTTCTCTCCTACTTCTTGTTGTAACACCTACAGGTTCAAATTGAGGATCGTCTACAGGCTCGCTATATTGAGATTCCATGCCTTTATTTTCAACTATTTTAAGTAATTCTTTCAAACTCTCTTTCAATTGCATGTTCTCCATTGTTAGCTCTTTAATTCTATTTTCTTGAATAATGCAATTACAACACTCATTAATTTGGCTTCCTCCTTCAGTGATTTCAATTTGTGATGTCTCCATTGCATGTGGACTGTCATCAAAGCCAACAAGGTTCTCAAACAATGAATTTTCATATTGGGTAGGGATTAGGTCAATCAAAACCTGTAACAATATTAAAACACATGTTAAAACAAGAATTTTTAACCAAACTATAGTCAAAGTATTCAAAATTTACCTCTTCAGAGGAGACTTGATCAACCAATTCCCTCACCTTACTAATATGTGAAGGAATATTCCTCCACTTATTTATTCTTGCTCATTTTATTTTGTATGATTTTTGGATTGGAACATACTCCAAAAACCATGCATGATTCACCATCACAAGAGTTACCTATTCATAAATGTCCGTAAAATATTAATAAATTTCACATAAATTATAAACTTACTGCCAAAAGACCAGCAAATCCATTTAGGTAAGGGAGGTTGATGTTAGATTGTCTTGTCCCAGTTGATGAAAATATGTCCCCAATCTTAGGTAATTGTGGAGCCATAAATTCATGGATAGCTTCAACCCAGTTGAATCTAGCAAGATTCTCAAAATCATCTACTATATCTATAAGACATGAAGAGACCTTATATATACTAAAAGAAAATAAGACACAAACAAATATATACAAAATATAGAATTTGCAAAATAATAAAACATCATCTTCTCCTTCAAAACAATTGCCATAAAATTTAAGCAATTCCTCAATTCTTGATCTAGTAGCTTCTTTTTTGTTTGAGAAGTATGTTAGAAAGAGGTCACCGGATGCTTTAGTTGAATTCATCGGAATTGAAGCTCCTCGATCTGCAATACCAAGCAGCAATGAAACATCTCTTCTTGTGAAGCCAACCGGAACACCTGACCAAGTTAAATGATTATTAGACTTCTACCAACAAATACAAAAGTATCAGGCCCAACGTGGGCTTGATACGCTGCCATATAAAGCACATGTTAGGCCTGCTATTGTATCGTATCAGGCCCACGTTGGGCATGATATGACATCGTATCAGGCCCATATTGAGCCTGATATGACATCGTATCAAGCCTACATTGGGCCTGATATGGCATCGTATTAGGCCCACGTTGGGCCTGATATGGTATTGTATCAAATGGCCCTGATGTGATATCGTATCAGGCCCACGTTTAGTCAAAGATTTAATTTTACCATACAACTACTTTGTGATTAAAATACAAAATTATATATTGTACCTGAGAATCTAAAGGTTTGACTTCTTAAATCCCAATTTTGAAATATATTGACCAAAATCCCACGGATGTGCTGCATATCTTGTATGTCCAAAAAAATACTAAAGGGTGACTGTTTGATTAGCGCTATGTATCAGTCATGTAAAATAACAGACCCTTGATGCGTTCCTTTCTTCGTGGATGCTTCAAAAAAACTTTTAAAGTGACCTAGGACACTATTCCAATGCAGTTTATCTCCAACGTCAACTGAACCCTACACTTTATAAAAATTAAAACATTTTAATCATACTAGTTGAGCTTCTCAAAATCACAGAGTTTGTAAAATGATACCTTTACAGCTAATTGATGTTGAGAGGATGATGATACACCTGATCGATTTCTTTGGGCCATTATGAGACGAGATAATTGACGTAAACCCTAGAACCCTTCACTGGCACCTCGCGATCAGTCCTGATTTTTGGCACCGAAATACTTGATGCCGCTTGAGAAACACTCGAGGTCACTAAACTAGGGTTTCACAAGAGGGAAGATTTCTCCACACAATTGGATCTGCACTCGCATGTTACGAAGGAGGGAGGTAGACAAATGATCGAAGCTATTTTTTTTAAAATCAAAGTTATTCAAAAAGTGGTTCAGATGCCTCGGTACTTGACTACTGAACAAAGGAGATTGGCGGGAGGGTTATATTGGGTATTACACATCACTTACCTGCGCCTTTTGGTATATACAAAACGGTGATGCACCTTTTGGTAAATACATTATACCACGTATGCCTTTTGGTAAATTACCGAATTTCATATGTTTAGAAAAATATTTTACAAAAACTTCTTTTACTTTGCATTATGTTTCGAAAAAGTTTTGAAATTTTTTTATCTAAGTGTGTTTTTTTTCTCGTCTATATTTTGATGTGATTAAAGGGGGAGAATGAGATATGAGAACTTAAGTCTAGGAGAAGGTTATATTTGTAATTTTATAGTTTGTAAAATTTTAGTTTTAATTGTCATTTTATTAATGCTATATTTTTCCCTTAACTTTAGCTCGGGTTGATGCACATTAAAAATGGGGAGATTGTAAGTACCCCGAGGTAGTTTTGATATGGTCAACCGAGTTAAGTTAGGTCTTGTGTATGTTTGATGTCTTGTGTCTAAGTATGCAGAAACTTAGGAGCATAAGAAGTCGAGCAAAAGATACAACTAGCGAAAAGGATGACACGAGATAGAGTCAACAGGCTCGATGCGTTAGAGGAACGAGGTGCTGCAAAAGAGTACGCTAGTGGACGAGAAGGAAGTGCGCGGTGTTTCTGAGGGACAAGAAGTCGAAGCGGAAGATTCCTTGAGGAGAAGGTCGGGGCATGGGTTTGGGTGAGCCCTATTTCGGATAGTCGAAATCACCCAAGCGAACGGAGCCGGAATGGAGGAGAAACAAGCAATCAATAGAGGTTGACTGCTCCAGGCGCCTGGTGAGCTCCAAGCGCCCGGATGCTCTGGGCACTCGGACGCTCCGGGCACCCGGATTACTTCGAGCACCCAAATCCCTTGGGGCAGCCTCGGGGTGCCTCCCTTGACAAGGCTTCGAATAGGCCGTGTCAGCACGGTCTGAGTGCCCGAAGAGGTCCGAGCGCCCAGACCAGATAAGGTTGATCTATTGCAAGTTGTTGAGAACCGTTGCGAGATAGATAAAGTTTTATCTATGCCCAGACACTCGGATCCCTTCCAAGCGCCCGGGGCTGCCACGTCAACAAACGGTTATTTCTGACCAACAGATTATAAATAGAGTCCTGGTCTCAATAGTAGAAAACAACATTTGTACTCGAATTACTTTTCTGTTTTACTAATTTGATTGTGAGCTGTCAACATTATAAGAGGCTACTCCGTCCGAAGGAGAATTCTAGTGAGCTTTTCATAGTCTTGGATTAGCAATCTTCTGATTACAAACCAAATAAATTCTGTGCCTCTTTCTTTTATTAATTAGTTTATTTTAATTTATTTTTTTTACAAACAAATGTTTCTCTAATTTAGTTTGAAAAGGAAGCGAACTGTTTGATTTTATTTGCAGGATAATTCACCTCCTCTTGTCAGCCGCACGGGTCCTACATTGAGCATGTCTGACTTTATAATCTCGATTCAAATGCCTTCTCCTCTGTGTTCTATCAGAAGAACTTTGAACTTTTTAATGTATCATTTGTCGCTGCTCATATAGTCGGAGCATTCTTTGTTCAGCTATATCCTTCGTATCTTCTATCAATTCATTTCTCTAGAATTTATGAAGTATAAATCAATCTAGATTTTCAATCATTTAAAATAAATCAAGATATTTTTATAGTTGAAAGAAGTAGAGAATTAAGAAAATAATAAGAAAAATAAATATTGAGAATATATTTATAGATAAATTTTTAAATAAAAAAATAAAAATTGACCATTGAGAACGACTAAAAATTAGACGTTTTTCAACTACTAAAATTTAACATTCACGACTTTTTTTTACTTTTTTAATATTTTATTATTTTAAACTTAAAGGAATTTAATATTAAAAAAAAAAAAAAAAAAAAAACGGCTCCGTGTTCACAGTGCTGTTCTCTTGCATAAGAGCTCCACAATGGGAAAAAGCTCCCGTTGTTATGTGTTTCTAGAAAATTCTGACTCACATCCCGAGGTAACCAATTTGATCTTATGAAAAAATTTTACCGAGCGTCAAAATAAATTGAAAAGTATTCATAATATATAGCCTATCAATCAACATTCTTAAATCAGTCTTGAACATATCGAAGATGACACAATTCTTCCAAACAAAGGAGAAAATTATTGGAATTACTGAAAGCATCACTTGCTATGGAACTATCAATCCAAACACCAAACTCTTAAAGTTCATCAGCGACGATAGAAGCAAATGCAAGCTAACACAAACATTAGGGAGTTTTCGACAACGCATATATGCCTAGTTCTGATCAGTAGAGACGATTTCCAGTTGAAGAATAAATGACTATCAATTGAGGAAAAAAAAAAGACAAGAAATCTTTTTCCTTTTTCTTCTTGTTTTCACCCTCCAGGCAAACTTATGTTTATGTCCATTGGGGAGCTCCGGGGAGACCAATTTTCCACTGTAAAACCTGGTGTTGTCGAAGAACCTGGCTTGGCAGTTACTGAACTGGGCTGTGCTTGTCTGCTACCCAAAGCTTCCTCCTCCATGTTGGTCCTTGAGAGTGGAATTGCAGATGCCGGTGTAGATACTGATCCAGCTTCGAGTCCTGGCTTCTTTGTTTTGTGCTCCATCAGGAAACTAGGCAAGAAACTTCCTACCACAACCTAACAAGTAAGAGCAGAAGGATGTAAGTTTTGTATGGATAGATCATCAAACTTTTAGCTGGGCAAGAAAAATGCTTATACAACCACAAAAAGAAGATGCAATAAAATCTGCAACATGTAATAGCAAGCAAGAAGGCATATGTTCGAATTGATAGGCTTTGGGAAACATAGTTTTAGAGCATAATACTAAAAATATATTTGCTAAGGAAAAATAGTTATCAATGCAAACAAGTAGACCACAAGAACTAACCTGCACTGGACTTGCAGCCACAAGTAGACCAGCAACTCCTCCGCCAATAACTCGACCATCAGGACTTGCCAATGAAACACTCAGGCCGCCGGACCGGCTTCTTGTTCCTCCATTTTCAGTTGGCATGAATGATCCAGATAAGGAGAGCAGTTCAAAACGGCCCTGGTATACAGCATGTTAGACAAAATAAACCAGAGACCCTCACAGGTTTTGTAGGTATAAACAATTAAGTGAAGGAATTCTAGATGTTGGAAGCAATTTGCAAAGTTTCAACTAAGACTTTGGCCTTCAGCAGATAAAAAAGATGATGCATCCTAGCAAATTTGACTCAAGTCGTGGTTGATCAAAAATACTGCTGTGTATTAATTGATAGGCGAATTACAAAGCTGCATTGAAGAGATCCAAAAATTATGGAAAGAACTAATGCCGTGTAAGGGGATAAATTCAAATAATTAAATAGAAAAATACAGCATGTAGAAATGAAAACATCCACGAGAGGAATCAACTCCATAATATTAATTTTCATTAACAATCAAATCTTACTGTTATATGTTCGCAACCATAGCTGCCACATAAATTTTATGAAAAGCTACGTTAGCAAATAAGCTATTATGGTTTAGGTTGAAAAGATGCACTCACCAGATATCTGACAGGAAACAGCACCGTCACTAGAAAAATGAGTCATTCAAAGACAAATATCTTAATTGTGATGAGTTACAAGCATTGAAGTAAAGCTATGGGCCTATGGTTATGCATTTGGTACTTGTCAATTGAATTTCTCGCATAACATGTGCTTCTTAACATTACATACCGATGTCTTTCATTACATTGAATAATGCTTATAGTTAAAAACAAGACCAAACTATTTATCCTACAATTCCATACGAAGAGCACGTAAATACCTCATAAGTTAATGTACCACCGCTTGAATCAGGCTGACGAAGTGTAACATTTGAGATAATACCATTAGCAGACAAAATACAAATAGCTCGAGGTCCTTGTTGTGAAAAAGATATGATCTTCATAGTAACATCCTGGGGAAAAAAACAACGCGATAAATATAAGTCTGTTGAACAAGAAAATTAAGGAATACAGGACAATAGAAGTTTATGCCTTTTCATAGTTAATACAAATACACTAAGATGCTGCGATATATATTTTTTTCCCTTATGAGACAGTACAAAATTTTGTATCTGGTCAAGTGGTGTCTTGAAAGCAAGTGCAGCAACTCTATCGGTATGGCTTCTTAGCTTAGATGATGGTTTAGGTTAGAATCTGGGAAACTAGCCAGCAGATGATGGTGGCTGTAGGGACGGAGCTAAGGTGGGAGTGATGGCGGTGACCTCCCCCCTCAATTTTTTAGTGTAAGAGATGTAGGTGTATAGAAATGAAGGGCAAATGAGGGGCGAATGGAGGGGCGACGACATGGCTGCCTCTCCTCAACGTAAACACACATCTTTCGACCCCCCCTAATATGAAATTCTTGGCTCCTTCCCTGTCACTAGCTAGAACGTAATATTAAAGAGAATCATTGTCAAAGTGTAAATTTGAATGCATTCATCTCAGCATTCTTAGTCTAGTAGATTAATGGAAAAAAATTATTTGCCATGTTCCCAAACTGCACAACACTCTGATTTATGAAGAATGAAGGAATAATTTTATGAATTTTTTGTTTAGTCCACAGAGCATATGGCAATCATACAGCTTCGTTATCAACCCAGTAACATTGTTCCTTCTTTGAAAATTATTATTGTTTAATTGAGTAGGTTAATTGCTTGTGCATTATTTATTTTTCTCATTATTCTTTTATCACCATCTTATTACCTATTTATTTTGACATTATTTCTTGATTGTTTTATTTCTACATGTTTCATCATTATTCATTGAATTTCGTACTCTTATTTTCTTAAATTACTATACATCTTAAGTTTAGAATATTCATTATTTGTCAAACCTCCACAATTATGATGAAAACCCCCACCATCAGAGAGGACACGACCTACTTTTATAAAGCAAGGAAACACATTGACATCAAAAAGCCAACTATTGAAGAAATAAATCAACAACTGTTTGACTCAGTTAAAAAGGTACCTAGGTTTCACAACTGCTCCATCAAGTTATTTTTGGTTGAGGAGAATAACACAATAAAAAATTTAATTCATTAAAAGTTATGAGTCATTAATTTTTATAATTAATTGAAACTTTTAAAAATAGTTGTTTAGGAAAGGATCTCATTTATTGATCAAGTTTTGAGTTAATAAATATATATAGATATATTTTTTTTTTCTCTCTAGGTGAGAACCAACAACTTTGATGCATCAACTATCATGTTAAAAATTTAAAACTAAGGAAATTTAAGTCTCTTGTCTATTTAGCATTTCTTCATACATAAAGCAAAATTGTAGCTAATTATCATGCAAGTTTTGGTGAATGATGCACTCAAAAAGAAACTCGAGCGCATCCAGAAAAACTAAGATTAGAGCCGAACAACAAGAATAATTACATAATTTAAAACCAAAGTTCACACTGTTGTGTAACCATATAAGCTTCTAGCCACTATAAGTAGAACATTGACACTAAAAGTAGAACAGTGATCCTTCCTCGTGTCCAAAAGAGTAATATGTATTTTATTCATCTCTAATTGTGACTTGAAAATACTCATAGCGATGAACTACAGTACAAGAAAGTTCAGTGTAAAATTTGGCATACAACTCACTCTTTTTTCAGTAACGTTCGAACTGATAGAATTAATTCTAGGTTAGACAAAGCAATACCTCTCCAGCAGCAACAACAATTATATGAGGTGAGAAATTTGCACCTGCAGAGCAGTTTACCATCTCCCCTGTGTCAGTATCAGAGAAGAGAAGACTGACTGTCAGTGAATGAATCTTTATGAAACAAATCAACAACTGACATGAAATATAACTAAACATTTTCAGCTATCAATTACATATCTAACAATTCACTAGATTTCTTAACTAGTTAACTTAATTCAATAAAAGAATACATAAGATACTATTCATTAGATTTTCTCAATTTGTTTACCAGAACTTTTCCTTTTATCTCGTCACCTGTTGTTAATCTAATTCAGTAGAAGAATAGATAAGATAGCAAAGACTAAAATCTAGAGTTTTGGAACTAGATACCATGATAAAACTGAGCTCCTACAAGGACGCAAAGTAAAAGATTCTGATGCCCACTCATTATTAGGTTATGTCAACTGTATGCCAGCACGCTAATAATTGATTCTGCATGAGACACACTAATAATTGATTCTGGATGAGGTTTCAGCAAGGCTCACTGAACTCCGTATTCAATCAAGTTTCCTACAGGACGACGTCTAGCATTTGAAGTTGGTCCAACCCCACATCAGCACTTATTCCCCCATTCAACCCAACATTGAATGATCCAGCCCCACTTGAACTCTTATTCTTCAGTTATGGGAATTGGGATGACAGATACCAGACGACCATGGATTTCATTAAGGTTCAGGTCCTGAAATTCCCAACTAAACTACACTGACCTCGCTTTCTCTGTCAGATCCAACACCCGGAGGTCAACGCATCTGCAGATCAAGAACTAGCTTCTTGAAATTCCTAGTTGACAGCTACCTTCAAGGTGAAATCAAATGAGAATGAACTGCTTAAAGTTCCTTCTTTCTCGCACAGCGTCGACCCAACGTAGCGACAGAGAGAACCCAAAGGACAACGGAAAAAGAGATAGATCTGAGAAGTTTCAGGGATCATACGCTATGCGCTGGATTTTAGGTCAAAAAGTATGAGCATCGATTTCACAAACTAAGGACAAAATAAGCAAAAACAAGGCAGATAACAACAAAGTGATGAAGGGGACGGAGGAGGGGGAAAAAGGACGAGGAGTACCTGCGATGGCTGTTTGCTCAGGGAAACCACCTGAAGATAAATGCTCCACCTGCAGACTGAACTGCGAAGATGTCTTGCTCACCGACCCCACCGACCCCACCGCCCGGCCTCTACCTCGCTTCATTACCGCCCCCACCGCGGCCGCGGAAGTGTACTGGACGCCGGCCGGCGCAGACGCCGAGATCGGCATCGGGTTCAGCGGCCGCAGCGGGGTCCCGTCCGGCCCGTACTTCCTCGGCCGCCCTCGCTTCTTCTTCACCAGCCCAGAAGCCTCCCCGGTCTCTCCTCCTGCGGCCGCCGAAGGCCCCACCACACCTCCAGCTGTCGTAGCCATTATCGTAGCCGCTGCCGCAGCAGCGCCGACCTCTTTAGCAGGCTTTTTCTCCCTCGAAGCATCTGCTTCCAGCGCCAACGTCGCAGGCGGAGGCGGCGGCTGCTGGTAACTCCCAGACCCCTCCGCAACAGCCGCCACCGCTTCCACCTCCGCCGGAGAAGGAACCACTCCCTCCCCTCCCTCCCTCAGCTCCATGCTACCACAAGCCGGAATCCCAACCCTTACGCCACCGCCAGATCAGCAACCAACGGAACAAGAGATCCACCAACCGCCGGAATCCACTCCCTAGGGCACCATCAAGCTCCGCGACAGCTCCCCACCATGATCTTCGCCGAAACAAAAAAACTCCAAAAATAGACAACAAAAAGAAACACTGAATTTCCCACCGATTTCGCCGGAGCCGATGCGAGAAAGAGAAAGACGAAGCAAGAACAGTGCTGGAAAATGAGAAAGCAACTATAATTTTTATTAATTATATTAATAATAAATACAATTACCATGAGAAGATAACAAGAGAAAAATATTATTAAACTCAATAAAATAATAAATGGAAATTAAAAATGGTTTAAATAATGAAAAATAACTTGAATTATTTTTTTCGAAAGATGCGTTTAAATATTAAATGTATTTGTTAATGGACGGCCATTATGGGAAGGTTTATTTAATGGAAAATATTAGGAAAAGGAGGAAATATAATAATATTATTTACAAATTATTATTGTTACAATTATTAAAATAATTAGTATTCTTTTTTAGTCCCTTTATTTACTGATTTAAAACAGAAGAGTGAGCGCGTGAAGTCCGCTTTCGCCTTGCCAGTGACTTGCTCCTTTGGTCTTTTTCAAATTATTTTGGACTTAAATGATAAATGCCACTAATTTATGGCAAATTTATCATGAAAAAAATAAAGATTTTGTTGCGCATTTTTAGAATTTAATAATTCGAATAACATTTTCAAAAGTAAAAGAAATAAATAATGGCGAGAGATAATATTTAAAAAATATTCCCATATATGTGAACAATTAAAAATTGAATAAAAAAAATCTTAATACTAATTTTTAAAATTAAATTTAATGCATTCGAGCGCATTAAATTAGATGAAATAAACTAGAATTTTGCATTTAATGGCACCGAAGTTGGCACGAGATTTGTTGGGATTAGTTATCTCGACGAGTATTGCACATGTAATTAATATTTTTAAATCAACATTTGGTTAAATTTTATTAGAAAATTGTGCCAAGTCTAGGCGTTTTTTTCTAAAGAAAAGTAATTTAATATTTATGTTTTTTAATATAAAACTTCGAGATTATATAGCTAGATATGAAAATTAATTCACTAAACCTCTCACTTTTCATAATTAAGATTGAAAAAAAAAATTGTGGGGTCAAAATTTAAACCGCCTAATTACTGTCGAGAGTCAAGCATTTTTGTATAACTTTAAGGAAAAAAATTTATCAATAATTAAGATTCAAACTATGTGTATAATTTATATAACACAAATTAACTTTAAATTTCATCAAACGCATTGTAAATTTAATTAAATTAATTTACACCTAATTTTATTTTAATTAAAACCTATTAATTAATATAATATGATTTTATTAAAAAATCATTAGTTAATATATCTATTACTTAAATCATTAGTGTAACTATTTGTGGCCATAATTACATCTCTCGGAGTGAATTAGGGGCATCAATTAGGATGGATTGGGTGCCTTCGGATTGGCTTGAAATCAATTATTAAAAAAATTTCAACTCGAACCCCAGCTTAACTCAAAAATCCTAAATCCAAACTTGAATCCAGATAATCCGACCAACCCGAATAACTTGCCTGACCAAATAAAAATATTTTTTTATTATTTTTTTATAATTTTTTACTTCTATCTCAATATTTCATTATGGCTATACTAACATTTAGTATTTATGTATTGAAACATCTTAATTTTCAAAATAAAATTTGATTTAATCCAAAAAAAATCCTAAATCCTAAATTCAAGTCAATCTGAGTCAACCCGAATCCAACCCGTCCCGACTCGAACCTAAGCCAACCCAAAAAACTTTAACCCAATTTTTTTGGATCGAATCGAATTAGCAGGTCGAGTTTATTTTTGATACTCCTAAAGTTGGTTCTAATTGATAGTCTTTACTTCCTAACATCTGAGTTTTCTCTAAGCTTGCATGTCAACATGCATTAACAAGTGTCGATGATGCTCAGTCAAAAGTTAAGTAGAGGTGGAGGTCAAAGTTGTCACTCGACTCCTCATATTCAGTCACCTTCCTATGACTTGGTTAACAGACCTCTTCGACTTGGTTCACGAGACTCCTTCAGCTCAGTTCACTCGACTCCTCTAGCTCGGTTTATCAGACTCCTTCAACTCAGTCACTCAACTACTTTAGCTCGATCATCTGACTCCTCTTGCTCAATTAACATATCTCTTCGACTCAGTTTACCAGACTCCTTCAACTCAGCTTAATAGATTCCTTCATCTCAACTCAACTCCTTCAGCTGAGTCATCTAACTCCTACCTCTCAGTCAATAGACATCTTTGACTCAGTTCACTAGACTCCTTCAACTCAGTCACCCTCGATTAGGACCTACATTCTGTAAGTATCTTGTGGTAGTTTTGATGTGGTCAACCGAGTTAAGTTAGGTCTTGTTTATTTGATGACTCGTGTATAAATGTACCGGAACTTAGGAGCAAAAGAAGTCAAGCAGAAGACGCAACTTGCGATAAGGATGACACAGGAAAGGAGTTGACGAACTTGGTGCATCCGAGGGAAGAGGTACTGTAGAAAAGTACACTGGTAGATTAGAAGGACGTGCGCGATGTTTGAGGGATGAGAAGCCAGTTAGGAAGCCTGCTCGAGGAGAAGGTTGAAGTTAGGTTCGGGTGAGCTCAACTCTGGTTAACCAGAGCATCACCTACGTGAACAAAGATCAGCTAAAAGGCTGATCTACCGCATAGAAGGCGCATTCAATGGTTTGGAAGGCGCTTCGTATCAACAGTGTCGAAGACGCCTTCAAGTCGAAGATAAAGTTTTATCTTCAGTGATAAAACTTATCTCATTGAAGGCCCCTTGGACTATCTTGGAGAAGTCTTCAAACCATGAATAAGATTTTTCAGGAGTTATAAAAAGGCCCCTAGAGTTAGAAATTAAATAACAACTTCAGTATTCATTTCCAAGTATCTTTCTGAGCAATTAAAAAGTGTAAGAGGCTGCTCTGCCTTCAACGAAAGAGATTTTTCTAGTGCTTTCATCTGCCTTAGATTAACAGCCAGGTATGTTGTAACTAAGTAAATTTTGACTTTCTTATTTCTTTTAAGTTATTATTATTTTATTAATGTTAAGTGTCTTTAGTTGTTTAATTTAATTGTGAATTCTTGCTAAGAAAAAGTAAGAAATTGTTTTTCTTTAACTCTGGTTTTAGGTAATTGATCCCCTCCCACTCTCTTGCCGGCCTACCTACGCCAACAAATAATATCAGAGCCCAACCACCTTAGAAAGATTAACCACCGACTGAAGCACAAAGGTGATGGTCGGACCTAGAATCTATCCGCCTTAGTTTGAGGGGGAGTTCGCGACTTAGAAAAAGAAGATAGAGGTATCCTTCAAAACAGATTTTGATTTAATTTTAATAATGAAATATGATTTTGTAGGACTTCAAGATCAGCAAGGAGCTGACAAAGAAGAATATCTGTGAATGAAGAAGAAGCAAACCGACTTTGTGGCTAACAGCAAGGCAAAATTCCATCTATTGAGCATCTTACCACTACAAGAAGTCAATCGGATTAGAGCCTATAAGTCAGCCAAATACCTCTGGGAAAATTTCCTGGAACTGCACGAAGGGACCTTGGAAGTGAAACTCGCAAGACGAGATCTGCTCTAGAACTAGATCAGCAACCTCTGAATGGAAGAAGATGAAATAATCATAAATCTACACTCGAGGATCAAAGAAATAATCACCGGACTCATGAATCTCGGAAAAAAGGTAACATACTGAGATTTGTTAAGATATGCTTTAAATGCATTTTCAAGAACACTTGAGTGGACATCGAAGTTGACTCATTTTACATCTCTAAGGATCTCGAGGTGAGTACCTTCGAAAATTTGTTTTTTATGTTTGAACTTTATAAATCAAGATGTTAGAAGAAAACCTAGCACTGAAGGCTAACTCTATGTTTGATATTCTTTCTTCTCTAAAAAATAAAGAAGAAAAGACGGCTCAAAACCTAGCACTGGAGGCTAACTAGAAAGGCGAACCATATTCAGACACGTCACTTAACAAAGATAAAGTCGCGTTTATGGTAAGAAAATTTGGTAAATTCCTTAAAACTAACAAATTTAACAAGTCGCAGGCTAAGAAACATTCACGAAGCAAACGAAAGGTACGATGTTAGAATTTCCAAGAAGAATGGTACATAAAGGACTATTGGTGCAATTTTCCTAGGTCAAGGTTGCCCAGTTTGACTAAATTTGAGTTGGCACAAGCTTGAATCTTAATGTTTGAGTATTGATGTTTGACAATATATGAAGATTACAGGTGCAACTAGGTCTGTTCAATCGGTCGGTTAACCGGTTTATCGATTTACCGATTCCGGTTAATTCTGATTTACCGTCGGTTATATAGAACTGGTTAACCGACCGATATCCTTATCGGTTTACCGGTTCCGGTTGAACCGGTTCCGATCGGTTAACCGGTTCGAACCGAGAACCAATGGGATGGGCCTAATATCCAGCCAGTCCATTTGACTATGCCCGGTTGGCCACAACCAAACCGCATCCACAAGGACCACAAACCCAACAACAGCAAATTGATATATAATAATATATATACCTATATTCCAACTAGCCAGCACTTGAAAATTGAAATCGTAATCTAATTTATTTCTTACTTACTCTTCTGGGTAAATGGTATTAATTATTGGGTTTTTTTTAATACAAATTAATTACCTCAACTCAAAACTCCTCCCGTCCCATGACCCTCTCTCCTCAACCGCGTCTCTGCCGATTCGTGATTTCTGCCCTAGCCGATTGGGAGGCATCGCCGCACACGTCGAGTCGCCGACGTTGTCCAAGAGCAGTCTCCGCCATGACGCCACTCTCCATTTGGTGCTACTATGTTGATCGATTTGTGCCGGCGTGGGTGTGCTACTGTGTTGCCGACATACGATGGTTCGACCTTCTTCCAAGCAGAAGGAGCAAGAAGCTCCAATCTCATCAAATCACAGGCCACCACGCTACCACCGGTCATTGTCACCAACTCTGTTAGAGCGCGTAGAAGCAGTCACAGCCACACAGGTAGCACCGTTATCACTGATTCACCGTAGTAGAAGAATTGAAAATGTTGTTGTTTTCTCTTTGACTCTTTCTGAAACTTGGACTTCAAAACATAAGCAACATGAAGAATTAATTGTGCTCAATATATTGCAGAATGACCCAATGGCAACTGAAGAATCTAACAAGAACACTGAGAGTGACGATAGCTCTGGCTCGCGATCGACTGAAGATATCAGAAGCAAACGAAAAAGAGCTGGAGGTAGTGTTGGTTCTCGAAAGAAGCATTCAGTCGTTTGGGAGCATTTTGAAACTTATATTGATAAAGATGATGGAATTCAAAGGGCAAGGTGTTTGCATTGCAGTCATGTTTACTATGTAGATCCAAGCAAAAATGGCACTACGTCTCTGAGGCAACATATTCCTAAGTGTCCAAATAATCCTCTCAACAGAAAGGACTTAAAGGTAATACAAAGTTAATTAACTTTTGTTGGAAGACAAGTTGATGAGGTGTCTGGAAAAGTAAAAGCCAATTTATAGGCTTGGAAATTTGATCAACCCACAATTAGAAATGTTGTTTCTTATATGATCATAGTAGATGAGCTGCCTTTTAGATTTGTGGAGGGTAAGGGTTTTCAATACTTAATGAGTGTGGCTTGCCCTTCATTTTCTATTCCATCTCGGTCTACTGTTACTAGGGATTATTATAAGTTATATATGGAAGAAAAGGCTAAATTGAAGTCGTTTATTAAAAATGAAAGTGGTAGGATTTGTTTGACAACTGATACTTGGACTTCAAAACAAAAGGAATGTTATATGTGCCTAACTGCCCATTTTATTGATATTGACTTTAAGATGCATAAACAAATTTTGAATTTTTGTCCTGTCTCTAGTCATAAAGGCAATGATATTGGTGAATTGATTTATAAATTCTTGCTAGATTGAGACATTAATAATGTGTTCACCATGATAGTTGACAATGTGACAATGCAAGTTCAAATGACACAACAATTCTGTATTTGAAAAGAAAATTTATGAATTGGCCTAATTACATATTAGGGGGGCAGATGTCTCATGTTAGGTGTTTAACACATATTCTTAATTTGATTGTCAAAGATGGGTTGAAAATAACAAATGAATCAGTGGAGAACGTAAGGACAACCATAAAGTATATTAAAATGTCTCCTGCTAGGATTGAAAAATTCAAAGAAACAGCTTTACTTGAAAACATTGAGTACAATAAGCACCTTGCTTTGGATGTTCCAACTAGATGGAACTCCACATACATCATGCTTTCCTCATCTTTAAATTATATTCGAGTTTTTCAATCTTATGCTGAGAAGCATGGTGATATGGTAGTAGCTCTAAAAGCAGATGATCATAATGTGCCTTCTAATGAGGATTGGGATAATGCAAAGAACTTATGTGATTATTTGGAATGTTTTTATCATGTCACTAATGAAGTTTCTGCCAGCAAGTATGTCACTTCAAATGATTTTGTGTCTCATATTAGTGAAATTGATGGTTTGATAAAAGAGTTGAAGAAGAGTCTTGATCTTAACACAAGTGCAATGGTATATTCTATGGGTGAGAAATTTGACAAGTATTGGGGGGATGTATCAAAGATGAACAAAGTTGTTTTTATGACTGCTGTTATGGATCTAAGACGAAAGTTGGGATACCTTTCTTTCATGCTTACAAATATGTATGAGAAGGATATAGGTGGAACCTTATTTGATAGTGTAAAATGAGCCATGGAGGAGATGTATGATGATTACAAGAGATTGTATGGGTCGAGAGATTCTTCTATGACTTCATCATCACCTTCTGTTTCTTCAAGTTCACGAGATGTTCCTGTTTCAAATGCAACAGATTCTTATGTTTGTGCAAGAAATAGAGAAAATGTCAGACATCGATTGGAAATGCAGTATCAGAAATCGAAAGTCAATGTTGTAACTGAATCAACTTCATAATTGCAAAGGTATTTAGCTGAGCTAGACCATCCATACACAAAAGGGTTTGATATCTTATCTTGGCGGAGGAATAACAAGGCAAGATTTCCTATACTTTCTGAGACGGCTCACGATTTGCTTGCAATACCAATTTCTACGGTAGTCTCAGAATCAACATTTAGCACTGGAGGTAGGGTATTAGATTTTTTTAGGAGTTCTTTAACTCCTAGAATCGTGCAAGCATTGATTTGTGCTCAAGATTGGTTTCGGGCTACTGGGTCTCCAATGACAGTTGAGGAAAATATATTAGAGTTACAAAAATTTGAAGCAGGTATTATGTTTGACTATTTTAGTTTTTGTAATAGTTGTTTTATATGAAATAAGGTGTTAACATATATATTTGGTTGTAGAATTGAACCCATTAGAAAAGTATTGTACTTTCTTCGATAATTTGTAGCGGCTTCTCTCTATGAAGATCATTATGCAGAATTGAGAAGTGATTAAGCGAATCAAGTGAAAGACAAGTTTTATCTAATAAAAATGCTTATTTTACCTATTCTATTGTCAATCATTGTTTAATGCTTATCGTCAATTCGTTGAAGGTTTTGTAGTATCTATTCTATCAACACTTAAAAAATTCTAAATGTGTTGTGTGTGGATGCAATGTAGGGTAGGCCATGATCGGCCTCAGCATGGAACCCTTTTGATCGTGATTATGATTCTAGTCTTCATCTTTCGGCAATATGTGTCTGTTAGAAATCTTGAATTTGTGTAGACAAAGAGACAATGTTTAATGTGTAACATGTGTTGTGTTGAACCGTTGAACTGTTGTGTTATACTGTTGAACTATTACTTTTCAGTTCCTCTTTTGCACATCTTGTAATAAGATCTAATTAACTTGTAGTGGCAATTTGAAACTTTCTGCAAAATGCTTCCAAGATCTCCTCCTGAAAGACCAAAATCATCCAGCTACTCTGATGAATCATGCAATTCTGCTTTTGTGCAAATATGCTCTAGTTATTCCTGGTATAATTTTGATATAATCCACTTATTAGTTCTTTTCTAATTGATTGAGTAGCAAAACATTTTTTGGACAAAATATTTTGATTTGTACATTTCAACTATTTCTTTGAGGTGCTTTAATTTTTTTCTTTACTATGCAAAATCTATTTAAGCTCTCAAATCTCCTTATTAGTTTGGGTTGATGCGGCCAATGGACCAATTTGTTCTTAGTCATTTGTAGTATTCTGGTTAAGTCTCTGGATTAGTTTTATGCACTGTTGGTTCCTTCCCTATTCCAACATTGTGTGTGGTCATTGTTTTTCTTCTCTATTTGATAGAAGTATTTCATTGGATCAACATAGTAGCTGTTGCGTCTTAGTAAGGCGATGGCATTTCCTCTCGACCTTTTTATAGGCAAAATGATTAACTGTCAGATTTCTCACATGTATTAAGCTAAATATAGATGATTGTTGCAAGCACTCCGTGAGTCTACTGGGTCTGTGTCTTTGAATGATGAGTGATTTAAAGACCCAGTTGCTGCAGTAGAAGAACTAGCATTCTGCAAAGCCTGTGCTCGGTTTGGACTTTAGTGTTGGTTTGCATCTTCACCATGAAGACGAGACTCTGCCTTGAATCCTGCATATACTTCTAAATATGGTCTGATGTAAATATCAAAGTCAACTGGTGCTTAACGTGCCAATTACATGTTACAGTTTCATATTTGTTGCTCCATCTGCACCACTATACATGCAGAAGTCAATTTTGACTTCACTGGTTTATCGGTTCTAACCGGTTAACCGGTTTATCGGTTTACCGATTAAACCGGTAGGAAAAATCCAAATCGAAACTGAACCGGTAAATCGGTAAAATTCGGTTAACCGATTAACCAGAACCAGTAAACTATCAGTTTCGGTTCAATTTTTGGTTTCCCGATTTTTTTGCACAGCCCTAGGTGCAACTGTCCGCTTGAGGAGATTGTTGGTGTAATTCCCCTCTAGTCAAGGTTTGACCAGTTTGATATGAAGAAGAGTCAAGTAGGTCAAGGTTGACTTGATACTTGACTGGGAAGTCCTAATTAAAGGTTAGGTAAGGGCAAAACTAATGGGAAGGTTGGTAGAAGAAGAAAATCTAAGTGGGTCAATATTGATCGGGCACTTGGTATGAAATTCCAAGTGAGTGAAGTCATGCATATGAAAAGTCCTAGTGAGTGAAGTCAGGCAGATGAAAAGTTCTAGTGAGTGAAGCTAGGTAATTGAAAAATCCTAATGAGTAAAGCTAGGTGAAAAGCCTTAGTGAGTGAAGCTAGGCAGTTGGAAAGTTCTGATGAGTGAAGACAGGTAAAAAGCCCTAGTGAGTAAAGCTAGGAAGATGAAAATCCTAGTAAGTGAAGTTAGGTGATGAAAAATCCTGATTAGTGAATCTAGGTGGGTCAATGGTTGACCGGACACTTAGTGATTGAAAGTTCAAGTGTGTCAAGGCTGATCAGAACCTTGGCGCGAGGTGGAAAGTCTAACTGGGTCAAAGGATTGACTGAACACTTGGCACGAGGAAAAAACTCCAAGTGGGTGAAAGGATTGACCAGACATTTAACACGAGGAGAAAAGTCTAAGTGGATCAAAAGATTGACTAGACACTTGGCACGATGAGAAAATTCAATGTAGGTCAAAGAATTGACCAGACACTTGGTAAAGAAGTTTCAGCATGTCAAGATTGACCAGATGCTAGGCAAAGAGGAGTCCTAATAGGTCATGATTGACCTGATATTAGGTAAAGGAATCCTAGACTTAGGTTTAGAAGTTAAGGTTTGGTAATCAATTAGGCTAATCGATTACCATAACTTAAGCGATTACCTTAATTGTTTAATCCGTTTGATCATGGAAACATAATGGAACTGAATCAATTGGGTAATCGATTTAGCAAGCCTTAATCAATTAAGATGTTTATGTTTGAAGCAGAAGCTATGATAAGCGATTAAGCAAAGAAGTTTAATCATATATGGGCCATTCTCGCACAAACAGAAGCATGTCTAATCAGTTAAGCTAGTCGATTAGGCATGCGTAATTAATTAGGGTAATCGATTAAGCTATAAAAATATAGTCGTTTGAAGCAGGTTGCTGACATGGTGATTGCAGTAATCGATTCAGGAGAGGTTTAATTGATTAAGGTGGTCGAAGAGCCCTAGAAAAGGGTTTTAGCTTGCATTGTTTCTATAGAGCTCTCATCCACATTTCTCACTGACTTCACACAAGTTCTTGGAGGTTTAGAGTGAAGTGTTGCTGCACTTCCAAGTTCATCAAGAGGTGTCTACAAGAAAGAAGAAAGAAGCTAGGATTTCATTTGTTATAAATCTTGTAATATTTCATATTGTATTAGCTTCTTCTTGTTCTTATTCTTGTATTTTTGTGTGTGAGCTTGTATGAGACTTCTCTGTCTCTATATTATTTCCATGAAGGAGCTCTTTCATAGTGAATGTGTGAGAGAGAGTCGGATCCTTGGACTAGTCACCTCGGTTGAGGTGGGTATCAAGTAAATCAAGGCATTGGACTTGTTTCGAGTCTATTCCACTACAAATCATCATTGAAGTGAAGTGAGAAAGCTATTCACCCTCCTAGCTCCAAAGTATCCCAACAAGTGGTATCAGAGCGAGACTGCTCTTCACCGGACTCATCATCAGAAAGGCCAACGAGCTAGAGGAAGAAGAAGAAGTAGAAGCCCTAAAGTCAACAAAGTCAAAGACTTCATCAAAAAGGAGCTCAACTTCAAGATGGATTTCCTAGATAGACTTAGATTCGACACAAGGATGCCTCCATCATTCACAATGACAAGATTTAATCTTTGAAAATCAAGGATTGAAAACTTCTTTATGATGGAGATAGAGCAATGGTTTGTTCTAATGGAGAGATTTGAGGCTCCAATGGATAGCAAAGGCAAAATCTACTTACAAAGCAAATGGAGCAAAGAACAAATTAAAAGATACGAGGTAAATGATAAGGTAACCAAAATTTTGATTAATTTATTGTCAAACATAATTATATGCAATAGTAGGGATTACAAAGATGCCAAGGAGCTTTGGGATAAGTTGGCAAGAATCCATGAAAAACCCTCCACTACACTAAATCAAGAAGAATCCAAAGAAGGCAACTCATTGGAACAAGAAGAAGAAGATCCATCTATTAGTGTGGGAAGCATCCGACTATCGAACCTGAGTTTTGATTATGTCAAAGGGCCTAAAGTTAAGTTATCTTATTATCTAATAAGGTTGATTGAGCTTGCAGGAAAAGTCCTAAGTGTTCTTAGGTAAAAATCCTAGTGGATTTTATGCTGGTAGAAAACCCTAGGGGGTGGTAAGCCTAGGTCCTAGGGGGCGGTAACCATGGTGATAGAAAGTTCTAGTTGCGGTTAGACAGATGGAAAACCCTAAGGGGTGATAACCCTAGGTCCTAGGGGTGGTAACCCTATGTTCTAAGGGGTGGTAACCCCAGGCTGTGGAAAACCCTAGGGGGTGGTAACCTTAGGTTCTAGGGGGTGGTAACCCTAAGCTATGGAAAACCCTAGAAGGTGGTAACCCTAGGTCCTAGGGGGTGGTAACTCTAGATCCTAGGGGATGGTAATCCTATGCAGAAAGTCCAGTCGGTCTGGAGGACTGATCTGGCAACAGGTAAACTCTCTTGAGAGGAGTAGGTGAGGACGCGTTCCTTGACGAGGGAACAGTAGGCATCAGTTCGACCTAGGTTTCCGGAGGAGAAACTCGAAGTTAGAATCAGACAGTCTGATAACTGTCAAATACTTATATTTGTATTTTATTGTGCTAACTTTATTTTGTAGGGTATATGTTGTGTTTGGACTAACATACCTTGCAGGAAAGGTATATTACAATAAAATTGCTCGGATGAACAGTGTCTGAGGCACCTCCGGGGCTGTTGGAGGCGCCTCGGGCGCCTTGGGTGCAACTGCATAGGAAGCAGGGCAGAAGGCACCTTCCAAGGATTCTAAAGGCGCCTTGAACGTTGGATGGAGGGCGCCCTCCATGGAGCTTGGAGGCGCCTTCGGATCGATAATTAGCAAGCGTAGCGGAGCTTATCGACGACCAAGATTAGGGATAAGAGTTCGTTGAAGGCACCTTCCATGGAGCTTGAAGGCGCCTTCAACGACCCTATATAAGCAGGTCACGAATTGATGCATAAGACAGATCTAAAACTTACAATCTTTCTTCTGTGTGCTGCTGACAAGACGATCCTACGAAGCCATAACACTCTCCGACGACCAGAAGCTCTCAATTTCAAACATCATTGTTGTCGGTATAATATTTGATAGCACTTTAATTATTGTATTCATTTGTAATATTTTATATTGATAGTGAATTGCCCAAAGTAAACACTCAACGAGTGTGGGCCTTGGAGTAGGAATCATTACAGGCTCCGAAACAAGTAAAACCAACTTGTCATTATTTTTTCTTTAATTGTTCTTATTCCGCTGCGATTACTCAATTATTTTAAAACAAACGAATTAGCCACGAGTGCTATTCACCCCCCACTCCTCTAACACGCTACGATCGTACACCATCCTCAAGGGAGCACAAGGACAAAGGCAAAGGAGTGTACTCCTTATTTGATGTGAATGAGGATTCAAAGGTTGAGAGGTACTCAACATCTAAAGAGGAAATTCAAGAAGCCTCCACCTTAAGGATTGAGGGGCAGCATCTTTCGTTAACACCAGAGTAAAAAAACAGCTTCTACCTCCAGGTCAAACGAAGAGGAAGATAGTGCCACCTCTAAAAATCAAGAAAAATTAAATGGAGGATTAAGTGTTTCCCCTACATGTGAAGGTATAAAAATTTCAATTTATAAAAATAAAGATCATATAATTTTCTTTGAGTCTAGGAAAAGTGGGTATTATAAGAGCAAGTGTCCTAATTTGACTAAGAAGAAAGGTCAAGTATCACCCAAGGGCAAGGAGAAATCCAAGGAGGTCGGTCCTAAAGTATGCAAAGGCAAAGAACACATTATGTGTTTCTTGTGCAACCAAAATGGATATTATCAGAGCCAATATCAAAAGAGGAAGAATCTGACCAGAGTCAAAGGAGGAAGCTCAAATTAAGGGGGCTCTTAAGAGAAAACCCAAGGCACCATTTATTGATCCAATTCCTTTTAGCCATGATAAAAAAGCATGCTAGTTCAAATTTCTATTATTTTAATATAATTTATCATAAAAATATGAAGCATGATAGAGTTAAGGAAAAATATATAGCGTATCATGCCAAAACTACCATACTTAGCGCTAGGAAGGTAGATAACAAATTAAGCAAGAATTCTAGATATAAGCCTAAAGATAGAAATGCTCAAGGAAATCTAAAAAAATCCACATCCAAGGATTTAAGAATGGAAAACCAAGTCTTGAAGTTAAGGCTTGATAAATTGGAAAATACTCTTAAAAGAATGGAAAATGTCTTAAAGGGGTCAAATGGACAAAACCTAGGAATAGATAGACAAGAACCATCCGATGATAGGAGGTGATTGGGTTACAAACCTCAAGTCAAGAAAGATGTGGTTTCATACCATAGGGTTCCATATAGCTATGGAACTAACCCTAGGTCAAGTGGGCAATTCAAGATTTCAAGGGAAGTTATCCCTAAAAGTAACCTTGAGAAGACCAATGTGACCAAGGTTTTTCAGTAACCTTGGAAGCATGATAGAGTTAAGGAAAAATATAAAATGTATCATTCCAAAACTACCATACTTAGCGCTAGGAAGGTAGATAACAAATTAAGCAATAATTCTAGATATAAGCCTAAAGATAGAGATGCTCAAGGAAATCTAAAAAAATCCACATCCAAGGATTTAAGAATGGAAAACCAAGTCTTGAAGTTAAGGTTTGATAAATTGGAAAATACTCTTAAAAGAATGGAAAATGTCTTAAAGGGGTCAAATGGACAAAACCTAGAAATAGATAGACAAGAACCATCCGATGATAGGAGGGGATTGGGTTACAAACCTCAAGTCAAGAAGGATGTGACTTCATACCATAGGGTTCCATATAGCTATGGAACTAACCCTAGGTCAAGTGGTCAATTCAAGATTTCAAGGGAAGTTATCCCTAAAAGTAACTTTGAGAAGACCAATGTGACTAAGGTTTTTAAGAAACCTAAGAAAGTCACAAGGGAATTTATCCCTAGAGTTGACCTAGAGGAGTCTAGAGTAACCAAGGCATCTAAGAAGCCTAGGAAGGTCATTAGGAAAGTATCAAGGAAAACTATCCCAAGTGAATACCTAGAACACCCAAAGAGCATCAATCAGTTTTGGGTTCTTAGGAATGTGTCCTCTACACCCTAGATGGGTCGAGAGAGTGTCAACTCCAATTGGTAGGATAGTTAACCTAACCTTGAAGAAGTTGACACTTGGAGGGCATTTTCAAGGTAGTAGTACTCCTTGAAAATGAGAATGATTATTTATTTACTCTTTGGAAGAGTAAAATGTGTCAAAATTTGAAGATTTGAGCTTAATTAAATTGGCACAATTAGGATAGAGATAAAGAAATGTCAAGTTGGGATTTTGACATTTTCTTGGGAGAAAAAGGGATAACTTAGGATTAATTTTGGCATAGAAATTAATTAAGGACAAAACTTAGATGAAAATCTAAGTTATTTTCTTTATGCTAAATTGTCATGATTGTTTGCCCATTATATGCCATGACATCATATTTTATATTCATATTTATTATTAAAAATAAAAATATCATGTCATGTTATACATACTGTAGCTATAGTATATTTTCTTTTAAAAAGTATTCATTTTGATGGATGCCATAAATTTTCATGCATTGTTTCAATTTATTGTAATTAAGGACAATGACATTAATCAATAAGTGACATCGTAGGTGGATGATCAATTTTAAAAATGTCTAGATAGAAATACATGATCTCTTAGTTTAGGTCAAAACCAAAATCTACATTTCATAAGGACTATAAGTTGGCTTGCATATGTTTTAGTGCACATTAGATACAAGTGCTATGTTAGGAGGATGAACATAACTCAAGATGTTGACTTAGTGCATCTTTTTGAGTTTTGATTTCATCAAAACACATAGTTATGTGTTATCCAATTATTGGAAAGCTAGTGTACAAGTCATGTGCATTTAGCCCAAAGAACATAGTTGAAAATTTATTTTGAAAATTATTTTAAATATACTTTAGAAAACCTTGGTGAATGCTATCTTTTGATAGTAATCACCATTAGAAAGTTAAATACACACTTGGAAGAAACATTGAAGTTTTCAAGAGTTTCTAACTTTGTGTCAATCTTAAAAAATAGAATGTATTTTCTTCAAAAACTATTTTTTTTCATGATAATATATGACATAAATAATGTCTACATAAATTTTCAGAATTTTTAAAATTTTGTAAAATTATTTATGTATTTCTGAAATTCAGTTGAAATTAATTTCAGAATTCAAAAATCATAATCGATTAGAGCAATCAATTATAAATCTTAATCGATTAGGTCAATCAATTAAGGTGAATTCTCATGAGCACTGTGGCTCACAGAATTAATTAATGTGATCGATTAAAGGTCTTAATCGATTAACACTCAGTAATGATTAAATCCCAACTCTAATCGATTAAGGATGGTTTTAAGCTATTAAGATATTTACCTAATCGCTTAAGACCCTGATTTTAGCTTAAATAAGTTTATTTAAGTTGATTAAGCCATGTTTAGTCGTGTTAACAATCTTTAACCCTAAGAAATTCATTTATGAACATTTAAGGGTAGTTTTCTTGTTGAAACAAGAAAGAATTAGTTAAAAGAAGACTAAGTTGAAGTTTAGGATGATATTTAGTTTCAAAGTTGAATTTTGAACCTCAAAACTTCAAATTTTAGATTTTCTAAAGGTTTAGAAACTCTAAGTCATTGTTGGTGCAATGACAAAACGTTTGAAGCATGTTTTCACGGGGAGCTACTCCTTAAAGACATGACTTAGATTTTTTTTTTCATCAAAACAATTGAATGTTGAAAACCTTCATTGTTATGAATGCTCAAGGTTGAGCATGGGAGACAATGGAAGATGAAAAATTTTCATTATCATGAATGATTAATGCTCAAGGATGAGCATTGAGCATAATGAAGGGTATGAGACCTTCATGGTGATGTTGTGAACAACAAGTGAGTTTGTGAACAACATGAGATAACTCTTTAGGAGAAGAGTTTTTGATGTGTGTCAAAGAGGGAGAATATAGAATTTAAGTTAGAAAATTCTCTTCAAGGGGGAGATTGTGAAGCTCTTATATTAAGAGGGAGAATGTAAGAAACTCTCATTCATGTTTTGACATGAAGAAGAAGTTGGGGCTTTTGGATGAGCCTAACTTAAACGTGTTGTCAAATATCAAAAAGGGAGAGATTGTTAGTGTAATTTCCCTAGGTCAAGGTTGACCAATTTGACTAAGCTTGAGTTGGCTCAAGCTTGAGTCATGATGTTTGAGTTTTGATGTTTGACAATATATAGAGATTGTAGGTGCAATTGTCTGTTTGAGGAGATTATTGGTGTAATTCTCTTCTGGTCAAGGTTTGACCAGTTTGATGTGAAGAAAAGTCAAATAGGTCAAGGTTGATCAAATACTTTACTAGGAAGTCCTAACTAGAGGTTAGGCAAGGCAAGACCAACGAGAAGATTGGCAGAAGAAAAAAAATCCAAGTGGGTCAATGTTGACCAGACACTTGGTGTGAAAGTCCTTATGAGTGAAGTCAGGCAGATGAAAAGTCGTAGTGAGTGAAGTTAGGCAATTGAAAAATCTTGGTGAGTGAAGTCAAGTGAAAAGCCCTAGTGAGTAAAACTATGCAAATGAAAAATCTTGGTAAGTGAAACCAGGTGAAAAGTCCTAGTGAGTGAAGTTAGACAGTTGGAAAGTCCTGGTGAGTAAAGACAGGTGAAAAACCCTAGTAAGTGAAGCTAGACAGATAGAAATCATAGTGAGTGAAGCTAGGTGATGAAAAGTCCTGGTAAGTGAAGACAGGTGAAAACCCCTAATGAGTGAAGCTGGGCAGTGAGGAAGTCCTGGTGAGTGAAGCCAGGTAGTTGAAAATTCAGGTGGTTCAAAGGTTGACCAGACACCTAGTTATTGAAAGTCCAAGCAGGTCAATGCTAACTGGACACTTGGCACTAGGTGGAAAGTCCAAGTGGGTCAAAGGATTGACCGGACACTTGGCACGAGAAGAAAAGTCCAAGTGGACAAAAGATTGACTGGCCAATTGACACGAGGAGAAAAGTCCAAGCGGGTCAAAGGATTAATCGAACATTTAGCATGAGGAGAAAAGTCCAAATAGGTCAAAGGATTGACCAGACACTTGGTACGACGAGAAAAGTCCAAGTGGGTTAAAGAATTGACTGGACACTTGGTGAAAAAGTCCCAACAGGTCAAGATTGAGTAGATGCTAGGCAAGAAGGAGTCCTGACATGTCACGGTTGATTGGATGTTGGGTAAAGGAACCCTATACTTAGGTTTGGAAGTTAGGGTTTGGTAGCACAGACGGTGGGCGCATGACATCTCTGGCATAATGGCTAGGTGTCTTTTCTCAGGAACTGACGACTTAGGGTTTACCCCACCATGTGCCTGGCGCCTGTGTACCTGCATGTACCTCCCTCTATATCCGTGGGGCCAGCACTAGGGGGTCGTTAATGTAGCGGATCTACATTTAAGCGATTACCATAATAGCTAAAGTCATTTGATCATGGAAACATAATGGAGCTGAATCAGTTGGGGTAATCGATTCAGCAGGCCTTAATCGATTAAGATGTTTTTGTTTAAAACAAAATCTACGGTAAGTGATTAAGCAGGGAAGCTTAATCACTTACGGTCCATTCTCGCACAAATAGAAACATGCCGAATTGATTAGGCTAGTCGATTAGACATACATAATCGATTAGGGTAATCAATTAAGCTATAAAAATATAGTCGTTTGAAGTAGGTTGCTGATGTGGTAATTGATTAAGGAGAGGTTTAATCGATTAAGGCGCCCGAAGAGCCCTAGAAAAGGGTTTTGGTGTGCACCTGTTTTTGTAGAGCTCTTGTCCATATTTCTCACCGACTTCATACCAGTTCTTGGAGGCTTAGAGTGAAGTGTTGCTGCACTTCCACGTTCATCAAGAGGTGTCTACAAGCAAGAAGAAAGAAGCTAGGGTTTAATTTTCTAATCTTGTAAGATTTTATATTGTATTAGCTTTTTCTTGTTCTTCTTCTTATATTTTTGTATGTGAGCTTGTACGAGGTTTCTCTGCCTCCGAATTATTTCCTAGAAAGTGTTCTTTCATAGTCAATGTGTGAGAAAGAGCTAGATCCTTAGACTAGTCACCTCGGTTAAGGTGGATACCAAGTAAATCAAGGCGTCAACATTGCTTCAAGTCTATTCCGCTGCAAATCATCATCGAAGTGCTTCAAAGTGTCCCAACAAGGACCACTGCACAAAACTGAAAGATAAGGAAAATAACAAAGGACAAACCCAGACAAAGCACAAAAATCTAAAGGCGATGTGGGACAAAACATCGTCATCAGAATCAAAAATTGAATCCTATGCCGAACTTGCACTGATGGCAAGCCACCAAGAAGATGACGAAGCGAGCTCATCTGAAATGAGCATCAAGAGCATCAACGAAGGGAGAGCCACTTTAGAAGGATGCAGCAATACAGGGAGAGCATCAGATAACGAGATCGACAAGGTAAGTTAGGTATGCTCTCTACCTCTTGATAAATTATATAAGTTTATAAAAATGCTTTCAAAAATTCTTGTCAATTAGTGTCATGCAAGAGGAGTCTCTGCTCGGCAAACAAATAATATCTCCCCTATAACTGTGACAATATGAATCATGAATACAACCACAAGAATACTCATAAGCTATAATCATCAGCCCACATGGCTGGAACATACACAATTACACAGTTATATACACAGCTCACTAGGCTAGAATAAAATGATCACAACCACACAGTTGTATAATAAACATCCCACACAGCTATACAAAAAATACAGTGGAAAATGAAAGGAAAGCCCATACAAACCAAAAAGATACAATGCGTGTCGGCACTACTTAAACACAACAAAATACTAAAAACGGTAAGTACCCACATAGCTAAATACCAATACAACACCATTACTATAAAGAAAGTATGTAAGAAAACAAGAGCAAAATAAAGATCATCTTCTGATGTGACGTGGGATCGACAAACAGAATACTCCAAGCGACTCCACAATCATCTATCTGCTACTTAAGGAAAAAGACAATACACAAATACGGTGGTGAGTGCGGGTAATAGATAAGATAGTGCATGGTCTATATAAAAATATGGAGATCAAAGTATACAATCTTATCAGGGAAATAAGAACATGATCATAACTGACATAATGAATATTCATAGTCATATCCAATATAAGGAATGCACATAATCATAACTGACAAAATAAATACACATACTGAATCTGAAACCGACATATACAGTGCAATGATCAGTAAACTTACCAAGGATCAGTATAAATCTACTCGTAACACCTAAGCAATATAACCAATATCATATAAATGTATAATAAATGACATGTATGAAGCATGGTAACCATATGCAACAATCATAGCTCAAACAAGTGTAACATATGATAATCACATGTAACTAATATCTACTAGATATGTATGCAAATATATCTCAACAGATGCACCGCGCATGCATGCTCCATGGTCACCCTGCCACCTCTCTAGACACCACGACCCCTGTATGGTCGAGAGGCTTGGGTCCATGACAACTGTACTACTCTCCAGATACCACTACAAAGCGGTTGAGGTGGACAGTTCGCTAAGTAGTTATCTAACTACATAGCATCAGGGTCTCTGACTACTCACATCTCTAGCCCCTGACTACTGTACCCTCCAGATACCACTACTCATGAATGGCCGAGGCTGACAGAGTATAACACTGAGCGGCCAAGTGAGCACGACAGGACTAACTCCACTCCTAGCTACCACCCTCCCACAATGGTCGAATGGATAGCTATAAATGACTAACAACCCGCTCAACCATAAGGGAGATATTTGATTGTCAGTATGCAATGCAAATGATGGGTGTGATATAATAATCATGATATATACACAGTCATCATCAATGCAACACCTCAATCCATCATAAATACTTCCAATACATGATCAATCAATCACCTATATTTATAGGTAAGTGTAGATCCAACAAGTGCCCTCTAAATAACAAGCACAATAAGTAATCACACCAGACACGTACGCACCCTATCACGTAGGTATAATCAATAACAAACCTCCAATAGTCATACCAGATACATATGCACACAATCACATAGGTATAATCATGATACCTCCAATATCACACCAAACACATACAATCACTAACATAGGTATTATCGACATGATCCTCCAATAGTACACATCAGACACATATACACACAACATAGATACAATCAACATGAAACCTCTAATAAATAACACCGGACATGTGTACACATACAAAATATAAATGCACGGTCATCATGATAACTCTTATGGCACATACCAAACATGTGTACACATAACACTATTTACATAATCAACGTGTTAACTCAGTCAACAAGACGTATCCTACCATACATACTCCACATGTAAATACACAATAGAGTATAGATATTCAAAGCTTAAGACTACATATGAAATAAATAGATTATCTCAAAGGTCAAGCATAAATATCAAGCAGGATAACAATACGGATAGATTTAAGGTAAGGCAACCTAATCCATCAAATAAAAGCAATCATGCACTAAGTTCAAAGAACTAAAAAGGCCAAGGAAGAAATATCCGCCTTTATATGTCGGTCGTCCTAAATTAATCCCACGTCGAGACTCTCATCTCAAATCCAAGTCCTACAATCACATGATGTATTTAGTTAATTACATATGAAGTAAATAATTAAATAACTCCCCCACCTAATTAGAGTAACTCTAATGGAACATGATCATGGGTTAATCCCCTAAGTAACTTTAACCATACTACAACCTATTTAGATTATGTTTATACATGATTCATCAATTAACCAATCATTTAATCCATTTAGGTTAAACAATCCCATCCATTTCCCCATCTAAATTTTGGATTTAAATATGTGAATGGAATCAATCCAAACCTCACCTGAGTTGAATGCCTCAATCGATAACTAAGAAGATCTTTGCCAGAATTAATGGTTGACAGAAGTGAAACCGTTGTCCCTTCCAATTAAACACTGTACTTCACAATCCATAATGTATAAATCAAATACCCATCACATCTTACCTTAATTCAATCTACTGCCGCTTGGTGAAGGGCTCTCGGTGCAGCAGCATAGAGAAAGGAGTTCCCCACTCGGATTCACTGTTGATAGATGGAGATCCTAGAGGTTGCTGTGTGGAAATTTGCGCTCTCCTCGAATCCGTAGAGATTGCAATGCCCCAATTGTTATCCTCCTCTTCAAGTTTCGAGTCTGATCAGGTGCGTTCGGGTGCTGACAATGGCTGATCGATGAAGTAGCAAAATCGAGAGCTAGGGAATGATCGGAAAGGAAGCTCGGGTGTTGGCTTCTAGCGAGTGCTTAACATCCCATGACCAAGAATGAGTAGACGGCGGCACGATGATAATAAGAGGAGATAGGGCACGGGGCAACTGAATGGTGACGTTGATCGGGGGCTACATCAACGATTGACAGTGTGGCACTGCGTGGACGACAACTCCGATGGTCGAGAATAGGAGTGGACGGTGTTGCACGTGATGTCTCTGCGAGTGGTGGATGCCACCAGAGGAGAGGATCCCAAGAGGACAAAGAAAAAGGGTGGAAGAGAATCGAAAAGCCTACCCCTGTCGTCGGCTCGCGTGCTCGGTCTCCGGCGAGCACCTAGTACCCATGATCAAGAGAGGAAGACAGTGACCATCGTCGCTAAGGAGACGCGATGATGGTAGGCGGTAATAGGCGATATAGGGTGATGGTGATGGGATCAGGAGTGGAGAGGATCAAGAGGTGGAATCGGGTGCAAAGGGAAAAGATTGGGGATCGCGTAGAGATAGAGGGGATTTCCGCGATAATGAGAATCAACTATATATTAATTTAATTAATCAACTCCTAACTAAATAGGTATTCCACACATGCATTCTTCCAGTCCAATCGATTCATCCTCTCAAAACTGGATAATTAGACATCCAACCCGTGATCGTAACGACCTAATTGCAAATGCGGAGCTTTACCAACTGAGTTATATCCCCCCAGCCAAGTGGAGTATGCATGAAAGAGTCAGACGTCTCTTCTATTCTTTTCCCTGGCGCAATTGGGTCATCCTGGACTTGAACCAGAGACCTCGCATGTGAAGTAAATCATCACACCTACGATCCAACCGATTGAGAGAGAATCAATAGATTCTTTTTCGGGAGCGATTCATCCTTCCCGAACGCAGCAAACAAATCATACGGACTCCGTTTAAATTTCGAAAAATTTCTAAAAATTCTTGAAAAAATTCAATAAGGTTATTACTTCAATAACACTTATTATTAAATTGTAGTATCTTATAGTTAGAAATTGAAAATGAAAAATTTAAAAAGCAAAACTTAGAATTAAAAGGAACTTTAACAAAATCTTGTCGATTAGAAGATTTCGACAAGTTGAAAATTAAAAATAAAAAATTAAAAGAACAAATAGAACTATTAAAAGAATGATGCATGCTTAAATCCAAGCCCTTTTAATTTAAGATATGATAGGATTAATTGTATTTTAGATACTATAAGGGTCAAATTACAAAAGTAGATAGAAAATTAATTTTTAAAAAATATTTGATTAATCGAGTAGGAAATAATTTATTTTAGATATAAAAATCATGCTCACCTCGATAAATTAATTTAATATGCATGCTAAAAAATTAATTTTATTTATTTATTTTCTATTATTTCATCAACTCTTGGGTAATATTTTCTACTTAAAATTTTATTTGTGAAAAATAGAAACATTATCTACTAAGAGAAAAAATTTCAAAATTTTTTAATCTCTATATTATTTTTTATGAACTTTTTAAAATAAATTATATTTTGAAATTTAAAATTATTCTATGGATTTATTTTTTGAAAAAATTATTTTTCTATAATAAAATATTATGTCCTCTGTTAAACAAATTTCAAATTTTTTTGACAATTAATTTATTTTCTACTAAATTTTTGTCAAAATATTAATTTTTAATATTAAAATTTAATTTCCAAAAATTATTTTTCTATATATAGACTCTTTGTTTTACATACTTAGGAAAAGTTATAAGAATTTTAGAGCTCAAAATTTATTTATTAAATATTTTTCTTTGCAAATACATTTTTCTGTATAAAATAATTTCTTATTACTTGTATTAATTTTGTTTATTCATGCAAATTTTATTACTATTTTGGATAAATATGTTTAACCGTGAAATTTTTTTTCCAAAATTTTTAAACAATTAAAAATAACTTTAAAATAATTTTATTTTTCAAAAACCACTTTTTAAGTCATAAAAATTTAAATTTTTGAAAAATAATTTCTAGAATTTTTTAGAGTATTAGTCACTACTTATATATCCCTTATAATTTTTATCAAATTTATTTTTGATATTTACCCATATTTTTAATGTGATCAAAGGGGGAGAAATTAGAGGGATAAAGTTAAGAATTATTTGTAAATCTTAGTTGAACTTAAATTAATTTATTCATGTTAATTTATTTCAGTTAAATTTTTTATGTCTATTTTACTTTAACTTTAACTTATATTGATGAACATCAAAAAAGGAAGAGATTGTAAGTACCCCGTGGTAGTTTTAATATAGTCAACCCAGTTAAGTTAGGTCCTATTGTGTTTAATACCTTGTGTCTAAGTGTGTAGGAATTTAGGAGCACAAGAAATCGAGCAGAAGATGCAACTAGCGAGAAGCATGGCACAGGAAGGGAGTCGACAAGCTTTGTGCATCCGAGGGATGTGCACGAATAGTACACTGGTGGACGAGAATGATGTGCACGAAGTTTGAGGGATGAGAAGCTAGGTAAGAAGCCTGTTCGAGAAGAAGCTCGGAGTTAAATTCGGGTGAGTTCAACTCTGATTAATCGGAGCATCACCTATGCAAACAAAGATCAACTCTGATTAAATTCGGCGATAAAACTTGTCTCGTTGATGGCGCATTGGGCCATCTTGGAGGCACCTCTAAACCACGAATAATATTTTTTAGGAGCTATAAAAAGGTCCCTAGAGTTAGGAATTAAATAATAACTTCAATATTCATTTCCTAGTATCTTTCTGAGCTATCAAAGAGTGTAAGAGGCTTCTCCACCTTCAACAAAAGATATTTTTCTAGTGCTTTCATCTATTTTAGATTAACAACCACCTAGATTGCAACCAAGTCCATTTCGACCTTCTTACTTATTTCTTTTAAGTTGTTATTATTTTAATTAATGTTAATTGACTTTAGTTGTTTAATTTAATTGTGCATCCTTGCTAAGCAAAAGTAAAAGATTAATTTTTCTTTAAGTCTGGTTTCGGCAATTCGCCCCCCTTCTTGCCGGCTTACCTGCGCCAACACATTCTATATGGCTTGTTGCACCGTTTTTCCTGGAGAACATTTGTAGCATGGCCATTTCTCCCGAAAGACTTGGGTAATGTAGTCGTTTTTTTTCAGAAGACGTAGGCAAACATATGGCTAATGTAAGGGCACACCGGCAACCATATATAAGTCACCACTCATGTAGGCGCAAGTATACCAACACAACCATCAAAATTATTTTACTACTCCACAACGTTACTTCTCCCTAACCTCTATGTTAACTTGAGCATCAAAGTGGTCACACCGAGTCCCCTTGGCGCTCATTCTAACCTCTTACTCAGTGTTGGTAAGAACTTGGTGATCCCCCTTTACCATCATATCATCTGCAACCTTCTCAACAATAGTTTCATTTTACGGACTCTCCATATCGCTATTTCAGATATAAATAAATTGACGTCGTCTATGGAAAATCACCTAGACTGAGACGATGAGATGGTGGAACCTGGAAGAATTGTCGAGGGTCCTAACTTTGCAAGTGGCGTGGCTTGGAATGAGACTATCACCATGGCCTAGGAAGATTTTCATATACTAATTGATCAAGTGATGCATCGGGTTCTACAAAGGCTCCCTCCCACAAATCCAACTCCTGAAGAAGTATTCAACGCCTTGACTAAAATGTCGCCTATCTCTAGTCGAGTACCGATGGGCCCAATAGGCCCTCCTCCTATGTCCTTCACCAAGTAACAGAGCAAGACAATAATCCCACCTGAAGAACACTTAGATTGATCAATGGCGAGAAAGACACCTCCTCCGAATCAAAATAAAAGCAAAGAGTTCTTGTCTAATGAGTAGAAGAATTCCCAAGGCATGTCTTTCTCGAGAAATGTTTTGGATGATGATCTACCCCATAACTTTCGAGCGCCTCATCTTGGAGAATATACTGGGTTAGTCAATCCTGAGGATCACTTGGGTCAATTTGAGAATGCCACCTTGCTACATTAGTATAAGGATAGTGACACATGCAGAGTCTTTTTAACAACTCTTTCTGGTTCTGCTAAGCGATGGTTTAATTGATTATCATCCTCATCTATTCGGTCCTTTATTGATTTAAAGACTATTCTTGTATCACTTTACCAGTAGCAAGTGGTACCATAATACACCTCTCAATCTATTGGTCTTGAGTAGGTGACTAAAGAAAGCTTGAGATAATACATATAACGGTTTAACAAAGTTGTCTTGGATGCTCTCGGTCACCTTTGAAGTACTCATAAGTGTTTTTTTCCCAAGTTTTGCATGAAGGAAATCTCTAGTGAAGAAGCTCCGAACAACTTTCAATCATCTCTTGGGTGAGTATAAAAGTATATTAATATGGAAGAAGTTCAAGCACCAAGGAAGAAGGAGGTCATGGCATCAACATTAGTATTGACTCAAATTGAGTGCAAGGTTACTCTGCCACTTCTTTGGCATATAGAGTCACTCACTAACCACCACTATGCCCCATTCAAGGTGGGTGGGAGAACAATGCAAACTGTAGAAGTAGCCCTGACCTCTGACCTTGAGTTGAGTAGGTCGAACAATGAAAAGTCAAAATTCTATTGCATTTATCACTTGTCTCATGAGCTTTAAACCTAGGATTGTTAGAAATATATGATGTGCGTAGATTGTATACACTTGTTTAGCATGTTTTAACACATATTCACATACTTTGTACATGCTTTATCTATGCACTTTCGTACTTCCATCTTTCCTTTTGAGCATATTTACTGTTTTTGTTCGGAGATATGCTTTTGTGCATTTTGTGTACACAGGAGTCGAATTTGAAGAAGATTTTGACACTTGAACAAGGAGGGAAGGCACAAGCCCTGTGAGCCACACGACCCTGCCATGGGGGGTTGCCCAGGCCGTGTGTGGATCACTGCCCGTGTAGCTGCAGCAGAAAAGGAAGTGGCCATGGCCATGTGAACCTCACACGACCGTGCCAAGATTTGAAGCCAAATGGAGTCAGACCGTGTACACCACACGACCATGTGAGATTTTCAGAGACCAGGAAGGCCCTGGTCATGTACACCACACGACCGTGCAGGATTTCCAGTGAGCAAGAGGGCTCTGACCGTGTACACCACATGGCCATGCCAGGTTTCCAGAGGCGGAGGCAGTGTAGATCTACACGGCCGTGCAAGAGGAGCATGGGCAGAAGCAAGCCACGGTCGTGTCTCACACACAACCATGTGAGACAGGCAAAGAGGGGAGTGAGCCAGGCCGTGCCCCACACACGGCCAGGTCCTGGGGCCGTGTGGCGCCCGAATTTCCCCCTCTATATAAAGGTTTCTTCTTCATTTCAAAGGGGATCTTCTCCCTTTTTTGGGGAATTGAAGATTTGGGCGTTCCTCCACCTTCTTGGAGGGATTTCCGACGATTCTAAGAGCGGATCTTCAACGTTTCGACTCCGGGGAGCGAGGATTAGATCCGAAGACGGTTCTTCATTGTAGATAAGCTTTTATTCCCTTTCTTTCTTGGATTTAGGATCAAGATGTTTATCTTTTCTTATTCTTTGGGATTCTTTCCTTGTTCCATAGATTAGATCTCTTGTTCTAGGATGGAGGGAGTATTTGTAAAGGAGATTTGATGTAAACTCTTGTGGATTTGCCAACATTTCTATTTATATGATTTTGCTTTGTTTGTATCTATTTTTTCTTGTGTGGATTGTTGTGATTAGGGTTTAATTACCATGCTTGATTGAATGTTTTAATATCTTGTGGATCTTGTAGAGGTAATTTCTCATTCGATTTTTCGAGGGACGTTCGTGACAGGAACATGCCCGTGTAAGGACGTTTGAGGGGTAATCTTGAAGGGAAAATTAGGTATTTCAAGAGGGTAGGATATATTGTATGCATTAATCTTTATATCTTAATGAGGTTGAGAAGTAATGGATTTCTATATTGATTTTCTGAGGGACGCACGTGACAGGGAAGCCCGTGTAAGGACAACATAGGGGTCATTCCTAATTGATCGCATTTAGATATATTTTAGTCCTAGGCCGGTTGTCTATTGCAAGAAGGAACCGACAACCTTCTACAAATGGCGGACAATTAAGAACTAAGATTTGGTAGATCATTACATTAAATAACATTATAAAGAAACCAAAACTCCTAGAACATACCTTTATCATTGCCCTTATTCTTGATTCTTATTCTTTTATTTCTTTGTTTACCTTTCATAGTTACACTTAGATTTTGTAAATCAATTGATTGGTTGTTTAGCTAACTCGCTTTGAGACATCTTTAGTGCTTATTCCAGTCCTTGTGGATTCGATATCTTTTATTATTACTTATGACATATCCGTACACTTGCGGAGGTCAACAATATACTAGAGAACTCCATCATGCCACTGAGGAACGTTTGCCACTAGAGAATCATCTCCAGTGCCCACTCAGTGATCTCTTGTTAAGAATACCAGAAGTGAGAATTTGGAGCATCGATCCAATCATCGAAGGGAATCTCTAGATTTCTGAACCTATCATTGAAGGGACACACCTCCGAGAAGGAGGTCAGGATCTCAAGAGTTAGCACAGCATTGGAAGACAGCCAAACATGAAGATGCTTGGGAGGAGCCCTCGTGTTGAGGCGACATCAACATGATCTCCGGAGACTCGGCTAATGGAGACTCAAACTAAGCCCGAAAGACTCAGGATTGAAGGATAGAGAGTTACAAGATCACTTCCAAATCTCAGGTGGAGATAAATCCCTCAATCAATTTCAGCCCTTACGACCTAAAGAGAGTAACGAGTCTTCACGAGTACATACTAGTTGTTGGTACACTCTGAGAGCTAGAGGGGGGGGTGAATAGCTTGCTCGCTTCGTCAATGATGATCTTTTGCAATATAAAACATGAAGCAAAGCTTCCCAATGCTAATACGAAGGATTTACTTGATATCCACCTCAATAAGATGACTAATTCAAATATCCACACACAAGCACACTCTCCACTATGAAATATACTCCTTCTAGGAGCAATCTAGAGGTAGAGAAACCTCATGTAGGACCCTTGCGGCCGACAAGAGGGGGTGAATTGCCTTGCACAAATAAACAACAAATACCTGTTGGTCCCTGGTTGGGCCAGCTAGAAGTGGGGTTGAATAACCCTGCACAATATAAAAAAAAATACCTTTCTCAGACTTTTTAAAAGAACACTTGCATAAATTGAAATAAATAAATAATCTAAAAGAATATGCTCACATCTTTTACTTAGTTACAACCGAGGAGGTTGTTAATCCAAGGAAGTAAATGCACTAAGTATCTCCTTCAGGCGGAGAAGCCTCTTATAGCAGTGAAAGCACAAAATGAGAAGCTAAACTAACAATGAAGAGTGCACAAGTGTTGTATTACAATTACTTATTCTTTTAAAAGCTTCTAGACCAATGCTGTATTTATAGTCTTGGTCGAGGCGTCTGGTGTAGGACCGTTAGATTCGATAGAGGGGGGGTGAATATCGATTAGAAATTTAAGAGTATAAACGCAGCGGGAAAGTAAAATAGACACAAATGTTTTTTTACTTCGTTCGGAGCCTGTGACGACTCCTACTCGAAGGCCCGTACTCCGTGAGTACTTTCGTTGGGCAATTCACTAGCAGTTCGAAATAATAATTACAAAAAAATAGTACAATGAATGCTAATGAAAATGAAAAGCAAATACCGACAATAAAGACAAGAAAGGAGCGTAGTGTCGGAGCTTTGCTAGCGTCGCAGAAGTGCAGAGAAGTGGAAGACTTTTCTTTTCGTTGTTGTTCTGAAGCTCTCCTCTGACCCTTCTTTTATATGAGGCTCGGGGCGCCCTGGATGCCTTCCGGGCGCCCTGGTGAGACGTGGCAAGTCCAACCAGCGAGCTCCACGTGGCGACGCGTGATCAAGATGAAATTTCCCTCCCGGGCGCCCGGATCCCTTCCGGGCGCCCGGACCCTGTTTTCCCGCAGAATCCGTCCTGCAAGACAAACGTTAGTCCGGAGGCAAATTTACCCTGCAACACAGATTGTTAGCAAAAGCAAAGTGAGTATGAATTAGCAAAAATAGTATGACTTAGATTCCGTCTTTCCGAGACCGGAATCTAGTTACGATCTCGACTTAGATATCCGAAATGGATCTAAGCCGGATCGACGCCTAATGTTCCCTTCCCGGGAACGCGTCCTCGCAGTCACTCCCCTCCAGTGACTTACCTCACTTACCTGCCAGACGTCCGGTCAGCCCGTCGACCAGTCTGGACTTCTTGCCAGCTATCCGGTCAGCCCGTCGACCTAGCTGGACTTCTTGCCAAGCGTCCGGTCAGCCCTTGGACTTCTCTGCCAGACATCCGGTCAGCCCGTCGACCTAGCTGGACTTCTCGCCAAGCGTCCGGTCAGCCCGTCGACCCGCTTGGACTTCTCGCCAGCTATCCGGTCAGCCCGTCGACCTAGCTGGACTTCGTGCCAGACATCCGGTCAACCCGTCGACCTGTCTGGACTTCTCCTGCACACTCGATCAAAGTGTCAGACAAAAACAAACTAACTTAACCTGATTTGTCATTCATCAAAACCTGGGTTAAATCGTTAGTGCTAACCGCACCAACAATCTCCCCCTTTTTGATGGAATGACAACTTCGTTAAGTTAGTGAAAACATATGCAAGAACCATGCATTTATGTGGTTTTAAGTTAGTTTGAATTTTCAGTTAGGTTCAGCTAACTTAACCTAACTTAACCACCTAACCCTCCCCCTTTGGCATTCATCAAAAATAAGCATGGATTAAGTAATTATAGACTTCAGACAAAAAAAATGTCAAGTTAATCTGGGGAGTTTAAGCTTTTGAAAATTTGTTTAAAGCATTAGCTTTTAGAAAGCTAGCTAAGTTTAGATAGTTTCATTTTCAAACATAAGTTTTCAAAAACCAAAATTCCAAAACTAAGTTTGAAAATTTTATTTTTCCAAAAACTGATTTATTTTTCAACACTAAGTTTGTAAACTATTTAATTTAAAACTTAAGTTTTGACAATGATTTAAGTTTGAAAAATCTAACTTTCATAATTTTCAACACTGAGTTTTTGCAAATCAAATTTCAGTTTGCAAATATTGATTTTGAACTTTACTTTTAGTTTTCAAAAGAGTTTGGTAGAACTAATTTTGATAAAGTAAAATAATTAAATCTAATTTTCAAAAATCAAAATTTTAAAGTTCAAAAGTACTAGTTTCAAAACCATGGTTTAAAATACTTGAAAAGTTGAGTTTTCAAAGACTAAGTAAAAAGGATAAAAAGTTTGTGATTTAAAACAAACAATTTTGAGTTGATTTAAAAAATTTTCACAATTTTAAGCAAGTTGATTTTGAAAATTGATTTTTAAACTTTGATTTTCAAAATTAAGGAAAATGATTTTGAGAAGCTTAGTTTGTAAACTTAAGTTTTGAAAAATCTAATTTCCACAATTTTCAAAACTAAGTTAAATCTAATTTTCAAAATCAATTTTCAATAAAAAGTAAAACTCAATTCTTAAAAACAACTTAGTTTTATAAGAGTTAGTTTTCAAAAGTAGGTTTAAGAAATTTTTAAGAAAATATTTTTCAAACAAAATTTAAAATATTTTATATAAAGGGAAATTTTTAATTAATTCCTCCCCCTGAACTTGACATAAAATTTGAAAATATTTGTTAAAAATATTCAAAGTAGATATATATTTATTTTTTAAATTGAGGTAGAATTTTCTAGAGAGATTTTAAAGAGAAGATTAAAAAATAACACTTCAGGAGATAATTAAAAAATAAACCTCCCCCTTAATTTGATACTCCTTTAATTTATTAATCCTCCTTATTTATTACTTCCCCTTAATATAAAATTTTACAACCGTAACATATTTTTGTACCTAAGTGTTTTAGACGATTGTATAATTATCTTTATAAAATTGTTCATTTAAATTTGACTAACCGTAATTAATGTTAGATTAAGTTGAAATAAATTAACCTTTAGTGTAATGTTAAGTAAGATAAGTTGTTATTAATTCAATAATTGATCAATATTAATAATTTATTGATTAAATTTTGCTATAATCTAAATTTTGTATTAATTGATGAAGGTGTTAGTTATAATTTAACTTTTCATTTACTTCCTTTTAAGTTGGATTGATTTAGTTTAAAGTTGGTGGTAATTTGAAGTTAAACTCGTTATTAAACAAGGTTAAGTAAGGTTCAATTTAAGTCAAACTTTAATTATGTTTTAATAAAAATAATTAATATTTTAAAGGTTGATTAAGAAAAATGACTTAGAGTAATTTTAATATTTTTACTAAGGTTAAACCTATGTTCTGATCAAATCAAGCTTAGTTCTCAAATAAAGTTAAACTTAAATAGTTAAGTTCTACTTATTAATTACATAATTAAGTTTAAAGTTGAAGTTAACGAAATTTAAGTTTTTAAGTTAGGTGTCTAAGTTTTAAATGAATTTAAAAGAATTATAATAATTATTATTTTTAAGGGATTTCTAACAGGAATTTAATGATAATTAATATACATTCAATTCAGTTTTGATTTTAGATTAAAATTAATATCAGTGATTAATTTAGCTTTAAGTTTTAAGTTTAAGTTAAATTTTTAAGTTTTAATTTTCAGTTAGGTTAAATTAAGTTGAAAAGTAATGTTTAAATTAAGTTTTAATGAGTTTTAATTTAAGATCTAATTTTCAGTTAAGTTAAATTAAAAAATAAATTTAAGGTTAAAATGATGTTTAAGATTAACAATGAGTTTAAAGTCAAAATAATAATTTTTAAAGTGAAGATAGTCTATAGAAATAATTTATTATTATTACTATTTTTTTTTAAGTTAAAAGAATTTTATTATAGTGAAAAAATAAGAAGAATTTTTCAAAATGATATATAATTTTTAAAATAGTTTTTAAATGATTTTTAAAAGTTTTTAAAATAATTTTTGAAATAATTTTTAAGTTAAAATAATTTAAAAATATAATTTTTATATTAAAATAATTTTAAGTTAAAATAATTTTTATGTTAAAATAATTTTTAAAATAACAATAATTTTTAAAAGGTTTTAAAAGAATTTTTAAAGTTTTTGAAAATAATTTTTAAAAGAGTTTTTAAAAATAATTTTTAAAATGTTTTAAAAGAATTTTTAAAAGAATTTTTTAAAGTTTTTAAAATGATTTTTAAAAGAGTTTTTTAAAAATAATTTTTAAAATGTTTTAAAAGAATTTTTTAAAGTTTTTAAAATAGTTTTTAAAATAATTTTTAAAATGTTTTAAAAGAATTTTTTAAAGTTTTTAAAATGATTTTTAAAAGAGTTTTTAAAAATAATTTTTAAAATGTTTTAAAAGAATTTTTTAAAGTTTTTAAAATGATTTTTAAAATGTTTTAAAATAATTTTTAAAAGAATTTTTTAAAGTTTTTAAAATGATTTTTAAAATAGTTTTTAAAAATAATTTTTAAAATAATTTTTTAAAGTTTTTAAAATGATTTTTTAGAAGAGTTTTTAAAATAATTTTTAAAAAAAAATTAAAGTTTTTAAAATGATTTTTAAAAGATTTTTTGAAATAATTTTTTAAAAGAATTTTTAAAAGAATTTTTTAAAGTTTTTAAAATGATTTTTAAAAGAGTTTTTAAAAATAATTTTTAAAATGTTTTAAAAGAATTTTTAAAAGAATTTTTTAAAGTTTTTAAAATGATTTTTAAAATAGTTTTTAAAAATAATTTTTAAAATAAATTTTTTTAAAAAAAAATTTTAAAATGATTTTTAAAATAGTTTTTAAAATAATTTTTTAAAGTTAATTTAATTTTTTAAAATAATTTTTAAAGTTAATTTAATATTAATTTTTTTTTAAAAAAATTAATTTTGTTTTAATTCGAAATTTAATTTTTAATTAATTCAAAATTTAATTTTAATTTTAAATTCAAAATTTAATTTTAATTTGAAATTCAAAATTTAATTTTAATTAATTTTAATTTAATTTGAAATTTGAAATTTAATTTTAATTTTAATTTGAAATTCAATTTAAAATTTGAAATTTAATTTTAATTAATTTTAATTTAATTTGAAAATTAATTTGATCCTTATTCATCTCATCCGATCTAGATTATCAATCAGGGAATCCTATAATTTTGTGTGATGAATTAGATTTAATTACAGAGTTTGGTTTAACTTTTGTTAGATTCAGGTTTAGCTTTGGTCTCAACAAATAGGCATTCTTCGGATAAACTTCTAAGCTTGGTGTGTCACTTGGACGTCATTAGAAGTAGTCAACCTTTCGAGGTTTTCCGAATAGTCCTATCCACGGAGCTTAGTATTAAACCTTGGTCTAACTAGTTAGGATCCATTTAAGGGTAACTTCGGTCAGTTCCACTTGGCCAAATGCACCAGATTGAAGCCATATCTTTCTAGACATGTGATGCCCAAGCTTCCCTAACGTACTATCATCCAAAAACTTCACCAGTACCATGATTCAAGTTAAACTTGGTCTCTTTTTAAGTAATCCTAATTACCCTGCCGGGTTAGTTTGTTTGGGTTACCCTGTCGAGTAAGTTAGTTTTGGAGGTGCCAGCTATTCTGGAGCCTCCCCCTAAATCATTGGTCTTTAATTTAAGTTTTTTGTATAATTAGAGTTGGTTTTAGTTAAGTTGTAATGTTTAATTTGTAATTTAAATTTAAGTTTTTAATTTTGAATTAATTAAATTGGTCAAATTATCTTTCTTTAAGAGAGTGTATTTAATATTTGAATGCTCTTTCAATTTCAATTTTATTGGGTTAATTGAATTATCTTTCTTTAATAGCTTATTTTTAAAGTTTAAGTTTTTATTTATTTTTAAATTTGAATTAACTAAACTGTTTGAATTATATTTTCTTAATGGTTTATCTTTTAGCTTTTTATTAATTGTTAATTTTGAAATTTCTAGATTATTTTTGTTTAATATGTTATCTTTAACATTTAATTTTAAGTTTGTTAAATTCCGTTTTGATTTTATCAAAGTGTTTGATTTTATCCTTATATTTTCTTTGCCTTTTAAATTGATATGGTTAATTGAATTTATTAGATTAGTTTTATCTTTAAAGTTTAATTTCTTATTAATTAAATTATCTTGGTTTTGGATAGAATTTTCTAGATTAATATTGTCTAGATTAAATAATTTATTAATTTTATCTAGATCAATATTGACCTTGTCATCTTTTTTGTTTGAATTTTCAAATTTGTTTAGGTTTAAATTCAAATTTTTAGATTTATTAATTATTTTCAGATTTTCTGTATTTTCTAAATTAATTATATTTGTTTTATCAGAAAATATCCTAGAGGTATTTTTGCAAGTATTGTCATGTACACTATTTTCACATATACTTTCAGACATATCCATGAACATATTTTAAACTACTACTAGCAAGGGTGTTTTGGTAAATATTACTAACCTTGAGCGCAACCCCTAATTCAGCAGGCTTCTCCGTTGGATCTGACTCGAGTCCGGATTCGACTTTAACTTGATCTTCTAGCTCCATCGGCATCTCGTGAAGCTTGATCAACTGGGTCCACAGCTCATATGCATTCTTGTACTTTTCTAATCTGCATAAAATATTGTTAGGTAAAACATTACAAATAATGTTACTTACCTTTTTGTTCAGTTCCGAGTTTTGAGAAGGTTTCCTCAAAATTAGCATATAATCGATGTCTACGCTTCCTAAGAAGCATTCCATTAATCGCTTCCAGTAGTTGAAGTCTTCATGATCATATGGTGGTGGTTCGCAGGGGTTCCGTCCTTCTAGAAGAGTCATAATTTCTTGCACACAGAGAAACAAACAAAAGATCCCAAGACTTGGTCTTGGATTAGCAGTGCCGAAAAAAAAAATATTTCACTATTTTCGAAAAAAATAATAAAATATTATTAAAATATTAATAAAAAAATATTATTTCAAATTTTTGAAAATGTAATATCTTGTCAATACTAAGAAATGGTGAAGAGATGGCGATGTATTTTTCAAAAATAGTTTTAAAGACAAACGATATCTAATTTTTCTTTCAAAAAGTCCCCCCTTTGCCTGATTGGTGGTTGCACCAAATCAGAGCGGTACCTACTCTGATACCACTTGTAGGACCGTTAGATTCGATAGAGGGGGGGTGAATATCGATTAGAAATTTTAGAGTATAAACGCAGCGGAAAAGTAAAATAGACACAAATGTTTTTTACTTCGTTCGGAGCCTGTGACGACTCCTACTCAAAGGCCCGTACTCCGTGAGTACTTTCGTTGGGCAATTCACTAGCAGTTCGAAATAATGATTACAAAAAAATAGTACAATGAATGCTAATGAAAATGAAAAGCAAATACCGACAATAAAGACAAGAAAGGAGCGTAGTGTCGGAGCTTTGTTAGCGTCGCAGAAGTGCAGAGCAGTGGAAGACTTTTCTTTTCGTTGTTGTGCTGAAGCTCTCCTCTGACCCTTCTTTTATATGAGGCTCGGGGTGCCCTGGATGCCTTCCGGGCGCCCTGGTGAGATGTGGCAAGTCCAACCAGCGAGCTCCACGTGACGACGCGCGATCAGGATGAAATTTCCCTCCCGGGCGCCCAGATCCCTTCCGGGCGCCCGGACCCTGTTTTCTCGCAAAATCCGTCCTGCAAGACAAACGTTAGTCCAGAGGCAAATTTACCCTGCAACACAGATTGTTAGCAAAAGCAAAGTGAGTATAAATTAGCAAAAATAGTATGACTTAGATTCCGTCTTTCCGAGACCGGAATCTAGTCACGATCTCGACTTAGATATCCAAAATGGATCTAAGCAGGATCGACGCCTAATGTTCCCTTCCCGGGAACGCGTCCTCGCAGTCACTCCCCTCCAGTGACTTACCTCACTTACCTGCCAGACGTCCGGTCAGCCCGTCGACCCTTCTGGACTTCTTGCCAAGCGTTCGGTCAGCCCGTCGACCCGCTTGGACTTCTCGCCAGCTATCCGGTCAGCCCGTCGACCTAGCTGGACTTCTCGCCAAACGTCCGGTCAGCCCGTCGACCCGCTTGGACTTCTCGCCAGCTATCCGGTCAGCCCGTCGACCTAGCTGGATTTCGTGCCAGACATCCGGTCAGCCCGTCGACCTGTCTGGACTTCTCTTGCACACTCGATCAAAGTGTCAGACAAAAACAAACTAACTTAACCTGATTTGTCATTCATCAAAACCTGGGTTAAATCGTTAGTGCTAACCGCACCAACATCTGGAAGGGTTCCAGACGCCTGGAGGGGGATAAAGTTTTATCCCCTTCACAACAGATTACGGTCAAACACGATCGGGTCAAAGTCACATTCCGGGTGACCGGAAGGGTTCCAGGCGCCCGGACTTCCGAGCGCCCGGAATGGATCCGGGCACTCGGACCTCAAAGTCACCTCATTGACCTTTTCAGTCCAAGCCTTTTGCTCTGGTTCAGCTCTCCTCGGTTCGGGTCTTCTACTCCGGCTCCGCTCACTTGGGTGATCTCAGCCATCCGGAATAGGGCTCATCCGAACCTAACTTCCGGCCTTCTCGAGCAAGCTTCTACTCTGGCTTCTCGTCCCTCGGAATCGTCGTGTGCTTCCTTCTCGTCCACTAGCATACTCATCTGCATCTCTTCGTCCCTCGGACGCACTGAGCCCGTCGGCTCTCTCCCGTGCCGATCTTCTCACTGGCTGCATCTCTTGCTCCTCGAGCAATCTTCCGCTCCGGCTTCTCGTCCCTCGAAAACACCGCACACTCCCTTCTCGTCCGCAGGTCTACTCTTCCGCAACACCTCATCCCTCAAACGCACTGAGCCCGTCGGCTCTTTCTCCCGTTCCGTTCTTCTCACTAGCTGCATCTTCCACTCGACTTCCTGTGCTCCTAAGTTCTTGCACACTTAGGTACAGGGTCAAAACACCACAGGACCTAGCTTAACTTGTTTGATCATATCAAAGTAACATGGGTTTCCAACAATCTTCCCCTTTTTGATGTGAGCAACCCAAGTTAAGCTAGGGTAAACCAACATAAATCAAGAGTAATAAGTTTTGCATGAAAGTGCAAAAATTTGATCTACCTCCCCCTAGACTTAATATTTTTCTTCTCCCCCTTTGATCACATAAAAAATGAGGTATTACAACAAGTCTAAGGGTTATAACTTTGAAACATTTGAAGATTATTTTTTATATCATCAAAAGAATTTGCAATAATTTTAGAAACTTTTAATCTTTAAAAAGTTTCTAAGTAAAATTCAAGCAGAAAGAAAATTTCTAAGTTTAAAAACTTTGCAAAAGAAATTTCTAAGTTTAGAGAACTTTGCAAAAAAAATTTGAGTAATTTCCAAAAAAATGTTTGAAAAGACTTTTTAAAGCATTATCTAATTTCAATTTAATGCTTTATCAGTTAATCAATTAAATATTTTATTTCAATATTTGACTTCTAGACTGTGGCGAGGCACTAGGCCTTCTTAGTTATTGGATCATCAACCACTTCTAGCCACATAAGAAAATTAAACGTTTAATTTTCTTGGTGAAAGCACTTAGTCTAAATTAAAGTTCAAGTAAAGCAAGACTTTGGAACCCAATATAGGTTTCAGCCAATTGGATTAATTAGAAATTTCTTCGGGACATATTTCTTTGAAATGTTTCTAATTTATCCCTTATGGTATCTTAGGTACCAATTTAATCTATAAAATTTTCTAATATGTTGATTATTTGAGCATGCATGATTTTTTAAAATATCTACTTGTATTTTCAAATTATCATTTTCTAATTCAAATCTTTTAAAATCTTCTAACAAACAAGATTTATCAAAAATTAATTTTAACTTTTTATTTTCTTTTTCTAGCATGCAACCATCTTTAGTTAATAATTTAACAAATTTAAATATTTGGTCAGGTGGTAGAGACCGTACCTAACTTACCTTATCGATTTCTGATGCTCCCCCTGTTGAGCTGCTTTCTTCCGAAGAATCTCCCCCTTCATCAATGCTCATCTAAGATGAGCTTTCTGTGTCCTCGGGAAGGAATTCGACTATAAGGGTTGTCCCAACAATTTCTTCGGTCTCGGATTCTTCTGACGACGACCCAGTGTCCATCGAGGAGTCGGATTTGGCTTCAATCGGTTTTTCATGGAGCTTCAAGAACTTTTCGCAGAGTTCTTTTGCGCTTTGGTAGTTGTCGATTTTATCGAGATCCTCCACTGGTAGTAAACTTATGAGATGATATTCAGTCTTACTGTATGACATGAAATCGTCGCATTGCTTTTTGGTCCGAAAGCATTTTTAAATTTCTTCTTCGTTCGCATTCTTTAGTGTTTCATAACCATATTTCATTATTAGTAAAATACTAAAATTAGTTTTAAGAAATACCTCCATTCATCACTTCCAAAACGCAAACTCCCCCTCGAACATTGGTGGATAAATGTTAGCTCCAACCATCTCGTTGCTTCAATTGGCGATTAGTCATTCTGAAGCATTCTGGCTCTAATACCACTTGTTGGTCCCCGATTGGGCCGGCTAGAAGGGGGATTGAATAGCCCTGCACAATATAAAAAAAAAATACCCTTCGTACTTTTTAAAAGAATACTTGTATAAATTGAAATAAAGAAATAAGCTAAAAGAAGAGGCTCACAACTTTTACTTGGTTACAACCGGGGAGATTGTGAATCCAAGGAAGTAAACATACTAAGTATCTCCTTTAGACGGAGAAGCCTCTTATAGCAATGAAAGCACAAAATGAGATGCTAAACTAACAATGAAGAGCGCACAAGTGTTGTATTATAATTGCTTATTTTTTTAAAAGCTTCTGGACCAAGGCAGTATTTATAGTCTTGGTCGGGGCGCCTGGAAGGGTTCCAGGCGCTTGGAGGGGGATAAAGTTTTATCCCCTTCACAATGGATCGCGGTCAAATGCGATCCGGTCAAAGTCACATTCCGGGCGTCCGAACCTCAAAGTCAACCCCGTTGACCTTTTCAGTCTAGGCCTTCTGCTCCGGTTCAACCCGCCTCAGTCCGGGTCTTCCGCTCCGACTCCGCTCACTTAGGCGATTTCGGCCATCCGGAATAGGGCTCACTCGAACCCAACTTCCGGCCTTCTTGAGCAGGTTTTTGGTCTGGCTTCTCTTCCCTCGGAATCATCGTGTGCTTCCTTCTCGTCTGCTAGCGTACTCATCTGCAGCTCTTCATCCCTCGGATGCACCGAGCCCGTTGGCTCTCTCCCGTGTCAACCTTCTCGCTGGCTGCGTCTCTTGCTCCTCGAGCAATCTTCCGCTTCGGCTTCTCGTCCCTCGGAAACACCACACGCTCTCTTCTCGTCTACCAGTGTACTCTTCCACAGCACCTTGTCCCTCAGACGCATTGAGCCTGTCGACTCTCTCTCTCCCGAGTCGTCCTTCTCGCTAGCTGCGTCTTCCACTCGACTTCCTGTGCTCCTAAATTCCTGCACACTTAGACACAGGAACTTAACTTGTTTGATCACATCAAAACAACCTAGGGTTCCAACAATACGTTTCTCAAACAATCAGGATTTAAAATAATTACATACTTAAAGAAATACTATAGAAATAAAAGAAGTACAAGACAATCACTTTATTTAGTTGGCAATCAGAAAATTGCTACTCCAAAATAAATAAGCTCACTATGAAGATCTCCTTCTCGAACAAAACGTCGGAGGTGGAGAAGCCTGATGCATGAAAATAACGCTCAGAAATGAAAAATAGAATGAAACTTGAAGTACAAAGTGTGATATTCGAAAAGGAGAAAACCAGGGATCTATTTATAGTCCACTGGTCGAAAACAATCATTTGCTAACATGGCACGATCCGGGTACTCGAACCCTCTCTAGGCACCCCCAACTGGAAAATTTTATCGTCATACAAATGGCTACGCAATGGGTATGGGATAAAATTTTATCCCAGTCTGAGCACCCAGAGCAGGTCCGGGTACCCAGACGCCCTTCCTCGACGAGGCGAGCTTCGAGGTGCCCCTGGGCTGACCTAGGGGGTCTGGGCGCCCGGACCCAGTCTAAGCGCTAGAAGCATCCAGGCACTTGGACGTTGACTGTCCAGTTCTACTCCGATTCGGCTATGCTCTCTCGGCCGATCTCGGTCATCCGGAATAGGACTCACTTGAACCCATGTTCTAGCCTTCTCGTGCAGACTTCCGCTCTGGCTTTTCATCCCTTAGAAATGTCGCGGGCTTCCTTCTTGTCCGCCAACATACTCTTCCGCAACATCTCGTCCCTTGGACACACCAAGCCCGTCAACTCTCTCTCATGTCGTCCTTCTCGCTAGCTACATCTTTTGCTCAACTTCCTATACTCCTAAGTTCCTGCACACTTAGACACAAGGCATCAAAAGATAACAAGACCTAACTTGACTTGGTTGATCACATTAAAACTATCACGAGGTATTTACAATCTCCCCCTTTTTGATGTGAGCAACCCAAGTTAAGTTAGGGAATATCAAAACAAATAACATTAAAAGTTAAGTTACGGAATATCAAAACAAATAACATTAAAATAACAGGTACATAATTTACAATTTAAAATGTACCCTCCCTTAGACTTAATATCTAATTCTCCCCCTTTGATGACATTAAAAATAGGAAAAATATTGGAAATAAGTTTAAAATAAATCTGAAATAATCTCTAAAAACTTACTAATATTCAAAAAAAAAAAAATTTTAAAAATTTTAACTTTTGCGATTTAGGAAGTATTTTTGAAGAAATAATTTTAAAATTAATTTTAAGGGTTGAAAAAATTCCAAAAATTTGTATAATAGTTAAACAGATATATCCAAAGTAGTAATAAAATTTTCTAAAAATGTACTAGAGCAAGTATTTTTGCAAAAAAAATAGATTTTTAAAAATGAACTTTTCAAGAATTTTTAATATTAAAAGTTAACATTTGGATAAATAATTTATATAAAATTCAATAATGGTCAAAAAATTTTGAAAATATTTTCATAGATAGAGAACATAATAAATTTTCACAAAAAATCAAGTTTACAAAAGTAATTCTATGAAATATTTTTAAATCAAAAAAATATAATTTTTATTAAAAAATTCATAAAAAATAATTCAACGTCAAAATATTTTGAATGTTTTTTCTACAAAGAAGTAATGAACTCTTCTTTATCGTAAAAATTAAAATCAAATTAATTTCAGCCAGAAATTATATGACACAATTTAGTTTGACAATTCTTAGCAAAAATAATATTAAATCAAATTAAAAGTAAGACATAAATAAAAACATTAAATTAAACATGATTTTAAAACTCAATATAGGTTCCTACCTACTGACTAGATTAATTAAAAAAAAATGAAACATATTTTGGTAATAATTTTCTAATTTGACCCTTATTATATCTAAAATTTTAATTAAGTCTTTGATAATTTCTAAAAGTAGTAAAATTCGAAAATGCAGAATTCTTGAAATTTTCTATTTATTCTTTTAATTTTTCATTTTCTGTTTTTAATTTGTCAAAATCTTCTAATCGACAAGATGTTGCTAAAGTTATTTTTAATTCTTCATTTTCCTTTTTAAATTGTTCATTTTCAATTTCTAAATGACAATAATTTTTCGAAAGCATTGTTATAAACTTATATAATTTATTAGGAGAAAGAGATCGTACCTGACTTACCTTGTCGATCTCGTTGTCTGATACTCCCTCTATATTGCTGCTTCCTTCTGAGGTGACTCCCCCTTCGTTGATGCTATATATGCTCATTTCGGATGAGCTTGCTTCGTCGTCTTCTTGGTGACTTGTCATCAGTGCAAGTTCGGTATAGCCTACGACTTCCAAATCTGATGACGACATTTCGTCCCACGTCGCCTTTAGATTTTTGTACTTCTTCTGGGTTGGTCTTTGGTCATTGTCCTTGTCCTTGTTCTTTAATTTTGGGTAGTTACCTTTGACGTGCCCTTCTTCATTGCAATGATAGCACCTCACTTTCTTTTTTCTTCTTTTAGCCTACACTTGATTGAATTTATTAATTTTAACAAACTTTTTGAACTTTCTTACCATAAACGTAGTTTCATCATCATCAAGAGATGTTTCAAAATCTAGTTCATCCATTTTTGCCTTCAAGTCAATGCTATACTTCAACGCCTTTAAATTTGTGCATCTAGACTCATGAATTTCAAAAGCAGAAAATAGTTCTTTTAAATTACTTACCTCTAATTCTCTAGAGATATAATATGCATCTACTAGAGTTGACCATTCAGGAGTTCAGTATTAAGTGTTAGAGCAATCTGGGTACCTTAGATTTTGATATTTGGGCAAAGGTTTAAGTTAGGTTTATTGTTGTATTTGATATGCATTGTGAGTGTGCAGAATATAGGTACAACAAGGAAAGTCCAAAGGTGATCTTGGCAAAGAAGGAAAGTCCAAGAATGAGTCTTGGCCGTGTAAGTCCAAGCATGTAGTCTTGGCAACGTAAGTCCAAGTGTGACTTAGCAATGGATGAAGTCTCGGAGGCACGACCTCTTGGCAAAGGAAGACCCGACAATAATGACAAGGCTGATGAAAGCTCTAGAAGGCAAGACGTGAAGGATGGGGAGGCATCCGATGGACGCAAGGCTGATGGAGGAGGCTAGAAGGCTGGGTCTAGATTAGTCGGGCGAGGATGAGTGCTGAGTGAATGTACTCGGGGGTTAAATCCTAGGATTAGGGTTTTACTATAGCGTTACTGTAGCAGTATTGTAGCATTACTATAGTAGTCGACTGGTATTTTCATCAGTCAATTGGTGCAGTCGATCGGGCAGTTGACTGAGAGTGAACAGAATGCTTATGTTTGTTCGATTAGTGTGGAGTAGTCGACTGATGAAAGTATCAGTCGACTGGTATTGAACCGTTGGGTTGTGACGGTCGAATCTCCATAGAGGACAGTCGACTGATGATTTTGGCAATCAACTGGTAGGTGGGGTTTTCCAACTCGTGGCCTATATAACCAAGCATTGGAAGCTTGGCTAAGATTGACGAAAAAAGGTGGTTAACCCCTATTAGTAGTCTTCCAAAGCCTCCAACCTCTTCTTATGATCTAAGAGTGTTTAGATCAAGGTTGTGGTGAGGTTTCTCCACCGAGAAGAAGGTTTGAGCTAGCCGGAGGTTTCCGGGGAGTCATCCACCGACGGATTGGGATCATCCACCTTACAGACAGCCGTGGAGTAGGAGTCCTAATATCTGAACCACGTAAACACCTTGTGTTATGGTTTGTTTTGGTTTATTGTCTTTCCTTATTATTTATAGGGTTTATCTTTCTTCTTGTTAGTTTGTATTTTTGTATTTTCGCTGTGTGTACTAACAAGTGTAGGAAGTGACGATTTGGGTGAGATGTTATTCACCCCCCCTCTAGCGGACATCAAGGTCCCAACAAGTGGTATCAGAGCTAGGTGAGCTCTTGTTGGACTAATCACCAAGAGAGCGGGTAGAGGAAGAAGATGGAGTCGGAGGGACCTCTCGGATGGGACATCCGAATCCCACCTCCATACGAGCACAAGGACTTCAACTATTAGAGGAAGCACATGGAGATGTGGTTCCAAATGAATTAGAACCAATGGATTGTGTTGGAGAAACTGTTTAAAGCTCCAACGAATAAGAAGGGAAAGCGTCTCTGACCTCGATATTGGACCGAGGTGCAAAGGGAGCAATCAGAGATGGACAAGGAGGTAACTAGAATTTTAATTAATTTACTACCTCCTAATGCGGTATTGAATGTAAGTGAATACGAGAATGCAAATGACCTTTGGAAAAAGGTAATTACACTTCATGAGAGTCCTACGAAAATCCAAGAAAAGGATGAGCCCAAGGAGAAGGACTCATTGGTCAAAGAAGAGAAGGACCAATCGGATGTTGACACGGGTTCAACATCCGAGGAGGAGAAGGAAGATGAGGAGGTATCATCCACATCTTCAAGGGAGGAAGAAGTGGAACTATCCACATCTTCAAGTGAAGAGGAATAAGAGCAATCCAAGGAAGAGGAGATCTTGGAAGCTCAACCCTCCACCTCAACTACCAAGAAGAGAACAAAGGACCACATCAAATGCTTTGAGTGTGGTAAGATGGGACACTACAAGAGTAGGTGTCCAATGCTCCAAAAGGTAAGGGAGGTAAAGCCTAAACTCAACAAGGTTGATTTAACTAATATGAGCTGTAGGAAGGAGAAGAAGCACATTAGGTGTTTCACGTGTGGTGAGTGGGGACACTACCACACAAAGTGCCTAAGGAGAGGAGAGCTCAAGAAATTGTTGCACTTGAAGAAGTGGGAGAAGAAGAGAGCTTCAAGGGTAAGGGAGGTAAATCCTAATTTGAATTTAAGTTCAAATTCAAATTCCTCCATGCATGTTAGAAATAATATGAATTATTTTCCCATGCATATTTATGGTTTTAGATATAATGATATGAATAGGGTTAATGTAGGTGATAACCTTAGGAAATCATTTTCAAATGATAAACCTAAAAGGAAACAACCTATCTTGCCTAAGGAGAAGAAGGTGGTTGAAAACCTAAGCATTAATCCCAAGAAAGGGAGACATATTCCTAAGAAGGTAGGTAGGTCTAGGGATGTCCAAGGTGGACAAGTTAACTCTAGGGTTAGAATCCTAGAGTTGGAAAATCAAGTCTTGAAGGCAAAGCTTGAGGAAATGGAGAAAGTCCTAGAGAGGTTCATTATTAGACCTAAAGGATTTGACATGTATTTGGGTGGTCAAAGACCCAAAAATATCAAATTAGGTCCCTCCAAGACCAAAAAGAGGTCAAGTGCTAAGCTAGCACATGACATTAGTAAGGGAGGTGTGACCAAGGACAAGGGAGAGTCATCCAAGGCCAATAAGAAGGAATCTGCTAGGGTGACATATAATTATAGCAAAGATGTGGTGTCCAAGGTGAAGGACAAGAAGAAACTAACCAAAGACCATGTGTCTAAGGTTAAGAAGGTGATTTTTGTAGGCCAAGTGTCACCCGAGGTGCACCGAAGTGGCCTAGCCATAGTAAATGAGTCACCTAGGGAGGTGGATAAGATTAAGAGCTCAAGGGGGGTCTCAAAAAGTATTTGTGACATATGATAAATGATCTCAAGTGAACCAATATGTGCCAAAGGGATTAGAGATGGATTTGAGTCTCTATTGTAGTTGGTTGGCACAATTGGGTTAAGTTTCATGCATGAAAATATGAATTGGGTTCATATTGCATGAAAATTGATTTTTGATGTATAAATGTCATATAAACTAATGTAAGAGATGCATTATGGTTTAGTATAGGCAGATACATCAAGATGAAGCCAAAACTAGGACTTTAGGTCAAGGTTCAATTAAACCATTTAGTTAGTTTTGAATTTTATGTCAATCTTGGGATCTATGATAAATATATTTATACATATATTTTTTCCAAGTAGACATGGATAAAAATAGACCTCTCCACAAAATTTGGAATTTTTTGGAGGTCTGTGGAATTTCTAGTGCATTTCTGAAGTTGGGTCAAAAAGGTTGATTTTTGTTGAAATAGTGTACCAGTTGACTGGTACAGTTACCAGTCAACTGGTAATAGTGTTTTTGAGCACAGAAGGTCTCTGTGAGCTCATTTTGATGAGGGCAGTCAACTGGGGTTTATACCACTCGACTGTTAATACTGTTCATGAGCACAGAATGCCTCTGTAAGCTCATTTTGACGATGACAGTCAACTAAGACTTATAGTAGTCGACTGATACGGTTTGAAAATATTTTTCAGCATTAGAAAATGATCAAAAGAGTGGTCAACATGTATGTAATTTTATGGAGGATTAATACATGATGTTTATGGTCATTAGAAGTCAAAGAGTCCAATAATTGAGATATTGTTGGAACTCTTTTTGATGTATGGCAAAGGGGGTAAAATTTAGGTTTAAGTGGGAAACCTACACACCTTTGCAAGAAATCCTAACTCAAGGGTGAGCTTAGATGAAGGGGGAGCGATTGCTCATTTATTAGCAAAAGGAGAGAAGTTTACCTTTGCAAGAAATCCTAGCTCAAGGAGGAGCTTAGGTGAAGGGGGAGACTAGGATTAGGTTCCATGATTTATGCATGTGTAGATTGTATGTTTATTTGCATTATTATTGCTATATTATTTTCCTAACTTAAACGGGGTGCCAAACATCAAAAGAGGGAGATTGTTGGAGCAATCTGGGTACCCTAGGTTTTGATGTTTGGGCAAAGGTTTAAGTTAAGTTTATTGTTGTATTTGATATGCATTGTGAGTGAGTATACAGGATACATGTACAACAAGAAAAGTCCAAGGGTGATCTTGACAAAGGAGGAAAGTCCAAGGATGAGTCTTGGCGATGTAAATCCAAGCATGTAGTCTTGGCAACGTAAGTCCAAGTGTGACTTGGCAATGGATGAAGTCCCGAAGGCGCAACCTCTTGGCAAAAGAAGACCCGAAAACAATAACAAGGCCGATGGAAGCTCTAGAGGGCAAGACTTGAAGGATGGGGAGACATCCGATGGACGCAAGGCTGATGGAGGAGGGTAGAAGGCTAGGTCTAGGTTGGTCGGGTGAGGACGAGTGATGAGTGAATGTACTCAGGGGTTAAATCCTAGGATTAGGGGTTTACTGTAGCGTACTGTAGCGTTACTATAGAAGTACTGTAGCAGTCGACTGGTGTTTTCATTAGTCGACTGGTGCGGTCGACCGGGCAGTCAACTGGGAGCGAACAGAATGCTTCTGTTCGTTCGATTAGTGTGGAGCAGACGGCTGATGAAAGTATCAGTCGACTGATATCGAGCCATTGGGTTGTGACAGTCGAATCTCCACAGAGGGCAGTCGACTAATGGTTTTGGCAGTCGATTGGTAGGCGAGGTTTTCTAACTCGTGGCCTATATAACCAAACAGTAGAAGCTTGGTTAAGGTTGACGAAATAGAGGTGGTTAACCCCTATTAGTAGTCTTCCAAAGCCTCCAAGCTCTTCTTTTGATCTAAGAGTGTTTAGATCAAGGTTGTGGTGAGGTTTCTCCACTGAGAAGGAGGTTTGAGCTAGCCGTAGGATTCTGGGGAGTCATCCACCGATGGATTGGGATCATCCACCTTACGGACAGTCGTGGAGTAGGAGCCCTAATCTCTGAACCATGTAAACGCCTTGTGTTATGATTTTTTTTTTGGTTTATTGTCTTTCCTTATTGTTTATATGGTTTAACTTTCTTCTAGTTAGTTTATATTTTTGTATTTCCGCTGTGCGTACTAACAAGTGTAGAAAGTGACGATTTGGGTGAGATGCTATTCACCCCCCTCTAGCGGACGTCAAGGTCCCAAAATTAAGTTCATACCTTATCGAATCTCGGTTGGTTACCTTTTCTCCCAGATTCGTGAGTTCAGTGACTAGCTCCTTTAGCTTGGCATGTAGTTGCAGAACTATTTCACCTTCCTTTAGACATAGATTCATCAGTTGGTTCTAAAGTAGATATCTCCTTACGAGCTTAGCTTCGGATGATCCTTTGTGAAGCTCTAAGAATTTTTCCCATAGGTCTTTTGTAGACTTGTAGACTCTGATTTGGTTTACCTCTTGTGGTGGCAGCACGGTTAGCAGATGAAATTCTACTTTTCCATTTACCATAAATTCGGCTTGTTCCTTCTTCATCCAGTGTTCTTCTTTCTTCAACTAGCCATTGTTATCGGTAGGTACTGCAAAACTATTTTTCAAAATTAAAAATATAACAAAATCAACTTTAAAATATACTTCTATTTTTTTTTCTTCCAGTGTGAGAAGTCTCCTTTAAACTTTGGCAAGTGGATACTTGTTCCGACCATTGTCTTTGCTTCAATTGGCAGTTAGTCCTTCGGAGGCGACCTTGCTCTAATACCAATTATAGGACCCTTACAGCCTGCAAGAGGGGGTGAATTATTCTGAACAAATAAACAACAAATATCTTTCTCAAATAATTAAGCTTTAAAACAATTATACACTTAAAGAAATATTATAGAATAAAAGAGAACTACGCTTCAATCACTTTACTTGGTTGGCAATAAGAGGATTGCTACTCCAAGGCAAATAATCTCACTATGAAATCTCATTCTCGAACAAAATATCAAAGGTGGAAAAGCCTCCTACACAGAAATACGCTTAAAAATGAAAAATAAAACAAAACTTGAAGTACAAAGTGTGTTATTTGAAAAGGAGAAGATCAGGACTTTATCTATAACCTACTGGTCGAAAATAAGCATTTATTGACGTGGAATGGTCAAGGCACTCGCACCCTCTCCGAGTGCCCCCAGTGTGGTAAATCTTATCATCAAGCAAACAACTACACAATGAGCACGGGATAAAATTTTATCCCAGTCTAGGTGCCCGGGGCAGCCCTAGGAGCCCGGACGCCCTTCCTCGATAAGGCAGACATCGAGGCACCCCTGGGATGATCCAAGGGGTTCTGGTGCCCGGAGGATTCTAGCATCCGGGAGCCTAAAGCATCTAGGGGCTAGGACTTGGTCCAAGTGCCCGGACAGTCAACATCTCATTTACTCTCTAGTTTTGCTCCGACCAGCTCCGCTCGTTTGGGTGATCTCAGCCATCCAAAATTGTGCTCACCTGAACTCATTTTTCGGCCTTCTCGAGTAGTCTTTGGCTTCAGTTTCTCATCCCTCTGAAACATTGCGCGCTTCCTTCTCGTCCACCAACATACTCTTCCACAGTACCTCATCCCTCGGACACACCTAGCTCGTCGACTCTCTCCCATACCATCTTTCTCACTAGCTGCGTCTTTCGCTCGACTTCTTATGCTCTTAAGTTTCTGCACACTTAGATATAATATATCAAAAGACAACAAGACCTAACTTGACTTGGTTGATCATATCAAAACTATAACGGGGTACTTACACCTCGCACAAGCTCATACAAGAGTACAACTCAAAATAAGAAGTAAATACACAAATATAAATAAAAACCTCTTCTTGCTTGATCTCTTGTAGCTTGTAATCACCTCTTGAATATTGGAAGTGCAACAACACTTGTCTCTAAGAAGCTTCAAGAACTGGCGACAATCGCGGAGAAGATGTGTGTGAGAGGTCTTCCCTCAACGGTCATGAAAAACTCTTTTCTAGAGCTTATTCGGGCACCTTAATCATTTGAGGAGAAGCTTAAGCGATTACCACGTCATCAACCTACAGAAATAGCTAGTTTTTTAGCCTTAAGAAATTGCCCTAATCGCTTAAGCCATGTTGAAGCGATTAGCCAGATCAATTCTGTAGCTCAGTAAGCTTCATGAAGAACAACTCTTAAGCAATCAACCTGATCGCTTATTGAGCTTAAGCGATTGCCTTAATCGCTTAGGCATGCCATAATCGATTACCCTAATCGATTATGGTCCTCTTTGTTTGATTGCTAAAGGCTTGTAAGTAATTAAGCAACCTTGCTTAATCACTTACCAACCTTTCTGTTTCCTCACAAAAAGGTTTTTAAGCGATCACCCTGATCGCTTAAGCTCTGCCAAATTGATTGTCTTAATTGATTTGACAACTCTATCTCTTTAACTTGAGTCCTAGGAACCTAACATCTAGTCAATTATAACCTATTGGGACTCCTCATTGCCTAGAATCCGGTCAACCATGACCTGCTAGGACTTCTCCACCAAATGTTTGGTCAATCCTTTGACCTACTTGGACTTTTCTCTTCATGCCAAGTATCCGGTCATCCTTAACCCACTTGGACTTACCGCCATGTGCCAAGAATCTGGTCCTCCATGACCCACTTAGACTTTCTCTCATCATATGTCTGGTCAAACCTTTGACTCACCTGAATTTTTCACTACCTGACTTCACTCACCAGGACTTTCCATCTGTCTGGCTTAAATCAGCAGGACTTTCCAACTATTATGCTTCACTTACTAGGACTTTCTATCTACCTAGCTTTACTCACTAGGAATTTTCATTTGTTTGGCTTCACTCACCAGGACTTTCCAACTATCTAGTTTCATTCATCGAGACTTTCCACACCAAGTGGTCGGTCCTTCATAAGCCACTTTTTTTTTTCTTTTTCTAGCAATTATCCTGTTGGACTTTCCATTGCTTAACCTCTAGTTAGGACTTTTCCGGTCAAGTATCCAATCAACCTTGACCTAGTTGACTTCTAGTTAACCTTTGATCGTCAATCTCTCATATGGGCAATTGCACTAGTAATCTCCATATATTGTCAAATATCAAAATTCAAGCATTAAGACTTAAGTTTGAGCCAACCTGGTCAACTTTGACCTAGGGGGAATTTGTACCAACACTAGTGATATGGGTTGTCATAACTATAACGTGCCAAGAGTCTTAGTGGACACAAGAAGCTCAGTTAATGTACTTTTCAAAAAGTTTTTTTTGACTAGATGTAGATAGATCAGCATGAGCTATGACCCATCTCTATCGTGTTGTTTGGGTTTATTGGACATGAGGTGGAGCTGTTGGAGAAAATTAATCTTCCACTATCTTTGGGAGAGGAACCTGTTGGATTGAAAGTGCTAGAAGGAGGGTGAATAACGCTCATGATTTTTTTTTCATATTTTTCAGAAATACAATCGAATAAATGCAACAAAAAGTAAAGTAAAGAAGGGAAAGAGAAGAATCACTAACACTTTATTTTTTTACTTGGTTCAGAGCTTGTGATAACTCCTACTCTGAGGCCATAATCATCAATCACTTTTGTTTGACAATCCACTAATAATTCAACATATTACAAAAGATATCTCGATTACAATATGAATGTGAATATAAAATTTACTGATAACTAAGGATTTGGATATTCGGACTTTCGGTCATTGGAGTAGTGTTACAGCGTTGTCAAGTCATCTTTGGTGTAATGCACAAGAGAATGAATCATTGAAATTGATGTTTTGAAGTTGCTTCTAGAAGGCTTTCATATAGGACCTATTCGAGAGCTTGGGAGCATCCCTGGGCATCTGGAGTGTGCTAGCATAGTTACACCTCATCGAAAGTTTATCCCGCAAATTTTATCTACCTCCGAGCGACCAGACTATGATGTGCGCTGACCAACTAGTGAGTGCCACTTCGGCTATTGTATGAGTGCCTTATCCACCTATCTGGGCATCTGAAGCATCTCCAAGCGCTCGGACCTTTGGGTGCCCAGACCTCCGGGCACTTGGACAAGCTCTGGGTGCATGGAGTCCTTTTTCTAGCCTTTGATTTTCTACAATCTAGAGTTAGTCCAACAAATAATAATATGTAAAGTAGAGTAATATTTAACAGTCTCTGGACTGTTCAGTCCTGATTTGAGTTTCGTTGAAACTTTAAGTCAGATCGATGCCTACTCTTCCCTCTATGGGGAACACGTCCTCACATACTCCTCTCAGGAAAGTTTACCTTTTGCTAAACTGATCCTCCAAACTATTTGGACTTTTGCTCAGCATAAGAGACCTCAGTACTTTCTGCTAGACATCTGAACCCCGACTCATCTAGTATTCTGCTCGGTGTCCGCGATCCCCAAGACTTTCACCTAGTGTCCTCGGCCCTAGGATTTTTACTCGATGCCCTTGACCTTCCAAGACTTTTCCTAGTCCCACGGACTAGGACTTCCTCGCCTAGCCGCAATTAGGACTTTCCACCTGCCTAGTGTCCACTAGAACTACTTTGCCTAGCCTTAACTAAGACTTTCACCTTCCCTAAGATCACTTAGGATTTTCCTACACACTTAGTCAAACTTATCAATACAACAATAAGACTTAACTTTGAACTCTTTGCTAATATAAAAACTCAAGTTCGATCATTTGTTGTTCCTTGCACCAACAGAACCTTGGAAGCGAACTCAGACCGTTGTCTTGACAGTAGTCGATGCCTCATCCGCTAATAACGTCATCCTAGGTTGACCTGCCTTGAGCTCGTTCCAAGCCATAGTGTCCATTTATCACTAGAAGATGAAGTTTCTGGTCGATGCCTAGGTGGGTGTAGTCAGTGGTGACCAGATAGCCACACGAAAGTACTATATTAAGGTGGTGAGGACATACTTGTAGAAAAATCAAAGAACCAGCAGAGTCGAGGTCCAGTTCATTCATGGCATCCCTTCAGCTCAGTTGACGAAGGGACATAAGGAAGTAGCAATAGTGCCTGAGCAGCCAAACTGGACTACTTGGGTAGCAATCAACCTCTCTCTTGAGTTAAAACAAAAGGTGATTACATGTCTTTCTCGCAACCAATATATCTTCTCTTAGTCAGCTAAGAAGGTCATAGGGGTATCATCCTCAATCATGGAACATTGACTCAACACTTACCCGAAAGTTAGATCGATTTGACAAAAGAAGCGACACTATGAGGCTGAACAAAATAAAATAATCAAAGCTGAGATTACCAAGTTGATGGAGGCTGACCATATTCAAGAGGTTTATTTTTCTGACTTGGTTAGCTAATATGGTGATTATTCTCAAAATCGGGGGCAAATAAAGCATGGACTTTTGAGATCTTAACAAAGTTTATCCAAAAAACTCTTATCCCCTTTCTTGAACAAATCAATTGGTGGACTCGATCTTGGGTTGTGAGCTCATATATATGCTAGATGCATACAAGGACTGCCACTAAATCCCCTTGGTAGTGGAAGATCAACAAAATTTTAGCTTTCTCACTTTGGACGGAATCTTTTGCTACACTATTATGCCCTTTGGACTGAAAATGCATGGACAACATATCAATGGTTGGTAGATTGCATAGAGGGGTGGTTCATCATGATATATCAATACTGAAATTGTATACCGTATATCATATCCAAAAAAATTGGTATAAGAAAATTCATACTGATATCGTACCAAAATTTTGGTATACCAAATTTTTGATATAATAAAATTTTAGTAACATATAAATTTCATACAGTTTATCTTAAAACCTTAGTATCAGCATGGTATATACCATATCAAAATACTAAATTCCATATAGATACCAATATTGAAAAATTTGGTACGATATAAAACCATACCAAAATTTTTAGTATGCCGATAATATTGGTATATTCCGGTATATTTTGATATGGTAATTACGGTATATCAAAAATTTGGTATTTTTCTCCACCACCAATCGTGTATTCAAGCAGTACATCGGGAGGAATATTGTGGTTTATATTGACGACATTCTGATTAAGAGTACTAGGGCTAAAAACCTAATTGGCAACATCGAGGAAACCTGTGGCACGCTATGCCAATATGACCTCAAGCTAAATCTGAACAAGTACTTGTTTAGAGTCAAGAGCAGTTGTTTCCTTGGATACATCATAACTGAATGAGGAATTGAGACCAACCTAGAGAAAGTTCAAGCACTGTAAAGTATGCCTTCTCCAAAGAACCTCAGGGAGACACAGAGGTTAGTCAGGTGAATCACAACACTCTCCCGATTCATCTCTAGATTGGTCAGCGTCAGCTCGATTCGAGTGGGATGACAAGTTTATGAACAAGCATTCACAGAACTCATGGTATTGAGTTCTGGCTCTACTATCTAAGCCTATTGAAGAAGAGACACTTTGGCTCTATTTAGCCACGATCAAAGGAACAGTCAACTCGGTTCTGCTTAGATAAGAGGGTAACAGCCAACACTCAATTTATTTCGTGGCTCGCCTTTTGAAAGATGTGAGGACTAAATAAACCATTCTCGAAAAGTTTGCTCTAGCTTTGGTCAAGATGGATCTTAAATTCTAATCGTACTTCCTCTTTCATCTTATCATCGTGCTTACCAATAGCACCTTGGGTCAAATATTGACTAATACTGAGACCACGAATGATCAAATGGAAAACAAAGCTCAGTAAGTACGACATCCAATAAATCTCGAGTGGGAAGTTCGGTCTAAAACATAATATTCTAGTCAGTCAAACCTCCTTCGACTAGACCCGGGGGAGGCTTGTGTGGATAAGAGAATGCATATGTCATGGGCCATGGTCAAAGATTTTGGTAAAAAATAAAGCAGAGGTTGAGGTCAAAGTGGTCAACCAACTCCTCCTATTTGGTTACCTAACTCCTTCAACTTGGTTAACATACCTCTTTGAGTCGGTCCACCAGACTCCTTCAACTCAGTCACCTAACTCCTTCAGCTTGGTTCATCAGACTCCTTTAGCTCGATTCACCCGACTCCTCCAGTTTAGTTCACCATATTCCTTCAACTCGGTTCCTAGACTCCTTTAACTCAATTATTTAGCCCCTTCAGCTAGATCACCCAATTCCTTTAGCTCAGTCACTTGACTCTTTCAGCTTGATTACCGGACTCCTCCTTGGTCAATAGACATCTTCGACTTGGTTTACCATACTTCTTCAACTAGGTCTATCAAACTTCTTTAGTTTGGTCACCCAACTCCTTCAGCTCAATCATCTAACTCATCCTTAGTCAACAGACCTCTTGGACTCGGTTCACCATACTCCTTCAATTTGGTTACCCTCAGTTGGGACCTATATCCTATTTGGTTGCTACGACGCACGTTTTAAAAAAAATCAAAATGAAGCAATGGAAGCGTAATAGTTTCTTAAATTATTACAACACGTGCATCACATTCATACATGATACACACATACGTAGACATAATCATAAAATAAAATTATACCTTTGAGTCCATAATCGAACTTTGAAGAGAGCGTTTAGCTAGCCTCACAAGGTTAGCCTCTATTGATATCCACATTGAGATATCTTAGAGACGGCTTTTCTAAGTCACAAGTTGTCGTCTCTAATTTGGTACTAGTCAAACAAAGAGATGATGCAATCCAAGATAGGAAATTCAGGCTCGACTTTGTGCCCGGCTACGAGGGCAACCTGGCGGCACAAAGCGAGGAAAGGGGCAATCACAAGGGTTGTTGTCCAGCAGCCTTTTGTCACTGTCTGGTGTCCCTAGAAGTCCTGCCACTGGCAGTGACTTCTGTCTAGCAGCTAGGAAGCTAACGGTAAAGGAAGAAGGGTCGATGGCAAGAAAAATCTATAAGTTTTGCTTGCTATCTGCCCCCCTTCCCCCTTGGAAGTTGTTGGATGGCTAGAGGTGGCTATTAGATGGCTAGAGGTGGTTTTTATTGGCGTCCTACTGGCTAGAGGGAAGTTGTTGGCCGGAGCGATGACACAAGGAGAACTCTTCTCCTTGTGGTTGGCAACGGGAGAGAAAGAGAAGAGGAGAGGAGGAGAAGCCTAATCCTATTAGGTTTCTTCTCCTCATGGAGGGATATTTATATACCTCTTTATAATGACTCGGGGAGCAAGTCATCTCCCAAATATGAAATCCAATAGCAACTTAATCCATTAGCATTTAACTTGGTTCAAAACCAATCCATGTTGATTTATAATCAAATCAATTTTAGTTTATAACTAAACCAAACCAATTTGTTTTTTATTAAACCATAATGAATCTAACCTTGCCTTTAAGAGGCATGACCCACCATCGCTTCCGTCCAACAAATATCTTTCATATTTTCTAGTTGTCTTATCCTACCAGACTTAGTCTCTCTCAATCTGATAATCTAATTTTAAAATTTATTTTAAGTCTTTCGAATATATTCATAGTACGTGTGATCCAATAAGTTTCTAGTTTATGTTGGTCATTCATAATTAACAATTAATTATGAATCGATCATGAGTGATATCTAGTAGTACATCATGATCTTCAATTAACTAAAAAAATCATAGTTGATCCCAAAACTAAATCTGAAACCTTTCAATAATTATGGTTATCAATGCGTCTATTCCTTTTACTCATCGTATATCCACTTTGTTCAAGACATGGTATGTATGTCAGTTCCTACTAGACTGACTATGTCTTACTATAGTAGTTCTTTATCCTACAAATTCAAATTAGTCAAACACATGTCCAAGAAAACTATACTCTTGACATATAATGCTTTGGTTAAAGACTTACAACTAATAATCCTGACAAAAGGTCATATGGTATATGCCCCCTTATAAAAGGAGTGATGAATCCTTTATGGGTTATTCAATCACCTTCGAGTACTTTGACTTATACTCAATCATCTTGGAGTCATACCTCTAAAGAGATGTTTGCTTAAGGTATCAAAGTATAAGTCTCTATGACTAAGATGACTTAAATACTTCAAGTCGAAGAAAATTTGCACTTGAGTTATAATAAGATCTTCATTGACATACATAGAATCACATGAAGTTTTATGACAAGTCACATTTGATGAACTAGTTACCTTAACCAATATCCATATGTTAATTTTTAACATCCCAATATTTCTAGCTAGTAAGGATCGATTACTTGGATAAACTAAGGAGTATAACATATGTTATTCTTACAGAATTGATGATGTTCAATCTCATCAATTCATCGACTAGGAAATATTTTAATACGTATGTAATTACATATGGAGAGATACCTATTAATTATAATTTATTTATAATTTCTCTCATACTTTGCATTGTCAATATCATATATATAGAGAATGGTCACGACGAGTCCACCCTCAGCTCTCATTCTAACCTCTTACTGGGTATTGGTAGGAACTAGGAGATCCCCTTTGTCATCATGTTATCTACAATCTTCTCCTCGACAGTTACTTTTTGCTAATTTACCAGATCACGATCCCAAATAAGAGGATGGTTGATGGTGAAAAGAAGAGAGAAAGAGAAACTGTGGTGTCTTTCCAAGTTTATCTTCAACCAACTTCACTAATCCTTTTGATACTGGTGAGTATTATTGTTCATGTGGGCCACTACATCAGATTTGAACCATCTTAGTTTATGGAGTTGAGTCTGGTGTCAGAGGTGCATACCAAGAATGCGATAGAGGAGGGTGAAATTGCACTTAAAAGTGTTGGAACTCTAAGGTTGTTTTGATGTGATCAAACAAATTAAGATAGGTCCTGTTGTGTTTTGACCCTGTGTCTAAGTGTGCAGGAACTTAGGACCACAGGAAGTCGAGCGGAAGACGTGGCTAGCGAGAAGGACGGCACGGGGAGAGAGCCAATGGGCTCGGTGCGTTCGAGGGATGAGGTGCCGCAGAAGAGTACTCCGGCGGACGAGAAGGAAGCGTGCGCTGGTTCTGAGGGACGAGAAGCTGGAGCGGAAGATTGCTCGAGGAGCAAGAGATGCAGCTAGTGAGAAGGTCAGCACGGGAGAGAGTCGACGGGCTCGGTGCGTCCGAAGGACGAAGAGCTGCGGATGAGTACGCTGGTGGATGAGAAGGAAACAAGCAACGATTCCGAGGGATGAGAAGTTGGAGCAGAAGCCTGCTCGAGAAGGCTAGAAACTGGATTCGGGTGAGCCCTATTCCGGATGGCAGAGATCACCCAAGCAAGCGGAGCCGGAACGGAAGACCCGGACCTAGGCGAGCAGCACCGGAGCAGAGGGCCTGAACCAGAAAGTCAACTAGGTTGACTTAGTGGTCCGGGCGTCCGGATCCATTCCGGGTGCCCGAAGTTGGCTTTTTGACCAGATTGCGTCAAGCGCAATCCGTTGTGTTGGGGATAAAGTTTTATCTCCCCCCCCCCCCCCAGGGCACCCAAAACCCCTTAGGGGCACCCCGACCAAGGCTATAAATACAACCTTGGTCCAGAAGCTAGACATCAGACAAGCAATCTTGATTACAACACTTGTATGCTTTCTTTGTAGTTTAGCTTCTTTATTATCTGTGCTTAAATGTTGTAAGAGGTTTCTCCGCCTGAAAGGAGATATCTACTGCACTTCATTCTCTTTGGATTAACAACCTCCCCGGTTGCAACCAAGTAAACATCTTGTGCCTCTTCTTTTCTGTTTTAATTTATTTACTTTATGCAAGTGTTTATTTGAATGTCAAGAAGGGTTGTTCTTTTATTTTTCTAGGCTATTCAACCCCCCTTATAGTCGGCCCCAGCGGTCCATCAAGTGATATTAGAGAAAGGACGCCTCAGGAGGACTAATCGCCGACTGAAGCAACGAGATGGTCGGAGTTAACATCTACCCACCAACTTTCGAGGGGAAATTCGCTTTTTGGAAGTGACGAATGCAGGTTTATTTTAAAACTGACTTTAATATGTTATTAATAATGAAATATGATTTTGAAGTGCCCAAAAGCAAAGAAGGAGAAGAACTTGAGGAGCATCAGTGGACTAACTGTTGTTGTAACGAGAGCAGCAACTCAGTAATATAATTGCACCAAAACAGTAAGCATGCAGTAAACAGGTAAATAAAAAGAGAGGTCGAGAAAATGTTATCTCCGGTTGAAGCGTCGGCGTGTCAACTGTCATTAGAGAATTTATTGCCGCCCACGGTGCAGAGGCTCTCCGGCAAAATTCTCCCAAGATCCGACTGTTGGATCGAGAAGCGCTAGAGGGGGGGTGAATAGCGCTCGTGGCTTTCACTTTTCGAATTCGTAAATCGTACAAAAAACTAACAGAGTAATAAGCAGCGAAATAAAGAGAGAACAATCAAACATAGAGACACGAGGAATTACTTCGTTCGGAGCCTGTGACGACTCCTACTCGAAGGTCTGCGATCCTTGATCGCTTTCCGTGGGCAACAACTATAAGCTCTAATAGAGTACAAATATTACAATTAAGTACAAAAAATAGTTATACCGACAACAGTATAGTAATCTGAAGATTTCGAAGCTCCGGGTCGTCGGTGTCAAGTCGTATCACTTCCGGGTCGTCTTGTTAGCAGCTAGTTGCAAAGAAATCGCTTGGTATTCGTTGTTTGGAGCTGCTGGTCGAGACCCTCTTATAAAGGGTGTTCAAGGCGCCTCCATCAAGCTCCAAGGCACCTTGAATCCCTAAGTTTTATCCCGGAAATGACTCTGCGATGAAGCTTTCACCGCTGCCTTTTATCCATCTTAAGGCGCCTTCATCACTGTCCAAGGCGCCTTAAGCCACCTGTTCAAGGCGCCTTGAGCTTCCTTCAAGGCGCCTCCAACCCTTCTAGACAGCTGGCTTCTGCTCGCACCTGAGGCGCCTCCAAGCTCCATGGAGGCGCCTCGGACACTGTTCATCTGAGGCTAAGTTGTGCTCCTTTGGTCCTGCAACAAGTGTTAGTCCCAAACATATACCCTGCAAAACCAAGTTAGCACAAAACAATATAGATATGATAATGGCAGTCTCCGGACTGTCTAGGTCTGACATCGAATTTCCAATCGAAAACCCTAGGTCGACCCGACGCCTACTGTTTCCTCTACGGGGAACGTGTCCTCACCTACTCCACTCAGGAGATTTACCTGTTGCCAGTGCGATCCTCCAGATCGACTAGACTTTTGCTCAGTGCTCGATGCTTCCGGACTTTCTGCTGGACTTCCGCTTCCCGGTTGGTCCAGTCTTTCACCTAGTTCGCGACACCAGGACTTTCCACCGAGGGTTACCCCCCCCCCCTAGGACTTTTGTCTGAAGCACTCAACCCACCAAGACTTTTCGCATAGTGTTACCACCCCCTATGACCTAGGGTTACCACCCCCTAGGGTTTTTACCTTGCCTAACCACAGTTAGGGCTTTTGCCTAAGTACACTTAGGACTTTCCTGCAATCTCATTCAGACTTTTAGATCACCACACATCTTAACTTTGAATCCTTTGCCATTATTAAAACTCAGGTTCGATCGTCGGATGCTTCCCGCACCAACACCGACAACCACTCGCGTCGTCCGTAGGTGCACTCCAAGACGAACGTCACACTCGGACTCAACCTCAGATCGCGGAACCAAGCCTCAGACTCAGAACAAGGAAAGGAAGGGAGTGGACGAACACATAGAGGAAGAAGAGAAAGCAAAGCAGCGCACAGATTGATTGAGTGAAAAATCTCAAACTTCATATTTATTCACTCTGAAGCACTGCTTCCCAAAGCGTGCGTCGCATTCTCACGCTGACAGAACAACCAGGTGCGTCGCTTCTCTTCCTTACGCGGAGAGAACCAACCAGGTGCATCGCGTCGCTTCGCTTCCTCACGCGAACAGAACCAAACCACCAGGTGCGAGGGACAGAACCAAACCAGAGACTAGCAAAAACTAACCAGGCCGCCTGCAAGCGTGAAGCCCATGAGCTGGGGATTTGCACCCCCCTGGGCGTGATGATCGTGTGCGTCGCGCTCGATTTATGGATTTTCAGCTCGAAACCACCTGATTTGGGCTCAACCCGCGCATGCGTGTAGGTCCCCTTAACTTTGCTAAGCAAGGATGGAAGGGCTCCATATATAAGATCTTCCAACCTTCTTAGCTTAGCAATATGGAACTAAATGCATACACATATGCATTACCAAAAAGAAACAAAAGGAATAGTTTGAATTAAAATTCAACAATCCCCTACTAATTCAAATTATTTTTGGTCGAAAACAAAGATATGTTCTGAGACTTGGTTGCAATGAGCTTTTAGTGAAAATACCTTCCGGTTTGAATTTTCACCTAAATACACCAATCTTATTCACATAGGTTTGAAGAGAACTCAGTCTTGATCTTAAACCTTTTATATGTGAAAATCAATTGGTAACAACTCATCACGGGCGACGGATGAATCCTTCTGGGTTGGTGCATTACGGTCATACCACCAAATCTTGTTTCATAAGTGCTAAGGAGAGTTGCCTAGACCCCCCACACTGCGGCCTCACAGTTACACTTACATAGGTGAGTTCTCCAAGGATGTACTGCGAGCATCCTGTCATTAAGATCTTGAACTCATTAAGAGCTCCTAAGCTCATCCTTACTAGCAGTCAAGCATCTATCCTGGGAAGAGACTATGAGATTACATCTCAATCAATTTGATGCTTACGGTTTACCCTTATAACTTGTTTATACCACATTGAACCTACTTCTTGGGATCTCCAATCAGATAGGTTGGGTTGTCGCTATAGATGAAACCAGGATAGGCCTCATTTCCATTCCCTTAGTAGATCTCTTGATTTTCTCAGAATCAAGTCCTTTAGTGAGTGGATCAGCAATATTGTCCTTTGAACTTACAACGTCCAATGACACCACTCTAAGAAACACTAACTCACGAATAGACTTTAATCTTATTCTTACATGTCTCTTCTATTTCTGGTTATACTTGGATCTTCTAATCTGAGCTATTGTTGTTTGATTATCACAGTGTACTGAAATAGAAGGTATTGGCTTCATCATCAAGGGAATTTCAGAAAGAAGACCCTTAAGCCAATCAGCTTCAATTACTGTGGTATCCAAAGCACACAATTCTACCTCAGATGTAGAACGGGTTATAATCGTCTGTTTAACAAACCTCCAAGCAACTGCACGACCTCCAAGTGTAAAGACATAACCAGTAACGCCTTTACACTCAGCAGTGTTAGCTATCCAACTAGCATTACTATATCCCTCCAGGACTGCAGAGAATCTCTCATGCCACAAGTCCAAGGATATAGTGTCTCTTAGGTATCTGAGTACTCTGTCTAATGCATCCCAATGCATTCTGTCCGGACAGCTGCTAAACTTGTTCAATTTCGTTATAGCAAAAGAAATATCAGGTTTAGAATAATTTACTAAATATATTAGACTACCTATTATTTGTGAATATCTTAATTGAGACACTGCCACACCACTCTTATTCTTGTGGAGAGTTTTTGAAGGATCATAGGGTGTGACGACATATTTAACTTGGCTATAGCTATATTTCTCTAATACTCTCTCAACATAGAGTGACTGAGAAATTACTATTCCATCAGTTGATCGAGTCAACTTCAGCCCTAAAATCATATCAGCACAACTCATATCCTTCATATCAAATTTACCACTTAAGAGGGCCTAAGTCTCATTAATAATAGAAAGGTTAGAACCAAAAAGTAGAATATCATCTACATATAAACATAAAATAATACAATTATCACCTTTCATTTTAGCATACACACATTTATCAGAGTCATTCATTTCAAAGCCAAACGATAGCATAGCACTATCAAATTTTTCGTGTCACTGCTTTGGGGCTTGCTTCAAACCATAAAGAGATTTGACTAACCTACAGATTTTATTCTCATTTCCAGAAACTACATGTCCCTAAGGCTGATCCATATATATCTCTTCTTCAATATCTCCATTTAGGAATGTCGTTTTTGTTAGGACCTAGGGACGCGGCTAGAGAGGGGGGGTGTGAATAGCCGACCCCAAATTCACGTTTCTTCCTACAATTTGAGTTAGCGCAGCGGAAATAAAAGAAAGAAACGAAAATGGAGAAGATCAAACCTCAAACGCGACGATATAACGAGGTTCGGAGATGATACTCCTACTCCTCGGCGTGTCCGTAAGGTGGACGAATCCTATCAATCCGTCGGTGGATGAGACCCCAGAGAACCGGCTAATAAAAACTCCTTCTGGGTGGATAAACCTCGCCACAATCTCTCTTGCAACAACAAGATCAGGGTACAAGAAATACAGCAAGAAACCAAGAACAATATGAATGTAAAAACACTAGTTTGCTTGCCTTCTCGTCGACTGGTGATGAAGCAACCACTTCACGCCAACAACAGCAGCAACTGATCAGTTGGAGTCCAGCCGAGGGAAGCTCACACGAAGCTTCAGTAATGGAGAGCTCAGCAAAGCTCTGATCGCAAGGAACAAGAAGGAGCAAAAGCAAGAGCTCTGCTCTACTGTAGAGGCCCTTAATTTATATGAACCTGCGAAGAAGAAAGAAGAAATCTAGTCGTTGTGTCTCAACGGCTAGACCTGGACCGATCAGGCTCCACCCTGATCGATCCAGGATGGATCTGATCGGTCAGGGGACCGATCAGGCCCTAGGCTGATCGGTCCCCAGACCGATCCCAACTCTCACAGAGAGTTGGTTGATCGGTCTGCGTGGACCGATCCTACTGATCGGTCCCCGGACCGATCCCAACTCTCACGAGAGTTGGTTTCGAGCCCTGATCGATGCGTGGACCGATCGGCCATTCCTTCTCCCAATCTATTTGGTTACTGATCGGTCACAGATCGATCCAGATGATGACTGTATCCATCTGGATCGGTCACAGACCGATCAATTCCCCTTAAACCTAAAGTCTTCCCGATCTAGAGAACGAGCTACCGAGCCCTCTCGGACCTAGTCCGGAGCGAGCTCCGAGCCCTCTCCGACTTCCACGTCGGTCAAAGAAGCGAGCTACCGGCCCTCTCGGACCTAGTCGGAGGCGAGCTACAGCCCTCTCCGACTTCCACGTCCGGTCGAGCGAGCTCAGAGCCCTCTCGGCCTAGTCAGGAGAGCGAGCTGAGCCTTCTCCAACCCGTCCGGTCGAGCGAGCTCGAGCCCTCTCTGACCTAGTCCGGAGAACGAGCTACCGAGCCCTCTCCGACTCCATCCAGTCCAGTGAACGAGCTACCGAGCCCTCTCTGACCTCCCATGCCAAGCTTCCATACTTGGACTTTTCCCCGTGCCAAGCTCCCTGCTTGGACTTTTCCCGTGCCAAGCTCCCTGCTTGGACTTTTCCGTGCCAAATCTCCATCCTTGGACTTTTCCCGTGCCAAGCTCCCTGCTTGGACTTTTCCCGTGCCCAGCTCCCTGCTTGGACTTTTCCGTGTCAAGTCTCCATACTTGGACTTTTCCGTGCCCAGTCTCCATACTTGTACTTTTCCCGAATCAGGTCAACTCAAGTCTGGTCAACCTTGACCAAAGGTTGCACCCACAATCCCCCAAGTTCCTATTCTTGTCAAACATCAAAATATAACTTCTCTATTCTTGTCAAACATCAAAATATACCTCGAGTCAGGTTAACTCGAGTCGGGTCACCCAGGTCAACCTTGACCTAAGGTTGCACCAACAATCTCCCCCTTTTTGATGTTTGACAAAAACCATAATCAAGTTAGGTTAACCCGATAACCTAACTTAGGTTTTCCAATAGTTCTCCAATGTTCTTCCTTGAACATTCTCTGAGCATTCTCCCCAAACTCTAATGTTCTTCCTTGAACATTCTCTAGACATTCTCCCCCTTTTTGACATACATCAAAAAGAGTGAATCAAGGTCAAGAGTTTCTTCCTAATGAAAGTCCCATACCTTTCATTGAAACCCTTAATTTCCCCCTTGATACTAAAATCAACAATCAACTTAGTGATAATCTAATATCACTCATCCTCAGAAATCTTGACGAGTAAAAACTCCCCCTAACAGTCAACTCCCCCTTGACCAATAGGTAAAACTCCCCCTAAAGGTCAACTCCTCCTTGACCATTGCACCAACAATGTCTTGGAGAGTTTCAACCCTTTAGAAATCTAAAACACCAACTTCCACAGCTAAAATTTCAGACAACAGTCGAAAATCAGCATTTTGGCACGCTCAGCCCTTCACTGGATCGGTCACCAGACCGATCCACACTGCCCTGGATCGGTCCAGTGACCGATCCAGACTTCCCTGGACCGATCAGGATCTTCTCTGATCGGTCCACAACTCTCTGATAAGGATTTCTGATTTTTCTCCCGAAATTCAGAAACCCCTAAAAAATTATAGAAAATTCTAAAAATTGTAAAATTTTGAGGATACATTCCTCATAACATATATTATCATGGAAAAATAGTTTTCTATGAAAATAACTCCCATTTTTTAATCTTGATACAAAGTTCGAAATACTTTGAAATAGCTCAAGGTTAATCCATCTTTGTATCAACTTGCTCAATGATGAATGTTATCACTAGAAAAGCTTCATCAAGGTTTTTCAAATCAATTTTGAAATGATTTTAAACCATTCAATTTAGGACCACAATCTTAGGACTAAATGTACATGACTTGTACACAAGTTTTCCCTATGATCCTCAATTTCGAATTAGGCTCATCTAGGTACAAGAACTATGCACCTTGATCCTAACTCATCATCCTAATATCTCACACACATCTAAGGTGTATCAAACACATCCAAGTCAATTTTGATGTGAGATATGGGTTTAGGTCATCTTAAGCTAAGTTCTCATGCATTTTCTAAACAACAATTAGATCTCCATATCAAATTGTGTTTTTATCCTTAAATCAATTTAATTGATCATAAATGCAAGAGATGATGACATGGCATAAAATAATATCATAAGTGGAAATAAGTGCCAATGTCATGATGTCATGGCATAAAGTATGAAACTTAAATAAGGCATGACATATAACTAACCTAAGTATTATCATGACATTTCAAATGATAATAAAATAAATATAATGTCATGACATGACATGACATATGACAAACAATGTATGGCAAATAACATATAAAGGTATAGAAAATACCTAATTCTAGCCTTAGTTGCCATTTTTGATAATTTTGATCATTTTATCATAAATTCTATATTCCTAAGTGTAATAGACCTAAAATCATATACTAAAGATTTTTAGATCACTATGTGCCAATTAGATGGACCCTAGAAAACTTCCTCAAATGTGGTTGGCACATCCTAATCACCTTAGGAATAAATTTTAATTTCATTTTCAAGGCTTGATTACACCTTGAAAATTCCTAAAATGCCACCTTTTGCCATGAGTAGGTTAACTACCTATCCAATTAAGGTTGGCACACCCTAAACCATCTAGCGTGAAGGAATCACGCTCCTAGGAACCCAATACCTATTTGAGCTCATTGGGTTCACTAAATATTCACTAGGGATGACTTCCCTAGCAACCCTCCTAATGACCCTCCTAGGCTTTAAAGCCTTGGTTATTTGGGATTCATCAAGATCAACTCTAGGGGTGACTCCCCTTGTGACCTTGGTGATGGTCTTCCTAGCCCTAGGTCTTGTTCCATAATCGAATGGAACATTATGATAAGCGGGCTTGACCACTTGAGACTTAGGTTTGTGACCCAAACCTCTCATGTCCTTGGGCTTTGATTTTTGACCCTTAGACCCTAGAGTTGACTTCTCCAAATTCTTAAGGGTCTTTTCTAAAGTGTCAAGTCTTGACCTTAAGACTTGATTTTCCTTCTTTAATACCTCAAACTTTAATTTTCCATTTTTCTTTGAGGTATTCCTAGGCATATGTCTAGTTGTTTTGGGATTCCTATCTAGGTTTTCCTTAACCTTAGATGAGTTAACTCTAGGGTTGGCATTTCTAGCATTGTCCTTATCTAGGCTAACATGTTTGGCACCTAAGCATATGTCTCGGTTTCTATGGTTATCATGCTTATCATTATTGACAATTGCAATAAAACTACTAGCATGTGTCTTATTAGAATTGCAAGAATGTGCCTTAAAGGATACCTTAGGGTTTGCCTTAGCTCCCCCCATAGATGAGCTTGGTCTCTTGTCCTTGTGAGGTTGCCTCCCCCTTGGACATTGACTCCTATAATGTCCCCTTTGCTTGCATTGGAAGCACACCACGTGCTCCTTGCCCTTGCGTATCGGGACTCCGGCTTTCTTGACTTTTGGTGCCGGTGGAGTCTTCCTAATCCTCTTTGGACATTTACTTTTGTAATGCCCATATTCCCTACACTCAAAGCACATTATATGTAATTTACTTGAAATTAAGTTGCTTGAGTTACCTAGGGTTGAGGATGGATATAAGCTCTCTCCTTCATCCCTTCCGGAGGTAGAGGCTTCTTCTTCTTGCTCCAGTCTTGAAGAAGAACTCTCCTCCTCTTCTTCCTTAGATGTTGAGTAGCCCTCAACTTCTAACTCCATACCTCCATGATGTGAGCTACTTGACTCACTTGACTCCTCTTCATGACTTAAATTGGATCTCTCCTCATGGAACTTAGCCAAGTTGTTCCACAACTCCTTGGCATTGTTGTATCTACCTATCTTAAACAAGATATCATTAGGTAATGAAAATTCAAAGATTTTCGTTACCTCGTCGTTGATTATGGATTGGTGGATTTGTTCCTTCGTCCACTTCTTCTTTTCGAGAGGTTCTCCTTCTTTATCCACCGGAGGAATAAAACTTACTTGTACACAATTCCAATTTACTATGTTAGTCATAAGAAAATACTTCATTCTTACCTTCCAAAACGCGAAGTCGTCGCGATCGTAGAAGGGTGGAATCGTGACGTCTTCTCCAAGTTGATCCATTCTCTAGCTCGTGCTCCCCCGGGTGTTAATCCGACGAAGAGCGACCTCGCTCTGATACCACTTGTTAGGACCTTCGGACGCGGCTAGAGAGGGGGGGTGTGAATAGCCGACCCCAAATTCACGTTTCTTCCTACAATTTGAGTTAGCGCAGCGGAAATAAAAGATAGAAACAAAAATGGAGAAGATCAAACCTCAAACGCGACGATATAACGAGGTTCGGAGATGATACTCCTACTCCTCGGCGTGTCCGTAAGGTGGACGAATCCTATCAATCCGTCGATGGATGAGACCCCGGAGAACCGGCTAATAAAACCTCCTTCTGGGTGGAGAAACCTCGCCACAATCTCTCTTGCAACAGCAAGATCAGTGTACAAGAAATACAGCAAGAAGCCAAGAACAATATGAATGTAAAAACACTAGTTTGCTTGCCTTCTCGTCGACTGGTGATGAAGCAACCACTTCACGCCAACAACAGCAGCAACTGATCAGTTGGAGTCCAGCCGAGGGAAGCTCACACGAAGCTTCAGTAATGGAGAGCTCAGCAAAGCTCTGATCGCAAGGAACAAGAAGGAGCAAAAGCAAGAGCTCTGCTCTACTGTAGAGGCCCTTGATTTATATGAACTTGCGAAGAAGAAGAAAGAAGAAATCTAGCCGTTGTGTCTCAACGGCTAGACCTGGACCGATCAGGCTCCACCCTGATCAATCCAGGATGGATCTGATCGGTCAGGGGACCGATCAGGCCCTAGGCTGATCGGTCCCCAGACCGATCCCAACTCTCAGAGTTAGTTGCGATCTCGATCGGTGCGTGGACCGATCGGGCCCTAAACGATCGGTCCCGGACGATCCCAACTCTCAGAGAGTTGGTTTCAGAGCCTGATCGTGTGTGGACCGATCAGGCCATTCCTTCTCCCAATCTATTTGGTTCCGATCGGTCACGGATCGATCGATGACCCGATATATCCTTTGGATCGGTCGGACCGATCAATTTCCAACCTTAAACCTAAAGCCTTCACGATCTAGAGAACGAGCTACCGAGTCCTCTCGACCTAGTCCGGAGAACGAGCTACCGAGCCCTCTCCGACTTCCACGTCCGGTCCAAAGCGAGCTACCGATCCTCTCGGACCTGAGTCAGGAGGCGAGCTCACGAGCCCTCTCCGACTTCCACGTCCGGTCCGGAGCGAGCTACCGAGCCCTCTCGGACCTAGTCCGGAGCAGCTCCGACTTCCACGTCCGGTCGAGACCGAGCGAGCTACCGAGCCCTCTCGGCCAGTTCGAGGAACGAGCTACCGAGCCCTCTCCGACTCCATCCAGTCCAGTGAACGAGCTACCGAGCCCTCTCTGACCTCCCATGCCAAGCTTCCATACTTGGACTTTTCCCCGTGCCAAGCTCCCTGCTTGGACTTTTCCGTGCCAAATCTCCATCCTTGGACTTTTCCCGTGCCAATCTCCCTGCTTGGACTTTTCCCGTGCCAAGCTCCCTGCTTGGACTTTTCCTGTGCCCAGCTCCCTGCTTGGACTTTTCCGTGCCAAGTCTCCATACTTGGACTTTTCCGTGCCCAGTCTCCATACTTGGACTTTTCCCGAGTCAGGTCAACCAGGTCAACCTTGACCAAAGGTTGCACCAACAATCCCCCAAGTTCCTATTCTTGTCAAACATCAAAATATAACTTCTCTATTCTTGTCAAACATCAAAATATACCTCGAGTCAGGTTAACTCGAGTCGGGTCACCCAGGTCAACCTTGACCTAAGGTTGCACCAACAGTTTTGACATCCATTTGATGGACCTCAAGATGATATATGGATGTCAATGCTATTAACACTCGGATTGTAGTAATTCTGGTAACAGAAGAATAAGTGTCAAAATAGTCAATCCCTTCTTTCTGTTTGAATCCCTTAGCAACTAGGCGGGCTTTGAATTTATCTACTGACCCATCAGGTTTTAGTTTTTTTCTTAAACACCCATTTACATCCTATAGTGGTACACCCAGGAGGTAAATCTACCAACTCCCAAGTGGCATTAGAGATAATAGAGTCCATTTCACTTTTAATGGTCTTTTTCCAGTGCTTAGCTTCAGGAGAAGTCATAGCATCTCTATATGTCACAGGGTCACCTTCTATATTATAGGTGATAAAGTCCTGGCCTAAATCCGTAGACACACGTTGCCTCTTGCTCCTTTTCAGTTCTGTATGCTCACTAGATTCATCTAGTCTAGAGTGACTTGAGGAAGGTGTACCTTCTACGGATAATGGGGCCTCTACGGAAGCATACATATCTCTAGTAGGAATACCAGATATAAACTGAGGTGTTTTCGTCTTCATAGGAAATATATCCTCAAAAAATGTAGTATCACGAAGTTCTACAATAGTATTTGCATCTATTCCAGAAATTTCAGATTTAATAATCAGAAACCTATATGCAATACTATTTTGAGCATAACCCAAGAAGATACCATCTACGGTCTTTGGACCAAGTTTTTTTCTTCTGTGTTCAGGTACTAGTACCTTTGCAAGGCACCCCCACACTTTAAGGTATTTCAAACTTGTCCTCCGGCCTTTCCAAAGCTCATATGGGTTTGTATCTCTTAACTTCATGGGGACTCTATTCAACACATGGCATGCAGTATATAGAGCTTCCCCCCACATGAAGTTGGGTAACCCAGAACTGCCTAACATAGAATTAATCATATCTTCAAGGGTTCGATTTTTTCGTTCTGCTATACCGTTGGATTGAGGACTATATGGAGCAGTTACCTCATGAATTATACCTGTATCTTGACAAAATTTTTGAAACAGGTTCGAGGTAAACTCTCCACCCCTATCAGATCTTAACCTCTTAATAGATTTATTTGTTTGATTCTCAGCTTCAGATTTAAAAACCATAAATTTGTCTAAAGCTTCATCCTTAGTTTTCAGCAAATAAACATAACAATAACGAGAGTAATCATCAATGAAGGTAATGAAATACCTTTTATGGTCTCTCGTTATTACACTGTTAAACTCACAACAGTCAGTATGAATCAATTCTAAATTTTCAAAATTTCTATCAACTGATTTGAAGGGTTTTCGGGTTTGTTTATATTGCACACAAACTTCACATTTTTTCTTATTATTTATAGCATGCTTAGGAATCATAAATAGATTCATCATTCTTTTTACGGTATTAAAATTGGCATGTCCTAATTTGTCATGCCATATATCATAAGACTCAATGTTATATGAACAACCAATATCAGTAGATTTATTTAAGGTAGCATTTTCTACATTGAGTTTAAATAAACCTTCATTAAAGTAACATTTTCCAATAAAGGTTCCTAAATGTAATATTACAACTTTATTACATTTAAAGTTCAACTCATAACCAGCGCGGACTAACTTTGACCCGCTAATCAAATTCCAACAGACCACTGGAACATGATGCACCTCATGCAGTGACAAGACTTTTCCAGAGGTGAACCTTAGGTCAACTTGTCCTATCCCAAACACCCTGACTGCAGAATGGTTCCCCATGGTCACGGAAGTACCTTTAATTATCTGATAAGTAAGGAAGGCAGAGCGATCAGTACAACAGTGCACATTAGCACCTGTATCAACTAACCATTCATTGGGTTGATAGATCAAGTTTAGTTCGGGTTTGAAGGTAACAAACCTATTGTTGGTGTCGTCACTAGCAGTCACGACATTTGCTTGTGATTTGGTGTTGGACGTATTGCTTTGGTTTTTCTTCTTGTCCTTTTGCTTAGGGCAGAATTTGGCATAATGCCCAACCTATCCACATGCTCAGCACGGTTTGGTTCCATTTTTATTTTGAACCTTTGGTTTGGGTTTCATCTTGTTCTTCATTTTATGATTTTTGAATTTCTTCTTGTCAGATGAGACTACTACATTTACCTTTGGAATAAAATCCATAGGCATTCTTTTATCATCATCTTTATGTTGCTTCCGATGTTCTTCTTCGATATTTAAGGCAATCATCAAATCTTCTAGAGAAATTTTATCTCTCCTATGTTTAAGTCATGCCAAAATCTTCCCAACTCGGAGGCAATTTTTCGATGATAGACAAGACCTGAAATTTTTCAGGTAATGGCATATCTCCTTCAGCAAGACCATGAATTTGAACTTGGAATTCACGTGTCTGCTCAACCACAGATTTGCCTTCAACCATTTTGAAGTTTAGGAACTTTGCCACAGTATACTTTTCTAAACCAGAATCTTTGGAGTTGTATTTTTTATCCAAAGATTTCCACAGCTCTTTAGCCGAAGATGTTGAGCAGTATACATCAAATAGTGCGTCTGAGAGGGCAGACAGGATCCTCCCATGGCAGAGATAATCCCTTTGCTTAAACCTCTGTAAGGAAGCACTATAGGCAGGTTCCTCTTCATCAGGTGAAGGAGGATCTGTTTCTATAACGGAGAATAGCCCTACTGTAGTAAGCCAAAATTTCATCCGTTGTTGCCAACGTCTGAAGTTTTGCCCGAAAAATCTTTCGGGTTTGGCGCTAGCCTCATCAGACCTCGTTACCCTATCATTCATCATGTCTACTGATGCTGAAATTAAATTCTCTAAAAATGTTGTTGTAACGAGAGCAGCAACTCAGTAATATAATTGCACCAAAACAGCAAGCATGCAGTAAATAGGTAAATAAAAAGAGAGGTCGAGAAAATGTTATCTTCGATTGAAGCGTCGGCGTGTCGACTGTCTTTAGAGAATTTATTGCCACCCACGGTGCAGAGGCTCTCCGACAAAATTCTCCCAAGATCCGACAACCACTCGCGTCATCCGTAGGTGCACTCCAAGACGAACGTCGCACTCGGACTCAACCTCAAATCGCGGAACCAAGCCTCAGACTCAGAACAAGGAAAGGAAGGGAGCAGACGAACACACAGAGGAAGAAGAGATAGCAAAGCAGCGCACAGATTAATTGAGTGAAGAGTCAGAAAGCAGACTGCATATTTATTCACTCTGAAGCACTGCTTCCCAAAGCGTGCGTCGCTTTCTCACGGTGACAGAACAACCAGGTGCGTCGCTTCACTTCCTTACGCGGAGAGAACCAACCAGGTGCGTCATGTCGCTTCGCTTCCTCATGCGGACAGAACCAAACCACCAGGTGCGAGGGACAGAACCAAACCAAAGACTGGAAAAAACTAACCAGGCCGCCTACAAGCGTGAAGCCCACGAGCTGGGGATTTGCACACCCCCCCTGCACGTGATGATCGCGTGCGTCGCGCCCAGTTTATGGATTTCCAGCTTGAACCCCCCGAAACCACCTGATTTGGGCTCGACCTGATTTGTGAGTTAGAATTTATATTCTCGAAACATTTTTGTGAATTAGAAATTTAAAATAAAATAAAGAATAGTGAAATAAAAGAAATTCAAGCAACAGCTTGTCAATTAAAGGGTTTAGACAAACTAAAAAATGACATGTTGGAGGAACAAATACAGTTTACTCAATTTTCTGCATGTTCAAATTTTCTTGCTTCAAATTTGAGAAATTATGATAGATTGAAATGGAAATTTAGACATCACTGACCTAAATTTCAGTGCTTTTCAGTAAGAAAATTAAACATTTAATTTTTTATGCGGCTTTGTTTAAGAAAGTGGTTGTTGCTCCAATAACCAAGAAGATCTAGTACCTCACCACTGTCTGGAAGCCAAATATTCAAATAAAGTATTTAATTAACTTACTAATAAAGGATTAAAATGAGATAATGCTTTAAGTTTGTCAAATATTTTTTTTCTTAAAAATAATGTTTGCAAAATTATCTAACTTAGAAATTTTGAAATTTTCTTTCATTTAGAATTTTTTTAAAAATAATTTTTAAAATTTCCAAAGCTTTTACCCTTAGATTTCTTGGAAACTCATTTTTTATATGATCAAAGGGGAAGAAGAAAAAGTATAAGTCTAGGGGAGGTAGAGATTGAAATTTTTATCTTATTGCACTTAAATGCAAAATTTTGTTACTCTTAATTTATGTTAGTTACCCTACCTTAACTTGAGTTGCTCACATCAAAAAGGGGGAGACTGTTGGAATTCTAAAGTTGTTTTGATGTGATCAAACAAATTAAGATAGGTCCTGTTGTGTTTTGACCCTGTGTCTAAGTGTGCAGGAACTTAGGACCACAGGAAGTCGAGCGGAAGACGTGGCTAGCGAGAAGGACGGCACTGGAAGAGAGCCGACGGACTCGGTAAGTCTGAGGGATGAGGTGCCGCGGAAAAGTACCCCGGCGGACGAGAAGAAAGCGTGCACTGGTTCCGAGGGACGAGAAGCCAGAGCGGAAGATTGCTCGGGGAGCAAGAGACGTAGCTAGCGAGAAGGTCAGCACAGGAGACAGCCGACGGGCTCGGTACGTCCGAAGGACGAAGAGATGCGGATGAGTATACTAGTGGACGAGAAGGAAACAAGCGACGATTCCGTGGGACGAGAAGTTGGAGCGGAAGCCTGCTCAAGAAGGCCGGGAGCTGGGTTCGGGTGAGCCCTATTCCGGATGGCAGAAATCACCCAAGCAAGCGGAGCCGGAACGGAAGACCCGGACCGAGGCGAGCGGCACCGGAGCAGAGGGCCCGAATCCATTCCAAGCGCCCGGAGTTGGCTTTTTGACCAGATCGCGTCAAGCGTGATCCGTTATGTTGGGGATAAAGTTTTATCCTCCCAGGGCGCCCCGGCCAAGGATATAAATACAACCTTGATCCAGAAGCTAGACATCAGACAAACAATCTTGATTACAACACTTGTATACTTTCTTTGTAGTTTAGCTTCTTTATTCTCTATGATTAAATGTTGTAAGAGGTTTTTCCGTCTGAAAGGAGATATCTACTACACTTCATTCTCCTTGGATTAACAATATCCCCGGTTGTAACCAAGTAAACATCTTGTGCCTCTTCTTTTCTGTTTTAATTTATTTACTTTATGTAAGTGTTTATTTGAAAGTCGAGAAGGGTTGTTTTTTTGTTTTTATAGAGATATTCAACCCCCCTTTTAGTCGGCTCCAACGGTCCATCAAAAAGTTTTTCTTTTCTTTTTCAAAAACTTAATCAAAGTCCAGTAGAAATATAAAACATAAATTGAGACAAGACAATTTTACTTGGTTCACACTCCAACAACCGCTCCTTCAAGACTTACGATTTCTTGGATTATTTTCATATAAGCAATCAACTAAGATTCTCTCAAAAAAAAAATATTTTAGAGATGAAGAAAACCTCATACAGATGGACAACATCGTAACATTTTACTATCTCAATAAAATAAAATATGCAAGTACAATTAACTTACAAACAATGATTGAATAGAGATTCTGCAAAGGTTGTCGAAGAGTAGATCGCCATAGTAGACTTGTGGAGCTGCTTGAACAGTGAAACGGATGAAGGAATTGTGTATAAAAAATTGAGAATTTATACTGAGCCTTTGGGTTTTGAGCCTCTTTTACATCCTTTGTTTGATCGACTAATTCGGATCTAATCTTATTAAGTCAACACTTGATTTTTGGGATTTTCGATAGACTAAATCTCCCTATTGGTTGAATGAACCTGATCTTTTCTTGTTTATTGTAATCTGATTAGATTAGACCCCATGTAATCCACTTGATTAGTTCATTGTTCCTCAAGTTTTCCTTCGTAGTTTGATCTCGTCTTATCCGATCCTCTATTTTCATATAGATTTGATCGATCATTGATCGATCAATCGATCTTTTATTTTCATTTGAACTTGGATCATGATCCCGGTTGTACTTATCTTCTTGAGATTAGCCAACTAAATCTCCTTATTCGATCGACTAAATTTTTCTGTCAATTTAAATTTTATTTTTTTTAACAAAATAAAGATTGTACAATAAAATAACAATAATCATTAAAAAAAGTTAAAAACAATCAAATATATGAATGATTTATTCTGACAGTGTGACGGTCTAATCTCAACTTAAAACTCCGAATAAATTTTTTAGTTGGATTATCATCTAAGTGCTTTGTCTCAATTGGAGGGCATGTCCTCACTGCCTTTCATTTTAAAAGATCTCTTAAACATTTATGTTAACATTGTCGAATATTCGACTGGTCTATTTGAATTTTCTTTATTTAATATCTTTTCGATTTATCAGGAATTTCTTCTTTACTCGATGTCCAATCAAGTTGACACATCAAGTATTGTGTCATATCAACTCATCTGATATACTATCGGTCGTATCTCTGATAGAGTCCAGACCGTCAGCCCGAGTCCCATCTACCATTGTCTATCTCATGCAATTTATTGAAAGCTTTATGACATGGGACACCACAGTTGTTAAGAATGGTCGGAGATGCAGATTGAAAGGGTCTGCCTTAATAAAGGAGTTGAGATCCTCTGTCTCTAAAATGATGTGTCTTCATATTTTCTTGTTGATCGGACGATCATGATAGCCTCGTGATGTGCACTGTATCTTTGAGATATAATTTAACCCGTCCGATCGGCGAGGAGATATGGGGACACACTATTTTAGAGACAGAGGATCTCAACTCTTGATAAAGATGTTCTCAATCGGAGATATTTTTACAATGTTCCCAAACGAGAATATTCTCAAACTGTATAATTTATTTACGGGGATGTTTCTAAAGTTAATGTGAGACTGGAGTATTGTGTAATTTGCTAAAAAATTCTTTCAGTTAGGTTGAAGTTTTGTGTAGTTGGAGCATATGAATTTTACAAGGAAATTCATTATGAATTTTACAAGGAAAAGTTTTGCTACTGGATTTTACAAGGAAAACAATTATTATGAATAAGAAAAATAGGAAATTAAGAAAAAGAGTTGATCAATCCTAAATTGTACAGATTTCTCCTAACAAAATTACCCAAATACCCCAACCCAATTCCAACTCCTCCCTCAGCTTCCACGCCACCGACCGACTTCAACCGCCAGCGTTGCACCTCCCCCTCCTTCACCGTGAGTCTATCCACGCCGACCCACCGCCTGACCGCCTCAATCGCCTCTGGAACCGCCGGCCGCCCTGAGGCGCCGGTCACGTAGAACACAATCGAAACCACGTCGCCCTTCGTCGACACCTCCGCGCGCGTCACCAGGAGCCCGTTCTCCCTGAGGGTTCTGGTCACGTCGGCGAGGATCCCCGGCTGGTCCGGTGTTCGGAGCTCCAATCTTGTTCCTGGCGATGCTCTTCTCTCGATTGAGGCTTGGAGGCACCGGACGACTCGCTGCCGCTCTTCTTTGGAGCCTATGGGGGTGCCGTCGTTGTGCCTTATGTAACATTCCTGAAGGAACCGCCGGCGGACGATTAGATAGAAAGATGGGATTTTGATCTCGGTTTATGGATTTAGAGAGTGAAAAGACCGAACCTGGCGAGCTGAATCGCCGGCGGTGTCGACGGCACCGTGGAACACAACGTACTCCATGTCCGTCAGAGCGCAGAGGACGTCGAAGAGTAGCTTCGGCCTTTCGCGGCACTGCACGCTGAGGACTGAATAACCGCGCTCTGCCCAGCTCTGGATAGAAACGGCAGCAGGTGCCGCCGGAGAGCCGCGCTCGTAATCACGGTCGGCGAGCAACATCTGGTGAAGACGGCGGTCGGCGCTGGCGACTGCTGCAGGGGAGATGACCGCCGTGGCGCCGCGGGCGTCGTCGAGGTCGCCCTCGAGGACTCGCCGGAGGCGCGACTCTACGCGGCGGAGGCGCTGCGCGTCCGCCACCGACCCGCCGGAGAGCGCGTCGTTGATGGTGAGGCAGCATGCGATGCGGCCGTGACGGACCCACACAGTGGCCTCCACCACGCCACAATTGTGGTCGGCAAGCACGGCGAAGACCTCAGAGAGAAGGCCGGGACGGTCGTTGCCGATCAACTCCACCACCGTGTGCTTTTCCCGGCCGGTGTGGGATCCCCTGCTCTCGTCGTTCCCCGTATCGAAAGACTGGATTTTTAGCCCAAATCAAAAACATCAAAATTGGATCATCAAAGATGGAATTTTCAAACAAAGCTGGCAAGGTCCAAACCTGCTCGAGGCACGAGAGCACGCTCTCGTCGGTGAGCTTGCGGCCGAATCGGTCGGTGATATAGAAGACGTCCATGAACCACCGGCCGTCGTAGGAGAAGTAGGCCTTCTTGACGGAGAGATTGAGGTCTGCAATTACCTGAACGACTTCCATAAGAGCTCCATGCTTACTCGACGAGCTGTCCACCTTGACGATCGTCGCCGTTGCGCAAGCGACATTGTCAATAACGACTCTGCAGCAATCAAGATGGGTTTTTTTTCTCAGAAAAACCACAGAATTCATTGCAAAGTGGATATTTACCTGGGATTGTTCATTCCAATCACGAGCTTCTCGTATTCATTCATGTTCGTCATCGTTGTCGTCGGCGTCGGCCACTCCATTGTATTCCTCTGTTTCTTCTTCAACCTCTGGAACGTTCTCCTGACCGGAAACGCTAAACGTGGCAGCTATTTATAACCGGGCCGGGTCTGACGTTGCCGGCTCAGACCGCCAGCTAAATCTTCCTAATTTTCGGGAGAATCGATCAGTGTAGGTAAGATCAAACGATGCATTAAATTCGTTATTTAAATTCTTTTTTTTTATTCAAAAAAAAAAAGAAAAATCACTTTCGAATTGATCCGATTCAATTAATAATCGATCGAGAATGATGGAATCTCGGTCCGGCCTATGCTTCCGACCAAAGAAAAAACCAACTCCGATCTGCCATCGAACCTCTCCTGACACGTGGATCCTCATGGACGGGAGCTTTGCTTCGCTTCCGGGCTAAGACAACGACTCACATGGCGCCACGTGAGAGTGACAGGTCCGAGATGCTCCGTTCCGGATGGTCCATCCGACCCACTTTTCCGTAAACCGCCGGCCGAATTCATAAACCGAAACCGTTACGGTCCGTCTAGATTTGTCGTTTCTGTTGTGCCGTTTGTGGCGGGGAAATGAACGTGCGTGCGTGCGTGCCTGCATGCATGCACAATGATCACGTAGTTGGCGTGTGATGGAGCTCCACTAAATTTGCAGCACGTGGCGGCCCACTAGCCGACATGAGGATCTGCGAAAATATCCAGTGTCGGATCTTGCATGAAATATAAATTCAAATTTATTTATTTATTTTTAGGAATATTATACTTCTTTAGGAAAAAAATCTATAAAATTAAAATTTCCACATGAAACGTTTGGGTTTAAATAAATTTAAGAAAAAAATAATTTCAACCGGTAATTAATCAATAGCTATAATCAACTACTTTCAAATCTATTCAGAATCTTTATTTACTTTTTATACACAATTTTTGTAAAAAAAGAACTAGCATCTTTTCCACGATATGATGCATGATATTTACTCGTGGAATTGCATAGATTAATTATAATTATATTGATTCCCATGTGCATGATATAACATAAAGAAGAGAAGAAGTGAACACACTCATGGCTTTTTTTTTTTTTATTTAATTAAGTTGTGCCATGCACTGGCGGAGCCAGGATTTGTAGCCCGCCTGGGCTGCAAATCTCCTCTAAAAGTTTTTCGGACTAAGACTCATTTTACTCTATTTGGGAATGAAAAAAATCAATACAATCAAAGTTAAAAATTAACACAATTTTAATTGGGCCACCGGGCTATAGCCCAGGTATCCTAAAGCCTGGCTCCGCTCTTGGTGCCATGGGAGATGATTTTCAAGTTCCTCCATCTTTCTTACAATCACTCAATTGGGGAGATTATTATTAATAATTTTGGTTATCTACTAAAATTATATTATTTAATTTGATTTAAATAATGAGTGATTATCAGGTAACGTAACATATTGTCACATTAGCAAAATGGGCGATAGAATTTAATTATTTTGAAAGTGTGAAATTTTACATGATTCTGAGATTAATAACAAGAATTTTCAAAAAAAATTTCCAAATCTTTTTTTCTCAAAAAGTATTTCAAAGGTTGAACGAAATATTCCTCCTCTATATGCTTATGTGAAAGCTTTACATATTTGATGCACATATCAATGAAAATAAGTAAAATTTAATCAAATTCAACAACTTTTATTTCATTTCCATTTTTTCTTAATTAATTTGATTCAATCAGTTGAATTGAGAGATGACATATAATCGGTTATATCTTTCTCTAAAGATTTTTTTTTAAAAAAATGGAAACTTTGAAACTGTACCATCCCATTATATTAGAAATAAATAAAAAGGATGGAGTTATTTTATTAGAGTTAAATAAAATTCCTTCTATTTTGAATAGACATTTCTAAAAATTTTGTTGCAATTACCATTAAATTATTATTTATTTAAATTTTTTCTTCAAAATATAATCAATTAACACAATTTATTTAACTATCTTCGACATCATTTGGGCCACCAAATTAGAGCCCATTAAAATGCCATTAGTCCAACTCATAGGTTCCTCTATATATATATATATATATATTTTTTTTTTTTTTTTTGAAGTCTATTTTAAGATTAAATTCTAGTCTACCAGCTCAATTTTGGGTGTCTATTTGAGTTGAAGTCTCTATCCAACTTAAGTTGCAATGGTCGATCCAATTTGAATTTACATCACCCAAAATTCTCCTCAAATTAATATCGTAAGAAGTTTTATTTGCACGTACGATACTCAAGATAATGCTCACAACATAATATAAGTCCTTGTGCCTTTATCCTAGAGTAAAGTTGAATTACTCCTAATTGTCTCTATTGCTCAAATACTTTAATAGCATATTAATTGTTGTAGCATAGGTGGTAGATACATGATATCTCTAGTATAATGATCAGAGTCGATTCTCAGGAACTGACAATCTAAAATTTATCTCACCATGCGCCTAATATCAATGTACAATATTTACCTCCCTCCATATCGATGGAGCCAACACTAGAGGAACTGTTAATATAACGGATCAATATTTATTTTTAATAGAATATTAATTTCTCATTCATTTTAAAAAACCTAACTCAACCACCCCTACTCAATTTTATTTGGTTATAAAAATCCTTCTTTATTTTCAAGTTTAAATGGCCACTAATATGTGAAGTTTTAGGAGTCTCCATGTGTACAAAAGATCAATAGTCATATTGAAATGAAGGTAAAAGTCAAGATGAATCAATAGATTCATCGCTACTCGGCTATCTTGAAATGAGAGGATCTACCATTCGGATTGGTTCACCCAAGACGAAAAGCTCCTTCATTCAGCTCAGCTTATTTGAATGAGAAGCTCCATCATTCTGCTCGGCCCAGCTAACCTAATGCCCTGTTCATCTCCACTTGAATTGACAACTCGACGCCCTGTTTGTCTCTGCTTGGCCCCACCGACCTGATGCTATACTCATCTCCGCACGACCCCCTGACTCAATGCCCTACTCATCTCCGCTCGTCCCGATCAATTAGACACTCCTCCACTTAACATGGCAAGTCCTTTGACCCAACTATTTCAATATCACAAGGGATATCAGAGCACGTGGAGTAATACGTAGAGCGGGTTATTAGAGCACATAGAAATGTATGATCAACATAGAGTGAACTCACACCATCTTCTACAATACAAGATGTGAATGACGTGACTCTATAATACGGTGATATGATACTTTTCCTATCAGGAGTATGACATCCTATCAATTAACACATGAAAAGAGATATCATTCCATTCTTTCAATAGTACTATAAATAGAGTTTGCTCTTAGAGACAAATGTAGCTCATTGTAACAATGCACACCCACATACATTCCTTAATTACCACATCTTCACATTATTACCCTTCTTCTCCACCTCTTTTACCGGAGACTTGACTTGAACGTCAGAGTGGATGAATCAGAAAACCCCTGATCTCCATTTTAACACTCTCTCTCTCTGACTTCATGAGTATTCTTGACGATCCAGTTCTCTCAAATTTTCTCTCGTGGCATTCAAAGACTTTGTCAATAAAGCAAAGATTGTTAATAAATGGCTCATCCTCTGGCGGCCTCGGACAAGAACAACTACTAAATTCATATATTTTTAAAAAAATAAAACCACATAAATAATTTCAAAAGATCTGTGTATCTGTGGAGATTATTAAAGTCGGTCAAGATTATAAATAAAGTTAAAGAAAAAGACCATGAATATGATTAGTAGTTATTAAGGTAGAGAAATTCAATTTATTAATATTTATAATCTCTTTTTTTTTGGTGGGGGAAATGGATGACTCAGTTCTGTGCTCGCTTTAATCATTACAGTTCCATTATTGCGACACGCAAATATCAAAAGAAGGAGGGGGGAAATGAAAATGTGGCGAAGAAAAATTCTGACTGTTGTTTCTTTCTACAGTTTGAATGATCACCAAACGGGTTCGTCAGCGCTGCGGCGGCCGTGGAGCAGCGGCAGCGAGTCGCCAGCGCACCTGCATAGGTCGCTGACGGCGGTATGAAGCATGGCCTCGAAGTCCTCGAGGCTGCAATCCTGGGTCCTGGGAGAGGAGATGAGGCGGATGAGGCGCTCGAAGAGGGCCTCGTCGACGCCGGGGAGGGAGACGGGGCCGGCGAGGCCGGAGGCGAATCCGTACTCCTCCTCGGCTCGGAGGAGGAGCTGCCGGAAGACCGGGCGGTTCAGGTGCGACGCACGCACCACGAAGCGTCGCGCGCTGCCTCCCACGCACAGCGCCACGTGGCCCGCCGGGACGTCCGGCGGCGGAGACGACGACGCCTCCGCCGCAGATGCGCGTTGCCGCCACCGCAGAAGAATCTGCCGGAGGCGAACTATGCCGCGGATCTTGTCGTATTTTCCCATCCCTCGATCTCTCTTCCTGTCCTGATCGGCGAGCAGAGGAAGGGGGAGAACAACCCGGGAGAGAACACAGCAGCTGGGCAGCGGCTTCTTATAATAAAGCAATTGACGGATCAGCACAAGTAAACAGGATCTTTTTTTCCTTTTTCTGAAAAAATAATTCTTCATAATACAAAAAATAAAATATAAATTACACGTGCATTAGATATAGTCAGCCAAACTCATGTTACTACGTGGAAGCCCTCCATTTCTTTACGGTGTGCAATTATTTATTTTTGTTATTATAACATTTCCATTGAATTAAATGTTAGGACCAAAAGTAACTAGAGGGGGGTGAATAGCTCGTCGCGTGCTCGTTGCTCGGTGTTGCTTGTTTCTTCACGAATGCGCAACGGAAAATACATAAACAAACACAAACACGCTAACACTAGGAGTTTACTTGGTATCCACCTCCAACGGAGATGACTAATCCAAGGATCCACACCACGCACGCACCCTCCACTATGAAAACACTCCTTTTCGGTAACTACCGAGGGCGGAGAAGCCCTACAAGACTCTCAGTACAAGAAGAAGAAAGGGAAACAAAACACAAGCGCAAAGCTTACAATGAGTACAGAAAACTCTAACCCTAACTTCTCTTCTTGCCTTTGATCCGCCTCTTGACTTGGAAAGCTTCCAAGATCCTTCAAGAACTGGCGATCTGATCTTTGAGAGCGCTATGGAGAAGTTGGCGAGAGATCTGGAGTGAATCGGTGAAGCGATGCCGAAGGCATCGTGCGCCGTCAACGGTCGGAACCCGATCGATTCAAATGTTCCCAATCGATCGGAGGCTTTGGATCGATCCACGGATCGATCGGGCGCCTCGATCGTTTCAAACGCTGGATCGATCCACGGATCGATCCGGCGCTATCGCGCGACAGCGTCCCAATCAATCCACCGATCGATTGGGACATCCGGATCGATCCACGGATCGATCCGGAGCTTCTGTCATTGGAAAGCACGGATCGATCGATCGATCCGGATCTGGATCGATCACGATCGATGCGTTTTGCCCAAAACCAAGTTCCAAGACTCCCAAACCAACATCCGGTCATCCTTGACTGTTGGTACATCATGCCTAGCATCCGGTCACTCCCTTGACCGCCGGACTTCCACAAGTGTCCGGTCAATTCCTTTGACCCACTTGGACTTTTCTCGTCATGCCAAGTATCTGGTCACTCCCTTGACCTACTTGGACTTTCCTATTCAGATGTCTGGTCAATCCCTTTGACCAATCTGTGTTTCCTCGTGCCAAGTATCCAGTCAATCCTTTGACCTACTTGGACTTCCCAACACCAGATGTCCGATCATCCTTGATCCATCTGGATTTTCCCTTGCCTAGCTTCACTCACCAGGACTTTCACCTAGCTTCACTCACTAGGGTTTTCCATCTGCCTAGCTTCACTCACTAGGTCTTTCACCTGGCTTCACTTACCAGGACTTTCACCTAGCTTTACTCACTAGGGTTTTCCATCTGCCTAGCTTCACTCACTAGGTCTTTCACCTGGCTTCACTCACCAGGACTTTCACCTAGCTTCACTCACTAGGGTTTTCCATCTGCCTAACATCCCAGTTAGGACTTCCCAGTCAAGTATTCGGTCAACCTTGACCTACTTGACTCTTCTTCAATTAACATCTTATTGTCAAACATCTAAACTCAAACCAAGACTCAGCTTGGTCAATCAGGTCAACCTTGACCTGAGGGATGTTGCACCAACATTAAAAACATTTTTCTTTCGGTTGAAAATTTAAATGGAAGTAATACTAAGAATGAGGCTTCATTATACATGATTTTTTTTTATCTTATCTTATATTATTGAGTCTCATAGTTTTGTTATTGATTTATAATGTGTGTCATGTATATATGTTGTGAATAAATATGCGGAGAAAGTTTCTTCTACGCATGAGTATATAAATTCAGGTCTTAGATTATACTAAATCAAATTAATTCATGTACAAGTATGATATGTGCGTATTGAATATCGAACTCATCAGAATAAAATTTTTCCAAATGAAATAATCAATATTTTTGTCATATGAATATATTTTTACTACTTGCTTAAGTGAATAACGGATGCATTACCTGATGTTAATAGTATGTATCCGTTCTCGGGTGAAACAACTGACATTTGAGTCCTGTATAAGGATGTTGGATTTTAAACAAAAGTACCAACGTAAACTATAGCATGGAAAGTGATCTTTGTCCACCTTTGTTCCCCCTCTCTCTTATCCTCCTTGTCATCCATCTTCTTGGTAAATCCACTCGGGATAGTATTTGGATAGTTCTTAGTTTGCCATGATTCATCAGTGCTTAGTGGTGATCACGGTTTGCCGTTGTATCTTGAGAAACAGACTACCCATAGAACCTCGAAGCATAGTCAGAGGTGGGGCGAATTTATTTTAAGGAAACTACTTAATTAAAAGCAGACCTCGACATCTTCTTCTTCCCCACTTGGCTTCCACTTGGGAGCACTCGGGGGACACTTCTTCCTAATGCGACATCCACTCGAGAGCACTCTGCTTCCTCTCTACATCCACTTAGAAGTATTCAACTTTGACACGAGAACATTCAGCTTCCACTCAGGATCGACTCTACAACGACTCCCTGAGCACTTTGTAGTTGGTGATCGAGTGATTCTATGACTTGGCAACTTACATCACTACTCGACAGTACTCGAATTCAGTGCTCAGGCGACTCTACGATTTAGTAGTCAGGTAACATCCCAACTCTAAATCAACACTCCGCTTCCCTCTCTATACTAACCATCAGAAGCTCGCCTAACTAATCCTGTTGATAGCTTGAAATTATCTGCTCAGGCTCTTCAACAAATAAGTCTGAGATTGATTTCATGTAATTTTAATTCAGCAAATTTTCCTTGTAATCTCCGACAGCAATCTTCATTGTTGAAGATTGTCCAACACATTCTTTACAAGATCAAGGAGCTAGTTAACCTCCCTTGCATGGTTCAAGTTTGAAAATTAGGCTCCCTTAGGATGGACAGTTGGTTAGTGCATGGTGGTGTTGTCACTATGAGATTTGAGAGTCAAATCCCAGCTAGTAGCCAGGTGTCTGCCCTCTCTCTTGAGCTATTCAACTACCCAATACTAACAGTCACATGTAATTTATCTCTTTCGTGTTAGCCTAGAGACAGAATGACAAAGACACTGAGGGTAAGTGAATTGTCTTTTACCACCAAATTTGAAAATTAAAATCAAGAGCCATTGAATTTCTTAGATTTCCTTGATGGATGAAATATAAGATCGGACTATTAGAGAAGAAGCTACATTAAGTCTATCGTAGGCTATAATCCACCCTAATTTTTTAAATTATTATTGTCTATATGTATTTTATATTTTTTAACCAGAAAAATAAATAAACAAATTGAATCATTAACCACGAAGTGAAAGTGCTGATTTAAAATAAGATTGGACCCCATAGGTCATTCGAGTTGGTACGTGATGGGATGCTTGTCACATGAGGTCACGGGGTCGAAACTCGGGGTAGTCGAAGCGTAAATCCCCGGTCCCTGTGCAACTCACCCCACCTGCCACATGCTCGCTCAGGATGCTATGATTTACCTCCCTCGTGATGGCCTTGGGTCGGGTGCAGCGGGGGCGCTGGGGCGAGCGATTTCGCCTTTTGCCACATGATTTAAAATAAGATTGGACCTCACAAGTCATCCGAGTTGGTATGTGGTAGGATGCTTGCCACATGAGGTCGCGGGGTCGAAACTCAGGATAGTCGGGGCGTAAATCCCCGGTCCCTGTGCAACTCACCCCACCTGCCACATACTCGCTCAGGATGCTATGATTTACCTCCCTCGTGATGACCTTAGGTCGGGTGCGACGGGGGCGCAGGGGACAAGCGATTTCACCTTTACCACATGATTTAAAATAAGATTGGAGTCGAACAAAATCCATAGATAGATTTGAAGATAAGGAATATGTTAGTCTAAATTGAGGTTGATTTGATTTTCATTTTATCAAATTATGATTAAATTAAATTTAATTGAATTAAACCAGTTCAATTGACTTAAAATAAGTTAGGAAATTTTTAATAAAAAAAAACTAATCTCTCCTTTTTAAAATTCTTTTCCACGTACACAGTCTCACCAAGTCTCCGCATGTAAGCTGCTTCTTCTTCTAATCTTCTCCTTGTTTGTTCTTCTTCTCGACAATAGCTTTGTTGTTTAAGTCTTTTCCATCTCCAACATCTCTTTTATTCTTCATGTTGGTATCACGCCGCGACAATCATGAAGAAATTGCAAAAAAGAAATCAAAGAAAAACAAGAGAGGATAGAAGACAATTCGACAATTTGTCTACTCCACAAATCAAAGAAAGTTTCAATTGATCTCTATATGTTTTAGGATAAGAGCATCTACTTCAACTACCTTATTTAAAGATTTTACTCTAAATTTTGGATAGGATAGCTAAAAACTTTTACATCAGCTACCCTAACTATTCCCTAAATTTAGATTTGATAAATGATAATTCTCAAAATTTAGAGAATGAACTTTTATCTTAAAAGTAAAATAATATTTCTTTTCAATCTCTCTCCTTCCATTCATTCCATAAATATAACAAGAAAAAATAAAAGAAAGAGAAAAAAATAATAAAAAATTAAAGATAATATAAATTTTATGGTAGTTGATATAGTGTGTAATGAAAAGTGATTATCTAAATTTAATAGAATTATTTATCCTAAATTTTAAATATAATGATAGGGAAATTGATGTGGATGCTCTAACAATAATCCTATATATACAACTAAAGTCATACATGGTATTTTGAACCAAAAATACCAAGTAATATAAAAAATCCAACATCAATTCGACGCCTCCACGAGAAGCACGACCTAGACGTGCTTTTGGGCATGGCCATGCCACGAGCATATGGTTGAGTATTCGGTTAAAATTAAACCAAATGGAACCAAATCGATTTTTTTAACTAACCGAATTGAACGATTTTTTTAAAAAACTGAACAAATATAATCAATAAAATATCGGTTAATTATGTCAAAAATCGAATTAACCATTTTTCTAATTAGGGTCTAAAATTTTGTTTTGTTTAATAAAATTTATTTCCAGTTGATACGACTGGCAATGGGGGGGGCCCAAAAGGAAAGGGTGAGAAGGGTCAAGGCCATATAGCGGTCAAAAGTCAAGATAATGTGGCAGTCAATAGTCAAGCTGACTGGGCAGTCAAAGTCAGGCATATGTGGTATTCAGAGGTCAGGCTGACTTGTCGATCAAGGGGGCAAAGTAGTTGAAAGACAAAGGGGGACGACAGGCGAAACACACGGTACAGGTCGGGATCGGCAGAGCTGTTCAGAGACAGCTCGATCTACAGGCCTGTGTTCGAAGGCCCGGAGCATAAGTCACACGGTACAGGTCGGGATCGGCAGAGCTGTTCAGAGACACCTCGATCTACAGGCCTGCGTTCGAAGGCCCGGAGCATAAGTCACACGGTACAGGTCGGGATCGGCAGAGCTGTTCAGAGACAGCTCGATCTACAGGCTGCACTTAAAAGTAGGGGAGCAGGCCTGACAGGAGGATGTGAGGGGGTAATCGTCACATGCCAGGGGACATACACACAGGCGGAGGTTACTAAACGAGAAGATGCCTTCGTAACCAGTGATAACCAGACAAGTGTCTTTCACTACAGGACAAAGTCCCGGCGCAAAGACGGAGGTTCCTAAACGAGAAGATGCCTCCTTAACCAATCGTAGCCAGACAGGTGTCCTCCACTACATGACAAAGCCCAGCGTCTAACGTTTTCTGAGATGCTCGCAGGTTCTAGAAGCGGGGCGATGCATAAAAGGAGGAGGATTCTTCGTACGCGGGGACGCTCTCTCATCACTTTTTTCCACAGCTTTTCACTTTCAGTCAGTTTTTTTCCTGCTCTTTGCATTTTCTGGGGAAAAAGTACCTGACTTGAGCGTCGGATGGCCGGATCCGGGGACTTTTTCCTTGGGGTTTTGGTCTCTAACGAAGGGGGATCGTCTGAGCGTGTGCAGGGGCCTGTAGCAGCGTCAGCCGCCCGTGGGAGCCGGATCACCCACGACTTTCCGTCAACAACTAGGCCGTCGCGACCAGCCTTCGTCCGACTCAGCTTTCGGACAGGATCAAATTTGGCGCCGTCTGTGGGAAACACAACAGCCTGATCCTAAGCGTGAAGATGGAGGACTCTGGTCAAAGTTCCAGCATGAGGATTAATGTTAGCATGACTGCGGGGGAGTACGAGCTCTTCAAGGAGGTCAAAAAGCAAGCCGCCTCTGAAAAACAAGGAACGGTTTCACAACCTCGCCTAGCGCCTGAAGCGTCCAAAGAACCAGCTCCTGTCTCCGACAGGGGCTCAAAGAGGAAGCAGCAGGAAGAACCCCCTCGTACTTCATTCCGAGAGCCTCGCCGCAACTATCATCAACCTGGACCTCGCGAGCATAGTCCGAAGAAAGAAGAGCCGCAGGCATCGGTGGCGGAAAGCTCTCTGCATCCGCCCCGGGAGTCAGGAAAGGGAAAAGCTATAATCTCTGTCAAAGAACTGCCCGAAGATCCGGATGACAAGGTACCCTTTCTCGGCTCAGATCTTGAGGGAGAACCTACCAAGAGGTTATCGAGCCCCGAACATCGGAGAATACAATGGAAGTAAAGATCCGGAAGAGCATCTGTGAAAGTTCAAGAACGCGGTTATGTTGTATCAATACAGTGATACTGTCAAGTGCCGAGTATTCCTACATACCCTATCGGGTTCAGCGCAGAAGTGGTTCGATGGATTGCCCCCAGAGTCCATCAATCGCTTCTTGGATTTCAAAACGGCCTTCTTACGCCGTTTCGCCAGCAGTCGTAAGTATCAAAAAACCGACCACTGTCTTTTCGCTCTTAAACAGGGTCCGACCGAGCCTCTGCGAAGCTATATCAATCGGTTCAGTCAGGTGGCCAATGACGTCCCCTCCGCCACCTCAGAAATACTGATGAGCGCCTTCTCCCACGGATTTTTAGAAGGGGAATTCTTCCGGGATCTCATCAAGAACCCCTCCCGAAGTTTTGATGACATGGTGGAGAAAGCTTCTTGCTACATCAAAGTGGAGGAAGCTCAGGCAGCTAGGAGGAAGGCCGAAAAGACAGTGGCTCCTGGCAACCGACCTGAGAGGAGAGCACCACAGCCAGCTCAGCCTCTTCAGCGCGTTCAACCCAGGCCTGCCCCTCAGCCCGCTCAGGGAGTCAGACCAGCTCCGCGAGTTGCTGCCGTACACGCGCCCAAGCCTGGACCAAGGGGAGCACCATATTGCACATATCATCGGTCCAGGACGCACGATCTCAGTAACTGCTTCCAATTCACTCGGGACTCCAGGCGAGCTGCAGAGCAGGGCTTGCCTCCCTCGGAGTTAGCGCCCCAAATACAGAGAATGGAGGAAGAACGGGCCGCAGCGGGACGTGCTCGTCAGACCCGGCCCGACCTAGCCGGTCCTTCTAACCAAGCTGGTCCCGTGGAAGACCGAAGAGATATCGGGGAGCTGGAAAACCGGGGTAATGCCGCTATACGAGAGATCGGCATGATTTCAGGAGAGCCCACTGACGGGGACTCAGGCCGAGCTCGTAAGTCACACGGTCGGCGGTTATATGTGGGAGCTGTGGGGTGCAGCCACGAGCAGGCGTCTGGCCCTGTTATTAGCTTTGGGCCACAAGACTTGGATGGTCTGGAACTACCCCACGACGATGCCATCATAATCAAGACCGTTATTGCTAACAGCCGAGTGGCTCAGGTCTTTGTGGATACCGCGAGCTCGGTCAATATTTTGTTTAGAGCTGCGTTCGAGGAGATGCAGATTGATGCTGCTGAGCTCCAACCTGTAACCACTTCTTTATACGGGTTCACAGGTAACGAAGTCAAGCCCATGGGTCAGATTAAGCTGGCCATATCCATGGGCACGGAGCCACTGGTGCGCACCAGGAGGAGCACCTTTATAGTGGTAGATTCTCCTTCCTCCTATAATGTCATCCTGGGAAGGCCGGCTCTGCATGAGTTTAGGGTTGCTGTCTCCACTTTCCACCAGAAGATTAAGTTCCCGGTCGGCGAGTGGGTCGGAGAAGTCAAGGGAGAGCAGAAGGTGTCCCGAAGCTGCTACATTGATATGGTCCGGGTGGAGACACGCAAGAGCAGGAAGACTCAGGATGGTGGTGTGCACGCTATCCAAGAGGAGCCTTTACCTATGGCCGAGGAGCCTATCCCTTGGGAAGAGATTCAGCTACACACTGACAGAGCAGAGAGCATCACTCGCATAGCCAGTGACTTACCACCGGAGCTTAAATCGGAGCTGATACAGTGTCTGATCCGTAATAGGGACGTTTTTGCTTGGTCCCCGGAAGAACTGCCCGGAATCAAACCAGAGATAGCTGAGCACAAGCTGCATCTGATACCTGAAGCCAAGCCAGTCAAGCAGAAGAAGAGAAATTTCTCTGCTGACCAAAATAAAATTATCCGAGCCGAGGTGGATCAGCTCAAGAAAGCAGGACATGTTCGGGAGGTACAATTCCCGTCCTGGCTATCTAATGTCGTATTGGTAAAGAAGCCTAACAACAAGTGGAGGGTTTGCATAGACTTCCGCGATCTCAACAAAGCCACACCCAAAGATTGTTATCCTCTCCCTCGGATTGATCAGATGGTAGATTCAACTGCTGGCTGTGAGAGGATATGCATGATGGATGCTTACCAGGGATACCATCAGATACCCCTGGCTAAGGAGGATCAGGAGAAGGTTGGTTTCATAATAGCTGACGGTACTTTCTTCTATACTGTCATGCCGTTTGGGCTCAGGAATGCTGGAGCCACCTACCAAAGGATGATGGACAAAATCTTTCAGAGTCAGATTGGGTGGAACGTTGAAGTCTATGTTGATGACATCCTAATCAAGTCCCCCCTGGCGTCCAATCTAATAAAAGATGTAGAAGAAACCTGTGGGACTTTGAGACAATATGGTGTAAAGCTGAATCCTCTAAAATGTCTGTTCGGGGCCAAAGGAGGGAAGTTTCTGGGATATCTGGTGACTGAACGAGGGATAGAAGCCAATCCTGAGAAGGTTCAAGCACTCCGAAACATGCAGATCCCTCAGAATCTGAAGGAAACACAGAAGTTAGTAGGCAGGATAACGGCGCTGTCCAGATTCATCTCCAGATCTGCAAATTGAGCCGCGCCTTTCTTCAAAGTGCTAAGGAAAGTAGCTAAGTTTCAGTGGATGGAAGAGTGCACACAGGCCTTTGAGGAGCTGAAGCAATACCTGGAATCTTTACCATCGCTGGTCAAACCTGTTGTTGGAGAACCCCTTTGGGTCTATTTATCAGCCACCCCCGAGGCCGTGGGGGCCGTGCTAGTTAAAGAGCAGGATAATGTACAACGGCCAGTGTATTTTTTCAGTCATCTATTGAAGGGGCTGAGTCTCGGTACACAACCCTGGAGAAGTTGGTTTACGGACTTGTTCTCATGGCTCGGCGCCTCCGACCGTATTTTTTGGCGCATCCTATTACTGTCCTGACAAACAGTACGATGGGTCGAGCTCTCACCAAGGTGGAGGTAGCAGGCCGGCTTATCAAATGGGCAACCGAGATAGGGGAATATGATATACAGTATCAACCCCGAACCGCGATCAAGGCACAGGCTGTGGCGGATTTCTTGACAGAGGTTTATCAAGCGGATTCAGAGGAGGTTTGGAAAGTCTATGTAGACGGGTCGGCTACCCATCATGGAAGTGGTGTCCGTGCACTTCTAATATCTCCGCAGGAAGACATTATGCAGCTGGCTGTACGGCTAAATTTCAGAGCTACCAACAATGAGGCAGAATATGAAGCCCTATTAGCAGGTCTGCAAGCAGCTCAGCATGTGGGGGCAAGCCGAGTCATAATATATTCAGATTCGTAGCTAGTAACTCAGCAGGTGACCGGGCATTTTAAGGTAAACAACGAAAAAAATGTAAGTTTACAAGGAAGCTTATGAGAAGATGAGGAAAGATTTTAAAGAGGTCACAGTCACTAAGATTCCCAGGGCTGAAAATGAAAGAGCGGATGAATTAGCTAAAATGGCCAGCTCCCTGACCACTTGGGTACTTGACAGATCTATAGCACAGAGCTTCCTTATAGCTCAGATAGATCTACAAAATAACCTGGGAGGAGTAATTGATTGGAAGGCGCCCATCATAAATTTCCTCCAGCAAGGAATTGTACCAACCAACTTAGAAGAGGCGCGTATGCTCAGGAGACAGGCCCATTCTTATGTTATGATTGGAGATCAATTGTACAAAAGGTTTTTCTCCAGACCTCTGCTCAAGTGCTTGAATATGGAAGAAGCAGAGCAGGCCTTGCGGGAGATACATTTGGGGTGCTGTGACAATCATGCAGGCGGAAGAACGCTGACTCAGAAAGTACTACTGGCATGGTATTTCTGGCCTACCCTGCAAAGGGATGCACAGAAGCTGGTGAATACTTGTTTATCATGCCAGAAGTATCATAACTTGACGCATCGACCCACAGAACTGCTGAGAATTTCTATAGTGTCTTGTCCCTTTGACCAATGGGGTATGGATATTGTAGGACCTTTCCTGATGGCTACAGGGCAAAGACGCTTTTTGCTGGTAGCAGTAGATTACTTCTCCAAGTGGGTAGAGGCAGAAGCTCTGGCCAGAATTACTGAAGATGCGGTGATCCAGTTCTTGTGGAAGAATATCTTTTGCAGATTCGGCTTACCTCATAAGTTAGTATTGGACAATGGCAGACAATTTCAAGGACGCAAGATACAAAATTGGTGCAAGGGGTTTGGCATAACTCAGGCCTTTACTTCAGTGGCTCATCCTCAGAGCAATGGTCAGACAGAGGTGGTCAATCGAGAAATAGTGCGAGGGCTCAAAATCAAGCTGGATCACACGGGAGGCAATTGGGTGGACGAGCTGCCGAGCATTTTGTGGGCTTATCGTACGACACCCCGAGAAAGTACAGGTCTGACACCTTTCCATTTGGTATATGGCAATGAAGCAGTAGTACCTCTGGAGGTTGGGATGTCATCCGTCAGAAGAATGATGTACGACGAAGGAAACACAGAGCGACGGCTGGCCAAACTAGATTTCATCAGCGAAATTTACGAACAAACAGCTGCCAGGCTGGAAGCCTATAGACAAAGGATGAGACAGAACTATAATAGAAGGGTGATCCCTCGATTCTTTGGAGAAGGAGATCTAGTCTGGAAGCAGGTGAAGCCCTTAGGGGAAGTGACAAAGTTGGCGCCTCAATGGGACGGACCATACAAAGTTATCAAGAAATTGGCATCGGGGGCCTATTATTTGTAGGATGCTCAAGGAAGAAAGCTAGACCGACCTTGGAGTGCTACCTACCTACGACCCTATCGAGTTTGAGAGGTGCTAACTCTGTTGGAGGAAGCCAGGTTAGGCGAAGGGCCTGGATACAGTAGGATAGTCAAGTAAAAACTCAAAGATACGAATGTACATGTAAAAATCTCATCAGTTTGAGCAGTTGGTACAGATCATTTAAAAGGAGCAAAAATCTTATCCGGAAAGCCTTGAATGATCTTGTCTTAATCCAAGAAGTCTGCGGGAGGAATGGAGTTCAAGAAGCTCTGTGCGTGAAGTTGTCGGATAACTCCAGCCGCCGTGTAGGGTACGGTTGCAGAAAAGCATGCCCCGGCCTGGGATAAAAATTCAGGAGAGCTCAAATATGACAGTCGACTTTGAAGACATCGATCACTCTCTCCTTCCCGATAGATCGCCAAGGCAGTGGATACTCCCGTCAAAGCCGCTCGAGACTGGGATAGTTCTGCTTTCAGAGCCCTCAGTTCAGCTGCTTGAGTTTCCAGTTAAGCGGCCTGAACCTCCAATTTCTTGTTCCTCTCCTGCAGAAGGGTATTCTTGGACTGTATTTCCTTAGCCTGGTGGGCTAGTTGTTGCTGATACCCTGCCTCAGATGCAACTCTCCCCTCCTTCAAAGCTTGGAGCTCATCTCTGACCTGTACCAGGGACCCTTTCTGCCGGTTGGTCTGATTCGTTAAGGCTTGGATTTCTGCTCGCAATGCATAACTAGTTTGGGCTGGGTCATTCAGTTGCAACTCTAATTCAGAGACTCTCTCTCGGAGTTCTTTGCTTTGATGATGGAGGTCGTGGAAAGATTGGTTCAGAACTAAAGATTCTGCATGAGTCTGGATGGAAGATATAATCTTCAGTTAAGGCAAATTAATAACAAGTGTAAGGTAAGGGGTACTTACTTTAGCCCAGGACTTCGAGAACCTATCCATCTGGACTAATGGCGGCGCACTATCCATTTGACTCATGCTCTCTGCCCACAAGCTGCCAAGACAGCCTTTCATCATCAGAAGGCTCGTGGGAACGTCATGTCGCCAAACTAAAACAGCTTCAGAAGGGATAGTGGTTTTGTAACGATAGCGGGCGGAGGAGAAAGGTTGAGAAGGGTCGGCGGCAGAACCAGGAGGAGCAGGAGGTGGCCCGGGAATGTGCTCAGTTGGCGCTGTGTCATGACGCTCGCCTGAGCTGGTTTCCTCAGCAGGGGTAGGGGCAGAGCGGGACGCCGCTGGTCTTCCCCTGTAGGGGTTGGGAGAGGTTGCCAGATAAATAAAACAAGAATGAGGAGAGGAGTGGTGTTGGAGCCAGCCACGGTGGTAACGGGGAGCGATATGTTAGTAAAAGGAACAGGATCAAGCATTTGTGAAGTCAGACCTGGTCTCCGACGCCGTCTGTGAAGCAGGGGCTGGTTGTCAAAGTCAGATTTATCAGAGCAAGGCTGACCCTGTGGAGAGGCTGAAGCAGCCCTGTCTGTGGCACCCCGACCATATGAGCCTCGACCTACACGATGAAGGGCTCCGCGAGCACGTCTAGAGGCCCGGGGGGCTCCTCGGAAGACGCATCTGGCCAGACGGCCGGCTTGAGCGCGACCCCGACCTCGGCTCGGGGCGGCAGGTGAAGGAGAAGCGTTGTGTGAGGCGGGGTTGGAAGTAGGCTGAGGCGTTGCGACAAATGAGGTGGATCCAAAATGAGGGAGTAGCCTCCTCTCCAAGATTGCCCGACCGCGCCGCAGTATTTCCAGATCACTGAGGGGCAAAGACAAAACCTCTGATGCACGATGCAAAACCTCAGCTGTAGGCACCAACACGAAAGGTTATTCTAACAAAGAAAATGATCGAAAGGGGGGACTCAGCGCGAACTTACCTAAGGAGTGCGGTGTTTTGGGAGAAGGGGGGCTCAGCCGGAAATAAGAAAGTAGGTCGCCGGACAACAGCCTCGTCAGATTCAAGCGCCAATCCTCCATGCGGGTCGCAACCATAGTATAAGGAAGGTCCATATGGAAGTCTTCCAACACCGGAGTCAGAGGTAGCTCAGATTGCCACCGCAGAGGCCAGTCTACTTCCTTTGGAAGCCGGAGAAAAAAGAACTTTTTCCTTCAGTCAGCGCTGGGAGGAGGAAGAGGAGAGAAGAAAGCAGTTTGACTACGAGCTTGGACATAAAAAAGACCGTCAGCATGCCGAGCAAGAGCGAAGAAGCAGTGAAAAAGAGGAGCTGACCAGGAAACCTCACAAATTTCGCAGAGTATTACGAAGCCACACAAAATGTTTATGGAATTGGGAGTCAGTTGACCTAGGGGGATCTTAAAGTAGCGGCACACTCCAGATAAAAAAGGATGTGGGGGTAGACGAAGACCAGATACAAATTGTTCGGTGAAGAAAGTACAAGAACCAGGTAGAGGATCGAAGTATAGGTTCACACCAGTAGGGATGATGGGGTGAAATCTAGTAGGGATTTCATAAGTATACCTTAGGTCATCCCAATCCAACTCAGCAAAAGTCGAAGCACCCAGGAAGTGCTCCGCTAACAGGGAGAACCAAGAAGAAGAGGTCATTGTAAAAGAGATTACCTCTGGAAGGAGAAAGAACAAAAAAAAAAAAAAAAAGAAGCCTGGAGAAAAGGAGGGATCTCGGCAAAGTCTCAGGAGAAGTCAGTCTGCGGCAGCGACGCTTGAGTGCTCCGTGGTGATGGCGAATCATAACAGAAGGAAGAGAGTAAGAAGATACTTATAGGTATTGCGGAGGAAGGACATTTTCGTAAGTCGACAACAGACGGTTGATACAGGGGCGGAGATAGGCAGGAAACGCCTTGTGATGATCCTCGAGAATATAACCAGGGGGCATTATAGGAAAGGCAGGGGCTCGAGATACGAGGCGTCTCATAAGGTACATAAAAAGAGGAAAAAGAAAAAAAGAGGGAAAAAGGACACACTCAGTTCAGCCAACTTTTCGCCGAATAAGTGATCGCCTAGTAAGGACAAAGGTGTACAGAAGGGCCATCAGAAAGATAGGTAGATCAGATCAACGGGCTTCATGGACATGCAGCAGAAATAAAAAGTAAAATCTAACTCTCGCCGGGCTCGGTATGAAAGCAATTAGCGGAAGAAGAAGAACGACGTAGCAAACCAAATTAAGCATGGGCGAGCTGAGTATGGCCATCAAAAGTTCAGCATAACCACACAGATAAATACAGTCATAGAAGATTCAACATCAGCGCATAAATATTAACATTAAAGCATGTTTTCGGTTACACGACATCCGGAGAAGAGGGTGCAGGGTCATTGGGTGCCAACGGAAGGAGCACGGGCTCGGCCAGCACTGTGGAGGAAGACGCAAGATCAGCAGACACTCCAGGAGCGGTAGCAGGAAGGGTCTGGGCAGAAATATCAACGGAAGTCTGGTCAGCCGCAAGGGGAGGAGCCTCCAGAAGGAAGAGTCCATCGTCCGCTTCAAAAGAAGGAAAAGTTTCCTGCGGCAACTCCCTAGATAAGCGAACTGTATCCAGAAAAGTGGCAGGGGGTGCCGAGCACAGAAAGCCTTGCTCGAATGCCTGTCTGACCCTGCCAGCGGCCCCGTAACATAGCAGCAAGGTCATCCAGCTCCCCAGCTTTCGGAGGAATAAGGAAGAGCGGACATAGGCCAGTCTGTAGGCTTTCAGCCGCTCTGGTTCACCGGCCTGGTACACTTCCAAGCTGTTATTGTTCTCGGCGGCCTTAGCGCGGGCCACGGATAAGTCGCTCTGGCCCTGAGATGCTGCTTCCTGGGCCTTCAAGAGATCTGCTTGCAAAGACTGAAGAGTGGCTTGACACGTTTCCCATTGAGTTTGCATGGCTGCCTCCTGGGCAACGGAAGCAAGAGCCAGAGCCTGGGCATCAGCCAGTCCCATTTGCAAGAGCTCCTGACTTTGCCGTAACAGTGTCAACTCAGCTGATCGGGAAAGCAGCTCTGCCTCTTTATTTTGCAGGTCGGAAACGGCCACGCGATGGTGCTCCGCTTCAGAAGCCAACGAGGATTCACTCGCCTTTAAGGCCGCCTCCAACTTTTGTAGCTTATCGAAGGCGGCATGGGAGATAGCTCGGGCAGAGGCCGCGGATTCCCCAGCGGCACGCAGATAAGCATCCAAATCTCCAAGTGGAGGCTCAGGAGAAGCTGAGGAAGCCACAGGAGGCTCTAGTTCCCGAAGACGGGCCTTGAGCACCGCATTCTCTCGCTGAAGCTCGGCCGCTTATTGAACGACACTCAAACTCGCGGAACAGGTCTGCAAATGGCCATAGGAAGGGAAAAGGGGTTACAAAAATGTATGAAGACCCAGGAGAAGAAAAGGAGCTTACCGCTACCAAGGAACGGGCAATTTGATCAAACCCCTCCAAAGGGGAACTACTCTCCCAGAATTGACGATTGGCTGATTGCCAGGAGGTGGCCAAGTCCCCATAGAAATCGACCCTACCGAGGGTAGAAGATAGGGCGGCAGCGGGTGCATAAGCCGGATCGGTCTCTGAGGGAAGTCTCCAAGAAGCCTCGAAAGCTAGCTCCGTGGAAGGCAGTTCATGGGTCGGTGTGGCTGAGCTTGTAGGCATAAGAAGAGGAGAGGCTGAGGGAGTCATCGAGCCCTGAGGCTGATCGCCAGAGGATGGAGGCGGGGCAGGTAATAAGCTCTGGATCGGTACCGGAGCTGTCACGTCCAATGGCAGGTCTGCAATTTCCAGATCAGAGGCCTTCTCCTGGGCCAAGCTTGTATTCGAGGACCTTGAAGGGGAAGATATACCAACTACACGCTGACGGCGAGGGGGCGGCGGAGAAGTTGCGGTACTGGTGCCACTCTTTTGCCCTTGCGCGTAAGACGCAGCTTCATAGTAGGAGGGGGAGCGGGCACTTGTTCCGTTGGCGATGACTCAGTTGTAGGTCGATCAGAGACTCGGAGTAGGGCTGAGTCTGCAGGGCCGGGGCAGGTGGTTCAATAAGTGTCGAGGTGGATACCGCACCTGAGGCTGGGGGTTCCAGAGGCTGCAGACCAACGGAAGCAGCGGGATCAGAAGATAGCCCTTGTGTTAACTCTTCGTTCAGAGCTTGCAGAACGTCCACAGATGGTTTTTCCTGACTGACAAAAGAACGGAGAATGGCAGCCACTACAAAAATAAGAAGAAAAAGCACCTCAGTTAGCGAAGAACGACATATAAAAAATAGCAGCTTACCAAAGGGAGCTCCGATTTCTGTTGAAACAGGGCTAAGACCGAAAGTGTACAGAATGCCTTCTAGCATCAGCACGGACAAGCGAACAACAACACCAGTTAGCTTGTCCGAGGCTGTGGAGCAGGCAGATTCATGAACATGTAAAGGGAAGTCCGAAGGAAGGATGGAACGCCATTGGGAAGGCCCTGCTAAGGGGACAGGGGGCTTAAGAAAGAAAAAGCGAGATCTCTAGCCTTTATTGGAAGAAGGTAAGTCATCAAAAAATTTATAGCCCGGCTTGGCCTGTACATTGAACACCCCCGGCTCAGCCCGCCTGAAGGAATAGAAATGATGGAACAGTTGAGCGGTCAAGGGAATGTGATAAATGCGGCACAAGATGATGATTCCGCAGACGACTCGGAATACATTGGGGGCAAACTGAGAGATACTAATACCACAATATCGACTCAACTCGGAGAAAAAAGGATGTAAAGGAAAGTGAAGACCACCTAAGATTTGATCCCTAAAGACAGTGATAAAGCCTTCGGGAGGAGAAGAAGGATGTTCATCTGGCGAAGGAAGACGAAACTCATATGCGGCGCTTAGCCCCAAGTTGGATTGAAGTGAAGACAGGTCATGATGGTCTAAATCAGAGATGTAGCATGAATACCAGAAGAGTTCCTTACCATCCATGATCACGAAGAGTAAGCAAGTGAGGGGGTCGAAGAGAAGAGGGGTCACAGGTCGGGCGCAAGCGGGAAGGCGAGAGGTTGCACTACCAGAAACAGCCACGAACGAAAGGAAGAGGATAGCGAAGTGTCAAAGTGAAGACGACGGACTGCCTTTAGGGTTTATAAAGCCCATTCATTCCTAGGAAACATCGGGAGTCGAGCCAAGTATCTTTTTGGGTAATACGCCCCAGCGCCGTCTGATGGGAAGTAAGCGCCGAAGGGTGCGAAAAAGGGTCAGAAGCTGGCGTCAGGAGGCGTGAGCAGTAAAGGCTTCAAACAGGTGTCGCCGTGAGAAGGAGTGCATTAAGAAGTGACATGGCAAGGCAATCATGAAGAGGCGTAAGCAGTAAAGGCGTCGAACAGTAAAGATGCATTCTTCGTGAAAGGCCCGAGACTAAGCGGGAAGTTTCATAAAGCCGCAGAATCCAGGCAATTCAAAAGGGCCAAGAATGGGACAAGGCAGGTCAGCAGGAGTAAGTGTCAGAGCAGAGAAGTAGCGAGTAGTCCTGTGGGGGTGTTGCTTGCTCGGATCATCCAAGTAAGTAGTTCTGCGTAGGTATCTCCTGATCAGATCATCTAACCAAGCGCGTCGCAAGAGCTGCGGGGTCATCACAAACTACGAGGGCATTAGGGCCCAAGGGTCAAGTAAGGTTTATGTGCCCCTTTCTTTGTTCTTAATCCTATACCATACATAGTGCGATTGCAGGGAGAAAAGTGGTGCGGAGGAGTAAGCCCAAGGTTAGCAATAACGACCAGATCGACAAAAGCAATTAGGTCGGCATAGGCAAGATGGATGAAAGCGGAAAAGAGCAATTCATCTGTACCTTTGCCATTTGAGGTCCAACTGGTTTTAGACCAGCTCCGTTGCCACCGGTCTCGGACCGGAGTATCATTACTGGTCTCGGACCAGCGCCATCACCATCGGCCTCGGACCGGAGTATCATTACTGGTCTCGGACCAGCGCCATCGCCACCAGTCTCGGACCGGAGTATCATTACTGGTCTCGGACCAGCGCCCCCGCCACCGGTCTCGGACCGGAGTGTCTCAGACTCTCGCCTCAATGCGAGTTATAAGTGAGCTCTGTTCTCACGCCCAACGACCTTTCAGGTCGGCTCCCATGCGAGAATCAAAAGTGAGCCCTGTGCTCACGCCCAACGACCTTTTAGGTCGGTTGTCCCAGACTCTCGCCTCAGTGTGAGTTATAAGTGAGCTCTGTTCTCATGCCCAACGACCTTTCAGGTCGGCTCCAATGCGAGAATCAAAAGTGAGCCCTGTGCTCACACCCAACGACCTTGTAGATCGGTTGTCCCAGACTCTTGCCTCAGTGCGAGTTATAAGTGAGCTCTGTTCTCACGCCCAACGACCGTCGTTATAAGTGATCAAGGCTCTCACGCCCAACGACCTTTTAGGTCGGTTGTCCCAGACTCTCGCCTCAGTGCGAGTTATAAGTGAGTTCTGTTCTCACGCCCAACGACCTTTCAGGTCGGCTCCCATGCGAGAATCAAAAGTGAGCCATGTGCTCACGCCCAACGACCTTTTAGGTCGGTTGTCCCAGACTCTTGCCTCAGTACGAGTTATAAGTGAGCTCTGTTCTCACGCCCAACGACCTTTCAGGTCGGCTCCCATGCGAGAAACAAAAGTGAGCTCTGTTCTCACGCCCAACGACCTTTCAGGTCGGCTCCCATGCGGGGATCAAAAATCAGCTCCCATGCGAAAATCAAAAGTGAATCCGTCACCCATGCCTAACGAGCTTTCAGACTGATATGCCTCACGCTGAGCAGAGCGTCTTCAAATAATCAGGTCAACTACATCTGGTTTTATTTTAGCTTCTTTATGCAAATTGCGAATATGCAGCAAACATGCGAGGTACTAAATACGGGAGGTCATCCATCACACCCATAAAGCATCAATATTAACGGCGAAATCAGGTTTTGCCCGTTCATTACAGTTTTAATTTTCAAGCATTATACTGGTTTGATTATCTAGACTTCATAAAAATGAGGCACGACGCAACTCTTGTCTCTTACATACGGGCCAGTTTCTAAGAATGCTTGCTAGATGAAAATTGAACAGGAAAGACTATGCAGGAAAAGGACAAATATACAAGTATAGCAGCACAGCTCGATAAGTGGGTGATACAGCTGAGGCTACAAGAAGGAACGTCCCATGGGTCAGGAGCCACTGAGACAACTAAAACCCGGACTAGCTTTAACTCGGGGAAAGAATTGGTCAGGGAGCATGAGCACTGCCGCGTGAAGAAATGTCGAGGGACTCAGGAGCCTCTGGGGCGTTCAAAGCTCGAGCCAGCTCCGCGTGTAAGGAGTCGATCACTGCTTGTTTCTGAGCGATCGTGTCTTGCTTGACGTTAAGGCACGTGCGGAGAAGAGATAGCTCCGTCTCATGCTCTCGTTGCAAACGTTCTAGGCGGCTAAGTTGGTGTTGCAGATCAGACTGGTATTCTTCCTTCATCGCCTTTTCCGCATGCACGCGAGATTTTGCAAGACGATACAGGGAGTCCATGTCCTGCAAGGCAGCCAGCTGACGAGCTCGATCCCTGGACATGAGCTCCAGTTCGCGTTCTTTCTCGGCAAGTTGCGAGGTGAGTTGATCTATCCACATTTGGGAGGGGGGTTGATCAACCTCATCAGAAAAGGGGGAATGCATCGCGAGGGAAAGAAATTGGTGGAACGCAGGTTATCAAAAGGAAGTAGGAAAGCGTGAAAGAAGAAGGACAGAATGACAAGGAAGCGGCTGGAAGGTTCTTTAAAAAGGGGAGCTCGTCTTCAAGTCAAAGCAATTACGTAAGCACTGTGTACCAAGCAATCACTGAAGCAATTAAGCAGGCACGGTACCCCAAGCTACTGGTAAAGCAATTAAGGAGGCATAGTATCCCAGGCGACGGGACACAAAGGTTGGGATGTGAGGCAGGAAGCAGAAGACGCCGAGGTATGGTAAAATACAGAGATATGCTAAGGTCACAGAGATATGCTGAGATCTTAGAGATGTGCTGAGGTCTAGTCAGTCAGACTGTCGTCCTCCTTCGACTAGACTTGTGGGGGAGGCTTGTGATACGACTGGCAATGGGGGGGCCCAAAAGGAAAGGGTGAGAAGGGTCAAGGTCATATAGCGGTCAAAAGTCAAGATGATGTGGCAGTCAATAGTCAAGCTGACAGGGCAGTCAAAGTCAGGCATATGTGGTATTCAGAGGTCAGGCTGACTTGTCGATCAAGGGGGCAAAGTAGTTGAAAGATAAAGGGGGACGACAGGCAAAACACACGGTACAGGTCGGGATCGGCAGAGCTGTTCAGAGACAGCTCGATCTACAGGCATGCGTTCGAAGGCCCGGAGCATAAGTCACACGGTACAGGTCGGGATCGACAGAGCTGTTCAGAGACAGCTCGATCTACAGGCTGCGCTTAAAAGCAGGGGAGCATGCCTGACAGGAGGATGTGAGGGGGTAATCGTCACATGCCAGGGGACATACACATAGGCGGAGGTTACTAAACTAGAAGATGCCTTCGTAACCAGTGATAACCAGACAAGTGTCTTTCACTACAGGACAAAGTCCCTGCGCAAAGGCGGAGGTTCCTAAACGAGAAGATGCCTCCTTAACCAATCGTAGCCAGACAGGTGTCCTCCACTACATGACAAAGCCCAGCGTCTAACGTTTTCTGAGATGCTCGCAGGTTCTAGAAGCGGGGCGATGCATAAAAGGAGGAGGATTCTTCGTACGCGGGGACGCTCTCTCATCAATTTTTTCCACAGCTTTTCACTTTCAGTCAGTTTTTTTCCAGCTCTTTGCGTTTTCTGGGGAAAAAGTACCTGACTTGAGCGTCGGAGGGCCGGACCAGGGGACTTTTTCCCTGGGGTTTTGGTCTCTAACGAAGGGGGATCGTCTGAGCGTGTGCAGGGGCTTGTAGCAGCGTCAGCCGCCCGTGGGAGCCGGATCACCCACGACTTTCCGTCAACAACTAGGCCGTCGCGACCAGCCTTCGTCCGACTCAGCTTTCGGACAGGATCACCAGTCTAAAAATAAGGTCAAAAAATTTAGTTTAGTCTAAAAATTCAGTTTATTCGGTCTATTCAGTTTAATTGAATAAAAATTTTTAAAACTGAACTCGAACCAAATTAACCAATTTATTTAGAAAAAAACAAAATCCTAAATAAATCGAACCGGTTGGTTCAGTCGGTTTGCTCGATTTAATCAAATTTTTTCTCACACATATGTGGGCATGCCTATTCCCTCTGACCCTAGCACGGTCCGACTGTGTTTTGTGTCATGGTCGTGCCCTATAGCACGATCGTGTGGCTGACTTCTTCGATAAGCTCATCAAACCCACAACAGTTACATAGCCTGGGCATGCCTCCTAACACGGTCGTGCCCCATGTCGGCCCTGATATGAGCCATCTTCAACACTTCCTCTGCTCAAGAGCAACAACCCTTTTTCTTTCCTTCCTTTTGTTGTTTTCCAGTCGACTGATAGTAACCCTAGTCCTTCTTCCTCTTAAAGAAAAAGTCTTCTTTTACCTTTTCTTGTCATCAGAGCTAGTTGAGATCGTTGGAAAAGAAGATAAAACTTTCATTCTCTTTTCATTTCATCCTTATAGTTGTGTTGTTGAGAGGATAATGTAACATAATGATTTTTTATATTATATATAATTTATTGTATTTTATAATAATATGAATGAGAGTCTTGGTGTAATAATAAAATTATTATCATGTACATATAGAGGTCACGAATTGAGTCTCAAAAATAGCCTTCTGTAAAGTAAAATAAGACTGCGTACATTACCCTTCTTCAAGACCTCATATTGATAAAAATTTCATGCACCATATTATTACATTAAGTTCAAACCCACCCAAACTTTAATTTTCAGATCTGTCCTATGAATTGTCTATCTTAAAATTAGTTATAACCTAAAATCTGAATACATAATGTAATCCGTCTCGATGATGAACATGCAATGCAGTGCAATGCATGTGTGCATGCCCTAGGAGACAAAAGGTAGACCCTAGCTACTGCTTGGACAGTGGCACCTGAATAAATCGGACTAACACATGAAAACAATCACCACCAAATCTTTAGGGCACCAATTAATTTAGGGTTGCATGAATGCTAGTGATGATGATGTTTATTAGGTTAAACAATTGTTATAGCACCACACCACCTCGTGGTTTTGGATCATCGCGGGTATAGAGCATGTTCGGCGGCAAGATAAGACTAAGATGCCGATAGATTGAACAGAATGATTACTCTTTGAGGAACTATGTGTAGTATCTCTAGTTACGTTGATACTAATTCAATAGGCGCCAAGTTAATTAGAGGATGACAGATTTATTATAATAGGATAGAGATTAATTTCTGATGGACATATGCCCTTAGAAAAAAAAACTCCTTATACCCCTTAACCATCCTATTATTTACCTCACTTGACATAATTTGAGACGGACATCTTTTACTACAATCTAATTATGTTCATACAACATAGAGGGATCGCGTCCCCCTCATTGATGTTAGGTCGCATTGATTTTAATTGACTTGTTATTTTGATAGTGATTCTATTACCGAACATTGAACGAAATAAAAATGACAAAATAATAAATTGAATACCTTGCGTGGACTCAATCGAGGACAATCAAATTAAACACAAGTTAACAAAAAAGATTGATTAAAGTGCTTGACTAATCGAAGAAAATTTTAAGTTAGTAAGAATATATACAATAAAACAAAATCATAGATGTTGAGATTCAATTAAGCTCTTCTTAAGCATCTTAATCATTCAACAGACTCCTATTTCAACTTGATGGAGAAGCACAAGTGAAACTTCACCACCCCACATATTTTTCTAAATTTTTTTATTTATTTATTTTTAACATTTACAAAAATCAAACTACTATAAAACTCTAAGTAAGGTCTACTATATATATCCTAAACTTTATGTCAACAAGTCATCACATGCTAAAGTGTCTTATGCCTATATTTAAGAATACTGAGTTCCATAATGCTAGAAATTGTATACTTAACCTGCATGAGAGATGATAGACATCTAACTAGTCATTTTACCTCGGTTGAAAATTGATTCCAGAATATATTAGAACAATCATCTATATAGATACTGATCCGGTTGTGTAAGGGGCAGAAAAGGAGATAGGAGAAAGTAGAGGGGCATTTAGGTCTTTGAGGGGGAAGCTAGGGCTTTGAAAGGGAAAAAAGGCTCGGGTTTGGAAAAAGGGGGGAGAGGCGGCGGCAGAGAGGGGGAGCACGAAAGGAAGAGAGGGGAAATCTTTGGGAGGTGGCGGTTGGATTGGCACTGCCACCGGCGACAGGCACTCATAGCTGCCCCCTCCTCTCCACTCGCCGACGACGATGCCGTGGAGGATCTGCTGTCTCTAGCGGGCGTACCCGCTGCCGCCTTCTCCCGCAACCGCTGCCGGCTCCAGTAGGTGCCAGCCGCTGCCAATGCCGCCAGCGACCATTGTCGTCGCCCTAGGCCACCTCCAGTGGCCGTGGATGTCACCGCCGTCGCCCCCAGCGAGTATCGACGCCTCTCCCATACTGTCGGCAGCGAATGTCTCCGCCGGCCATGACTTCCGGTGGCGGTCAGCGCCTCCCGCCGGCCGTGTGCCTCCTCCAGAGGCTGCCGTTACCGGCATCTCATGCTGCAGCCACCGCCGCCGCCGTCTTTGGCAGCCAGCACCTCCGGTCTCCCGACCGTCGATTCCGACGGCGGTACAGCCGCTGTCCTCGCCGCGTGCGGCACAGATCTGACCCAGTGCAGTGTTTCCGGAGATCGGTTGTGTTTCCGGCCATCGAGCCGTGTGGTGTTTCATTATGCGGATTGTTATCATGCAGTCGGACCGTGCTCCGTCCTGCGGATCTATATCGCTTCCGGCTTCGAGCTACTGGAGCCAGCTACGCGTTTGGTGGACAGTTATCTACTATTCGGGATCACGACGACTCCGTCAGCTCACTGATCCATCCGAGGGCGCCCCCCTGGGCCAGGGTACGTTCTCGTACCTTCTTTGCATTTATTTCAATATTTTATTATTATCCGGATATTTATATATTTGTGGAATTCGCCTCGAGCACCGAGGTACCAGAGGCCGGGGCAACCCGGTCGATGGATACAGGTACAGTTGACCGGAGGAGGACTCCAGACGACTCGGTCAACGTAGCGGACAGATCATCCACCGGGTCATGGGGATGCGGTCAACCTTCCAGACACGTCACACCGACAGATTCATTTTCTCAATTTCCAGACAGGATCAGATACCAATTACGTCAATTCATGGAGGACAATATCCTTTTCAACCAAGATACTTATATAAATGCACTGAAAATTAATAATGGAATTAAAAAAACATAAAGCATCAAGATTATTAAAAACCAAAAGTAGTTTAGGGGACGGGCCTGAGCTTTGTCTTCTAACAACCACCACCACCACCACCTCCATGATATACAGAATCATCCACCGTACCGAGACGTTTCCTCCCAAATCAATCAATAATTATGATCGAATTTGCATGATTGGGGGCCTAATTATTGCTGCTTAAACATTGTTTAAGTGTCAAATCTTTCGTTGGATTCTTCACTTCATCTCTTTTGCTGAGAAATTTGGATTAGACAAGCAATGAGACACGCGTTGAAGGACTGGTGCCGTGGCTTTCTTTGTTTCCTGTTGAAAGAATTATGAAACAGTCATGTTGACTTGGCGAAAAAATGGTACCTTAATGAAGGACTTTGTATGCACGATGAACATTGGAAAAGTGACAAGAATTAGAGAAAAAAAGGGGCAATAAAACAGCTACTTAGACAATACATATAAAAGCAATTCACTGATGCATACCCAACGGCCTTATAGTTCATTGCCAGTTCCCTATAACTGAAAATTTTCCTCGCATCGACCTGCGTTTATTTATAGAACATTAGTGTGAATAAGTGTTTTACTGTCCGAGATCTGAGCTGATTTCTACATTGACTGAATCATGGAATCTTTGAGAAAGAACAGGAAGAAGGCCGAATCAGCGGGAAAGCATGAGAGGGAAAAAGAGAGTTAGAATGGATCAAGGTCAGGATTGCCCCAACTCAATTACTCTAACGTCCAAGTCAATCTCCGATAGGGGAGAAAATGAATAGTAGAAGAGAAGAATAAGGGAATGTGTGACAATATATGTTCGCATACCTTGGTCCATGAATGTGAGCTATTCTCATTAATTAGATGTCGTATCACAGTAAAAAAAATATCTCATCGTTGTATCTCCGCCATATGACATTGCACATACTCCGTATCTTGTATAATCATACTATTTCATGTGTTTTGACAATCCACATGATGTAGCATTTATGATGTCATCCCATTAGATATGGATCTATTGGGTCTAACCAATTAAGCAAAAGAAGGGTAAGATGACTAATCTGAGTATACCAAGGGAGGCTGAGCACCTGAAGTCGGATCGGCAAGACCAAATGGAGCTAAGAAGGATGTGGAGTTGGCGAGGTCGAATAGAGTTGAGCAGAGTAAGTTGTTGGGGGAACTAACCCCCTAGAGTCGGGTGAACCAACTGGAGGAATTAGAGAGCTAGGTTGGCTGAGCGGAGTAAGATTTTGGGTGAACTGAGCCCCTAGAGTTGGGTGAACCGACTAAAGGAATCAGAGAGCTAGTTGTCGAGGACCTGAGCCCCTAGAGTCGGGTGAACCAACTGACCAACCTTCTCGTCTTGGATAACTTGACTAGGGGATATCAAATTAACCTATCGAGACTTTGACCTCCATCTTAACAAGACTATTGACCCTCTCCCCCTACGTGGAAAACTCTTAATTCACTCTCCGTATTACAAGTCTCCCCCGAGTTTAGTCGAAGAAGGCGTGAGTCTGATTGACTAGACTGTTATATCTAGGCAAAAGGCCTGTTTAGTAACGTTCACATCATAGCTATCGTTAACGGTTAGAAGAAGACATGTGGCGAATTCTAAGCGTGATCCGAGCGTCGCTTTGCATTAAATGTCGCCATGATCAACCTCAATTTCCTGTTAGGCATGCCTTGATGGTACTTTTCCAAGGTCGTGCCCACTAATGCGATATGAGCAATGTTCTAAAATTCAATAGGCGCTAATCGGACGTTAGACTAGCGCCTAGGCGGGGACTAGGCTCTGCTAGGCGAATTCTACGGTATTAACATAAATTACATAATAAATCACATATTCCAACACAATAACATCAAATTTAAAATTAATTCAAAATTACACAACCAAATATCACATATTTATTATATTTTTTCTTTTCTATAATTTTCAACAACTTATTCTTCATCGGACACAAACTCAATATCATCATTGTGATCCTTCACTTCTTCTTTAGATGCAAGATCATCCTCGTGAAGTTCTCTCACTCTAGAGCTTTTTTGAGATTATAGATTTTTATCTGCTCCACTTACTTCATCAATCATTTGTCATGTGAGCCCGGAACCTAGTTCAACTTCATCATCTTCCCCATCATCCACAATCCAACCTTATTCATTTAAAGCATATTTTGCAAGACGTACATCAACATTCCTTTCTTTTTTTCTTTTTTTTATTCAACAATCTAACATTAAATTGGACAAATACTATATTGTTCAACCTGTTGACATCCAACCTATTTTACTTCTTTGTATGAATCTTGAAAAAAAAGGAAAGAAAATATTATAGTCAGTAATATGAAATTAATGCTTTACTTTAATTAAAAACTTAAAGCTTACAGTTTACTTCTTCGAATGCACTTTAATTTCTTTCACATCCAGATGAATTTATAGTTAATGAAATTATCCTCAATGTCACTCTTAGCAAGTTGGGTGTGTGTGCACCGTATGTACTCTATCATGCACATGGATCAAATGTATCATCATTTTTTTCACATGTTTTTACTGTCAATATTTTTCCAAATAATCCAGTCTTATCTCAGTATTTTACAAATTCCTTATTAATAATTGTATCATGTACATCTAACTCATTTGCAAGTAAAATTTCTATGCATTCAAAAATCCTCGTCACGACTTTCTCTTAAAGTGCAATAGAACTATCTTTATAGTAAAAATAGAGATTCAACAAAAATACAATGATATGCAATGATGTATCAAGTCTTACTTTCATTTTTGACTCAATAATTATTATGATAGGCTGCTAATTTGACTCCACATTGTTCAGGGTTACTTTAATATCTTCTTTAGGATCATGCAAGAAAATGTTAGTCCGAGGTAAAATAAAAGCTAAACTACACTGCAAAACAGAAGTTAGCACAATTATAGTAAAAGAGTAGTAATTAGATTCCGTCTCACCAAGATCAGAATCTAGTCACGATCTCAACTTAGATTTCCGAAATTATTCTAAGTTGGATTGACGCCTATTGTTCCCTCGAACGGGGAACACATCCTCACTAAGTCACTCTCCTCCAGTGACTTATCTTAACTTACCTATCAGACATTCGGTCAACCCGTCGATCTGTCTGGACTTCGTGCCAGCTATCAGGTTAGCCTGTCAACCTAGATGGGCTTCGTGCCAGTTATCTGGTCGGCCCGTTGACCTAGCTGGGCTTCGTGCTAGCTATGAAGTCAGTCCGTCGACCTAGCTGGGTTTCGTGCCAGCTATCAGGTCAGCCCGTTGACCTAGCTGGGCTTCTCCTACACACTTCGTCAAAGTGTTAGATCACATTGAAACTAACTTAACCTTATTTTGTCATTCATTAAAACCTGAGTTAGACTGTCAGTGCTAACTGCACCAACAGATATCTGGCAGGAAGTTCAATTGAGTCTGGGAGACCTAACAACTAGCTAAAGTTCAGATGACGCATCTGGCAGGAAGACCTGGTGGGCCAAGAGTCGAGTAAGTCGACAAATGATAAGTGAGATAAGCACGGGAGGAGAGTGATCCAGTGAGGACGAGCCCCAATGGGGCCATATGCACTGGTCTAAATTGTTGGTGCAACCTTAGGTCAAGGTTGACCTGGTTGACCCGACTCGAGTTGACCTGACTCGAGTTGTATTTTGATGTTTGACAAGAACAGAAGAGTTGTATTTTGATGGGAGATTGTTGGTGCAACCTTAGGTCAAGGTTGACCTGGTTGACCTGACTCGAGTTGACCTGACTCAAGTTGTATCTTGATGTTTGACAAGAATAGAAACTTGGGAGGTTGTGGGTGCAACTCTTGGTCAAGGTTGACCTGGTTGACCCGAGGTGAGTTGACTTGGCACGAGAAAGTCCAAGTATGGAGACTTGGCACGGAGAAGTCCAAGTATGGGAACTTAGCAAGTGGAATTCAGAGAGGGCTCGGTAGCTCGTTCTCTGGACCGGAAGTGAAAGACGGAGAGGGCTCGGTAGCTCGTTCTCCGGACTAGGTCAGAGAGGGCTCGGTAGCTCTTTCTCTAGATCAGGAAGGCAGATGAAAAATCCTGGTGAGTGAAGCCAGGTGAAAGTCCTGGTGAGTGAAGCCAGGAAAATGGAAAGTCCTGGTGAGTGAAGCCAGGCAGACGGAAAAGTCCTGGTGAGTAAAGCCAAGCAGATTGGAAATCCTGGTGAGTGAAGCCAGGTGAAAACCCTAGTGAGTGAAGCTAGGTGAAAGTGAAAGTCCTGGTGAGTGAAGCCAGGCAAGGGAAAGTCCTGGTGAGTGAAGTCAGGCAGTTGGGAAGTCCTGGTGAGTGAAGCCGGGCAAGGAAAAATCCAGATGGATCAAGGCTGATCGGACATCTGGTGTTGTGAAGGTCAAGTAGGTCAAGGGAGTGACCGGATACTTGGCACGAAGAGAAAAGTCTAAATGGGTCAAAGGGATTGACCGAACACTTGGTAGGGAGCCTTAGCAGGTCAAGGGAGTGACCAGATGCTAAGCATGAGATACCAATAGGTCAAGGTTGACCGGATATTGTTTTGGAAGGCGTGGGACTTGGTTTGGGCAAAAACCAAGAGCTGGATCGATCAGTGGATCGATCCGATACAGTTATCGATGCGGTGACCGATCAAGAACAAACAATATCTCTTGATGTTATCGTCGATCCCGCGGATCGATCGAAAGCAAAAGGCAAAGAGAAAGGAGGGATCGTCGTGATCCACATACCTGATCGTCACGACCGATCAGAGACGATCGAGAGTTGGGCGAGTTCTGCGAAGAGTGCGATCCGTCTGGGACCGATCAGATAGGTCCTGATCGGTCCCCAAGACCAATCGGAGGCCTCGGACCGATCGGGGAGCCTGATCGGTCCGTATAGCCGTTATGAGTGACAATGGCTATCTCCGTCTTCTTCACCGTCTTCTTTCGCATGTTATAAAAGGAGATCGAGGGCTTCCTGATTTTTCTTCTTCTTCTTCCTCTCCTCACCGCTACCTCTTGCTTCGTAAGAGCTTCTTTCTGTCGAGCTTTCTGAGCTCTGAAGCTTCGCGTGAGCTTCCTCGGCTGGGGTCTCCAACAGTTGCTGCTGTATTTGGCCCGTGAAGTTGCTGCTTTATCAACAGCCGACGAGAAGGCAAGATTGTTTGTTTTTACATTCATATTGTTGCTTCTTCTTGTGTATTCTTGTACTCCTATTCTTTCTGGTGCAAGAAAGATTGTGGTGAGGTTTCTCCACCCAGAAGGAGTATATATATTAGCCGGTTCTCCGGGGACTCATCCACCGACGGATTGATAGGCTTCGTCCACCTTAGGGACACACCGAGGAGTAGGAGTATATCTCCGAACCTCGTTACATCGACGCGTATTGAGGTTTGATTTCTCCGCTTTCGTTTCTATTATTTTTATTTCCGCTGCGCTAACCTTGATTTGTAGAAAGAAACGAAGATTTGAGGTCGGCTATTCACACCCCCCCCTCTCTAGCTGCGTCCGAAGATCCTAACAAGTGGTATCAGAGCAAGGTTGCTCTTCGTTGGATCAACAGCCAGGGGAGCACGAGATAGAGAATGGAGTTATTTGGAGAAGACGTCACAATTCCACCTTTCTACGATCGCGACGACTTCACGTTTTGGAAGGTAAGAATGAAGTACTTTCTTATGACTAACCTAGAAAATTGGAGGTGTGTGCAATTAGGTTTTACTCCTCCATTGGATAAAGAAGGAGAACTTTTGGAGAAGAAGAAGTGGACGAAGGAGCAAATCCACCAATCAACCATCAATGATGAGGTAACGAAAATCATTAAATTTTCTTTACCTAATGATATCTTGTGTAAGATAGGTGGATACAACGATGCCAAGGAGTTGTGGAATAACTTGGCTAAGTTCCATGAGGAGAGCTCCACTTCAAGTCATGAAGAGGAGTCAAGTGAGCCAAGTAGCTCACATCATGGAGGTAAGGAATTAGAAGTTGAGGGCTACTCAACATCTAAGGAAGAAAAGGAGGAGAGCTCTTCTTCAAGATTGGAGCAAGAAGAAGAAGCTTCTACCTCCGGAAGGGATGAAGAAGAAAGCATACAACCATCCTCAACCCTAGGTAACTCAAGCAATTTACTTTCAAGTAAATTACATATAATGTGCTTTGAGTGTAGGGAATTTGGGCATTACAAGAGTAAATGTCCAAAGAGGATTAGGAAGACTCCACCGGCGCCAAAGGTCAAGAAAGCCGGAGTCCCGATACGCAAGGGTAAGGAGCACGTGGTGTGCTTCCAATGCAAGCGAAGGGGACACTATAAGAGCCAATGTCCGAGGGGGAGGCAATCTCACAAGGACAAGAGACCGAGCACATCGATAGGGGGAGCTAAGGCAAACCCTAAGGTACCTTTTAAGGCACATTATTGCAATTCTAATAAGACACATGCTAGTAGTTTTATTGCAATTGCTAATAATGATAAGCATGTTAATTATAGGAATCAATATATGTGCTTAGGTGCTAAACATGTTAGCTTGAATAAGGACAACTCTAGAAATGTCAACCCTAAGATTAACTCATCTAAGGTTAAGGGAAACCTAGATAGGAATCCCAAAACTACTAGACATATGCCTAGGAGTACCTCAAAGAACAATGACAAATTAAAACTTGAGGTATTAGAAAAGGAGAATCAAGTCTTGAGGTCAAGACTTGACACTTTAGAAAAGACCCTTAAAAATTTAGAGAAGTCAACTCTAGGGTCTAAGGGTCAAAAACCCAAGTCCAAGGACATGAAAGGTTTGGGTCACAAACCTAAGTTCCAAGTGGTCAAGCCCACTTATCATAATGTTCCATTCGATTATGGAACAAAACCTAGGACTAGGAAGACCATCACCAAGGTCACAAGGGGAGTCACCCCTAGAGTTGATCTTGATGAGTCCCAAATGACCAAGGCTTCAAAGCCTAGAAGGGTTATTAGGAGGGTTGCTAGGGAAGTCATCCCTAGTGAATATTTAGTGAACCCAATGAGCTCAAATAGGTATTGGATTCCTAGGAGCGTGATTTCATCACGCTAGATGAGTTAGGGTGTGCCAACCTTACTTGAATAGGTAGTTAACCTAATCATGGCAAAAGGTGACACTTTAGGAATTTTCAAGGTGTGATCAAGCCTTGAAAATGAAATTAAGAATTATTCCTAAGGTGATTAGAATGTGCCAACTACATTTGAGGAGTTCTCTTAGGTCAGTTTAATTGGCACATAGTGATCTAAACATCCTTGGTATATGATTTTAGGTCTATTACTCTTAGGAATATAGAACCTATGGCAAAATGATCAAAATTATCAAAAATGGCAACTAAGGCTAGAATTAGGTATTTCCTATACCTTTACATGTTATTTGCCATATATGGTTTGTCATATGCCATGTCATGACATCATATTTAATTTAGTATCATTTGAAATGTCATGATAATACTTGGGTTAGCTATATGTCATGCCTTATTTAAGTTTCATACTTTATGACATGACATCATGACATTGGCACATGTTTTTACTTATGATATTATTTTATGTCATGTCATCATCTCTTGCATTTATCAATTAATTTGATTTAAGGATAAACAACACAATTTGATATGGAGATCAAATTGTTGTTTAGAAAATGCATGAGAACTTAGCCTAAGACGACCTAAACCCATATCTCACATCAAAATTGACTTGAATGTGTTTGATACACCTTAGATGTGTGTGAGATATTAGGATCATGAGTTAAGATCAAGGTGCATAGTTCTTGTACCTAGATGAGCCTAATTCGAAATGGAGGATTATAGGAAAAACTTGTGTACAAGTCATGTACATATAGTCCTGAGATTATGGTCCTAAATTAAAGGGTTTTAAATCATTTTAAAATTGATTTGAAAAACCTTGATGAAGCTTTTCTAGTAATAGCATTCATCATTGAGCAAGTTGATACAAAGTTTTTAAAAATTTGAGCCATTTCAAAACTTTTCGAACTTTATATCAAGATTTGAAAATGGAAGTTATTTTCATAGAAAACTATTTTTCCATGATAGTATATGTTATGAGGAATGTATCCTCAAAATTTTATAATTTTTAGAATTTTCTGTAATTTTGTAGGGGTTTCTGAATTTCGGGAGGAAGAAATTCAGAAATCAGATGTGTGACCGATCAGGAGGTTCCCTGATCGGTCCAGGGGATGCTGGATCGGTCACTGGACCGATCCAGGGAAGTCTCGATCGGATCAGGGCGTGCCAACTTGCTGATTTTCGACTGTTTTGTCTGAAATTTCAGCTGGGAGTTGGTGTTTTGGATTTCTAAAGGCTTGAAACTCTCCAAGACATTGTTGGTGCAATGGTCAAAGGGGAGTTGACCTTTAGGGGGAGTTTTACCTATTAGTCAAGGGGGAGTTGACTTTTATCGGGAGTTTTTACTCCTAAAGACTTGAGTGATATGGGATTATCACTAAGTTAATTGTTGACCTTAGTATCGAGGGGGAAATTAAGGGTTTCAATGAAAGGTATGGGACCTTCATTAGAAAGAAACTCTTGACCTTGATTCACTCTTTTTGATGTGTGTCAAAAAGGGGGAGAGTGTAGGTTTGGGGAGAATGTTCAAGGAAGAATATTAGAAAACCTAAGTTAGGTTATGGTTTTGTCAAACATCAAAAAGGGGGAGATTGTTGGTGCAACCTTAGGTCAAGGTTGACCTGGTTGACCCGACTCGAGTTGACCTGACTCGAGTTGTATTTTGATGTTTGACGAGTACAGAAGAGTTGTATTTTGATGGGAGATTGTTGGTGCAACCTTAGGTCAAGGTTGACCTGGTTGACCTGACTCGAGTTGACCTGACTCAAGTTGTATCTTGATGTTTGATAAGAACATAAACTTGGGAGGTTGTGGGTGCAACCCTTGGTCAAGGTTGACCTGGTTGACCCGAGGTGAGTTGACTTGGCACGAGAAAATCCAAGTATGGAGACTTAGCACGGAGAAGTCCAAGTATGGGAACTTAGCAAGTGGAAGTCAGAGAGGGCTCGGTAGCTCGTTCTCTGGACCGGAAGTGAAAGACGGAGAGGGATCGGTAGCTCGTTCTCCGGACTAGGTCAGAGAGGGCTCGGTAGCTCGTTCTCTAGATCAGGAAGGCAGATGGAAAATCCTGGTGAGTGAAGCGGTGAAAATCCAGTGAGTGAAGCGGTGAAAGTCCGGTGAGTGAAGCCAGATGGAAAGTCCCGGTGAGTGAAGCCGATGCGGAAAGTCCCGGTGAGGAAGCCGCAGATTGGAAATCTCGTGAGTGAAGCGGTGAAAACCCTAGTGAGTGAAGCTAGGTGAAAGTGAAAGTCCCAGTGAGTGAAGCCGGGGTTGGTGAAAGTCCCAGTAAGTGAAGCCGGGCAAGGGAAAGTCCCGTGAGTGAAGCCGGGCGGTGGGAAGTCCTGGTGAGTGAAGCGGGCAGGAAAATCCAGATGGATCAAGGCTGATCGGACATCCGGTGTTGTGAAGGTCAAGTAGGTCAAGGGAGTGACCGGATACTTTAAGAGAAAAGTCTAAGTGGGTCAAAGGGATTGACCGGACACTTGGTAGGGAGTCTTAGCAGGTCAAGGGAGTGACCGATGCTAAGCATGAGATACCAATAGGTCAAGGTTGACCGGATATTGTTTTGAAGGCGTTGGACTTGGTTTGGGCAAAACCAAGAGTCGGATCGATCAATGGATCGATCCGGATACATCGGTTATCGATCGATGCGGTGACCGATCAAGAATCAAACAAGATGTTATCAGATGTTATCCGATCGCCCGCACCGATCGAAAGCGAAGAAGGCAAAGAGAAAAGGAGGGATCGGTCTGGTCGATCCACTATGCCCTGATCGGTCCATAGACCGATCGGGAGACGATCGAGAGTTGGGCGAGTTCTTGCGAAGAGTGCTGATCGGTCCGGGGACAGATCAAGATAGGTCGATCGTCCCCAAGACCAATCGAGGGCCTCGGACCGATCGGTGGAGCTGATCGGTCCAGTATAGCCGTTATGAGTGACAACGGCTATCTCCGTCTTCTTGTCTTCTTTGCAGTGCAAGTTATAAAAGGAGATCGAGGGCTTCTGATTTTCTTCTTCTTCTTCCTCTCCTCACCGCTACCTCTTGCTTCGTAAGAGCTTGTTCTGTCGAGCTTTGAGCTCTTCTTAGCTGAAGCTTCGCGTGAGCTTCCTCGGCTGGGGTCTCCAACAGTTGCTGCTGTATTTGGCCCGTGAAGTTGCTGCTTCATCAACAGTCGACGAGAAGGCAAGATTGTTTGTTTTTACATTCATATTGTTGCTTCTTCTTGTGTATTCTTGTACTCCTATTCTTGCTGGTGCAAGAAAGATTGTGGCGAGGTTTCTCCACCCAGAAGGAGTATATATATTAGCCGGTTCTCCGGGGACTCATCCACCGACGGATTGATAGGCTTCGTCCACCTTACGGACACGCCGAGGAGTAGGAGTATATCTCCGAACCTCGTTACATCGACGCGTATTGAGGTTTGATTTCTCTGCTTTCGTTTCTATTATTTTTATTTCCGCTGCGCTAACCTTGATTTGTAGAAAGAAACGAAGATTTGGGGTCGGCTATTCACACCCCCCTCTCTAGCCGCGTCCGAAGATCCTAACATAAATTAGATCTATTTTGAAAGTCTAAGTTGAGACCATGACTATATCCTGGTCCTAGTGAGATAGGATCTAAGTTATAAAATTGATCTTGTTTTTAATGTGCTAACTCTATTTTGTAGGGTATTTTTTATTGTTTGGACTAATGTGTCTTGTAGGTAATTGAACCTGCAAGATTGGCTGGAAAAAGGGTCTCCAGGCGCTCGAGAAGGGTCTAATGCGATGATGATGAGGGGCCCCACCCCGCTGCTACGGTGGAGGTCAAAGTCAAGACAGTCAATAGATGGATGGTATCGGCCGGTCGGGCGAATCATACTCCGATCGGGCATTAAGCACCGACCCACCGTCTTCGACAAAAGGAGTAATCAAGCCGACACTCAAGGGACTATGCGCAGAAGCCGAGCTGAGCGACTCCTCTGCTTGGCTGAGCAACATACTCAACAATCTAACATGCAAACAGTGGTAGGGGTGAGCATTCAGTTAATTCGGTACATAAATTAACCGAATTAACCGAAAACTGATTTAGTGTTGGCTAACCGAATCAAATCAAAATTTTACTAAAACTAAATTAACCGAATTACTTATTTCAGTTAACACTGAGTTAACTAAATTTGTTTAAAATAACAATAAAAAGAATTTATATAAAATTAATATCAAATTAACGAATGCTCACCTCTAGACAGTGAACTTCTGGCCGAGTGGCCATCCTGCTCGGCCCAAAAATAGCTCGCGGGGACACTGGACTTCTGGCCAAGCGGCTATCCCACTCGGTCTGACAACGGACAACACTTAAATAGTGGACTTCCAATCGAGCGGCTATCCCGCTCGGTAGGACAATATACAACACGTGGACAAGAGAATTTAGACCGAGCGACTATTCCGCTCGGCCAAGCAACAGACATAGCAGGATATCTTTTGACATCCTTTTAGGAGCTAGTGTCGTTGACAGGTGGCATGGTCAGATAGAAGATCGTACGGCAGAATCTTCCACTGTCACTTCAGAGATATGCTCGGCCTGTTAATGTACTGTGTCAGGGACACTTTATTGACACATCTTTTCAGGAAAAGATTTGAGATGCGTGCCCACCTTGGGAAGCATGCACGCGCGCTATAGGAGCTCTATATAAAGGGGGGTCCAAGCATCGACGGAGGTATGCTTTACACACGATTTCTACTATTGCGTTACAGTTCTCGTTGCTTCTTACTTCATCGGAGATTGACTTGAGCGTCGGAGGGTCAACACCGGAAATTGACTTAAGATACACTTGTATACGTCTACACTATCGTGGCATACAAAATTCACGGGGATTTTAAAGTGTTGGTCTTGACTAAATATTATTGTTGATCCGACGGTAAGAATGGGGGGCCCACCTTCTGAAGGGTCCTAGCCTAAGGACGGATGGAGGGCTGGCCAAGCGGGTAATGGTCCGAGCGGAGCTAGAGATAACTCATCCATGGGCTTGGGTTTCCGACGCCAAGGCAGGAGGATCGAAGGGCCGAGCGGGAGTCCGCTCGGCTGGGACCAAAGGGCCGAGCGGGTTGTCCGTTAGGCCAAGATAAGGGCGAGGGTACAAAGGCGGCCGAGCGGCCTATGCGCTCGGCTCGGGATATGGGATATCAGCAGAAGCATGTCTGATGATTAGGCCATACACAAGATCGCACGATGGAGGATCTCGCCGTCACATCATGGAGAGGTGGATACAGTAACGGTATGGCCTTAGGGATGTCCTTCTGACAGACCCATACCTGGGCATGATCGAAAGCAGGTGATCGCTTCGATTGGCGTGCTCAGGCTTCTTCAATAGGTCTATATAAGGCCCCCATTTCTTCACCGGAGGTACGGGCATCTAGATCTCTGAAGCCACTTCCTTTGTTATTCCTCGCCTGACTTGAGCGTCGGAGGGCCATCGCCGGGACACCCCTCCCGGCTCGGTTTTGTTGCAGGTTCGCCGGAGCACTCGAGGATCCAGCAGGGAGCGCCACGTCCCCAGCGTCCGTTGACTCCTGATTCGGACAGGATCAATTTGGCGCCGTCTGTGGGAACGCACCTGCATCCGAGCAGAGGCAATGGACGAGGCTGGAAGACTACACACCGTGGCACTCTCACAAGAGGAGTTTGACGCTATAGTCGAGGCGAGGGCAGCCAAGATAGTGGAGCAGCAAAAGGAGAAAGCACAAGCTGAGCGAGCGCAACAGCAAACAACCTCAGCTTCAGCAGGCCGGGCGGCGCAAGCAGACCGCCCGGAATATGTTTCAACAGGAGGGTTCCCTCGGGCTCTCTTCCGTACTCCCCCAGAAACCGCGCCCGCCCACGGGGAGCAAGGATCTTCGTCCGATGAGCCTCCCGTTCGGGATCATAGAAAGGGCAAAGCTCCCCGAGCGGACGCGCCACCCGAGCAGGTTCACCGGCAATTCTCTAAAGCCATACATCGGGATCCGCTACCAAAATATTATACACCACCGCCGATCGGAGCTTACAATGGAATGACCGACCCCGACGATCATTTGGGGAAGTTCGACAGCATCGCCACCTTGCATCAGTACTCCGATGGCGTAAAGTGTCGGGTATTTCTCACCACTCTATCGGAATCTGCACATAGGTGGTTTCGGAGACTGCCGGACGGCTCTATCACTAGCTTCCAGGAGTTCCGAACGGCATTTCTTCATCACTTTGCGAGCAGCCGACGTTATCAAAGGACAAGCGTCAGCCTGTTCACCGTCAAACAAGAACCAAGAGAATCTCTCCAGGCGTATATACAGCGATTTAATCAAGTAGCGATGGACATCCCCACAGCCGCTTCGGAGACAATGGTGAACGCATTCACGCAAGGCCTCGTGGAAGGGGACTTCTTCCGCGCACTCATTCGCAAACCGCCCAAAGACTACGACCACATGCTGCACCGGGCGAATGAGTATATAAATGTGGAAGAGGCGGAGGCTGCCCGACGGAAGGGATCTCATGCCGAACGTCCGGCCCAAGCCGAACGGAAGCAGCCCGCTGCCCATCAGCCACCAAGAGGGCCAAGAGTTGAGGCATCCCGGGCGCATCATACGAAGTCCCCGGTGGTCCAAGAGGTAGCGGCCGAGCGGCCAAGGATGAAGAAAAAGAGGGTATGGACTCCAATGTTTTGCTCTTTCCATAATACTGACTCTCACAACACCCGCGATTGTCGGGGCTTGCCTTCTATCACACACCCCGTGCGACGGGGTGGCCCTCGTCGATCACCTTCGCCCGACCGCCGATAGCGTCAGCAAGAGTCCGGTCGGCGAACATATAGGCGATCTCCCGAACGGCGTTTCCCTCCAAGGCATGAAGATCGTTCTCGAAGGTCCAATGAGCGACCTAGGCAGTCCGCTCGGGAAGAGGAGAATAGAAACAACATCTCCCGGGGAGAAATCAATATCATTGCGGGTGGGCCGACCGGAGGAGATTCACACAGGGCAAGAAAAGCAAGAGCTCGGCAGCTCAGAATCCATGAGGTGGGTTGCAGCCAAGAAAGGGCGAGCGGACCCGAGATCAGTTTCGGGCCCAAGGATCTTGAGGGAGTTGAAGTGCCGCATGATGATGCCCTTATCATTAAAGCGGTAATAGCCAACTACACCATCCACCGTATCTTCATTGACACTGGCAGCTCGGTCAACATCATCTTCAGAAAGGCCTTAGATCAACTACAAATCGATCAAGCCGAGCTGCTGCCCATGACAACCCCCCTCTACAGGTTTACGGGCATTGAGGTTCTTCCGGTCGGACAGGTAAGACTGGCTCTCTCCTTAGGGGAAGAACCGCTCCGGAGAACGAGGACAACAAACTTTGTGGTGGTCGACTCCCCTTCATCCTACAACGTGATATTGGGGCGACTGGCGTTAAGCGAATTTCGAGCTGCTGTGTCGACATTCTACCAGAAGATCAAATTCCCAGTCGAGGACAAAGTCGGCGAAGTACGAGGAGATCAATTAGCCGCTTGGAAATGCTATGTGGAAACAGTCCGAGCTGAATCCAGCGCCGCTCGAAAGTCTCCACGGATCGGGGTGCACGCCATAACCGAGAAGCCTCCTGCCTTAATTTATGATGAAAAGGAGGAAGTGCAGATTCATCCGAGCCGACCGGAGGCCACAACCTTTATTGCCGCCGACCTGGAGGACGAACAGAAAGAAAAGGTGGTCAAATGCCTCCAGAGGAATCATGACGTCTTCGCCTGGTCGACGCATGAGCTGCTCGGTGTCTCCCCCAGCATAGCCCAACATAAGCTTCACGTCCGACCGGACGCTCGGCCAGTAAAACAAAGAAGAAGAGATTTCAGCGCCGAGCAGAATATTATCATTCGAGCAGAGGTAGAGAGACTCTTAGAAGCCGGCCACATACGGGAGGTTCAATTCCCAAGCTGGTTAGCAAATGTGGTGCTCGTCTCCAAGCCGGGCAACAAATGGAGGGTGTGCATCGACTTCAGAGATCTGAATAAAGCCTGCCCGAAGGATTTCTACCCTCTGCCCCGAATCGGGATGCGAGCTTATATGTATGTTGGACGCCTATCAGGGCTATCATCAAGTGCCGCTCGCCCCGGAAGATCAGGAAAAAGTTAGCTTCGTTACACCGGACGGGACGTATTGCTATACGGTGATGTCGTTCGGGCTGAAGAATGCCGGAGCAACATATCAAAGATTGATGAATAGGGTCTTCCGCGAGCAAATAGGACATAACCTGGAGGTATATGTAGATGACATCCTCATCAAATCTTTTCGAGCGGCCACTTTATGCAAAGATATGGAAGAAACCTTCCATACACTCAGAAAATATGGGGTCAAGCTCAATCCTCATAAGTGTTTGTTCGGCGCCAAAGGAGGACGCTTCTTGGGCTATATTGTGACCGAGCGGGGTATTGAAGCTAATCCTAGCAAAGTGAAGGCTCTTCAGGACATGCCACCGCCCAAAAATATGAGGGAAGTACAGAGGCTGACTGGTCGGATTACAGCGCTATCACGCTTCATCTCTAAGACTGCCGATCGGAGCCTTCCGTTCTTCAAAATCCTCCGCAAAGCTACAAAGTTCCAATGGAATGAAGACTGCGATCGGGCCTTTGAAGAACTGAAGACGTACTTAAGTTCCCTACCTGTGTTGGCCAAGCCAACTGTCGGCGAGCCGTTGTACATTTATTTATCCTCAACCGAGCATGCTGTGGGATCGGCGTTAGTCCGGTCGAGAGGTGAGGAGCAACCTGTATATTTCCTTAGTCATATCTTGAAAGATGTTGAAACCCGCTACACCGGACTCGAGAAGTTGGCCTTTGCTTTGATTCTTGCCGCTCGGAGGCTTCGTCCTTATTTCTTGGCGCACACAATTATCGTCAAGACCAATAGCCCGTTGGGACGAGTGCTTTTGAACCCAGAAGCTTCCGGACGGCTCATCAAATGGACAACCGAGCTAAGCGAATTTGATATCCAATATCAACCCCGCTCGGCTATCAAAGCACAAGCCTTAGCCGATTTCGTGACAGAAGTGCAGAACCTGGAACCCGAAGCTGTGTGGAAAGTGTTCGTGGATGGATCGTCCACTAGACACGGAAGCGGAATTGGGATAGTATTGCTGTCCCCTCAAGGAGAGCGGATGCAACTCTCCGTCCGGCTAGATTATCGAGCGACCAACAACGAAGCAGAATATGAAGCCCTTATTGCTGGATTACAGGCCGCTCTGCACGTTGGAGCCGGCCGAGTCATCCTCTATTCAGATTCCCAGTTGGCTGCTCAGCAAATCTCGGGGATGTTCGAGATAAATAGTGTGAGGCTCAAGCTCTACGTGGAAGCTATTGAAAAACTTAAACTCAACTTCAGGGAGGTGGTTATTCAGAAGATCCCCCGGGCGGAGAATCAAGTGGCGGACGAATTGGCCAAGCTGGCAAGTGCGTTATCCCCGGTCGGCTCTCAGAAGCCGATCGAGCAAGTATCTTTAGTGGCACATGTCGATCGGATGGAGGGCATCACATACCCGAGCGACTGGAGGACAACTATTGTGGAGTTTTTGCGCTCGGGAGCTATCCCATCCGACCAGGAAGAAGCTCACTTACTGAAGAGAAGGGCTAGTCGGTTCACCCTCGTAGGAGATCAACTCTACAAGAAGGCCTTCTCCCGTTCGCTCCTAAAATGCGTCAGCTGGGAAGATGCCGAGTACATCATTCGAGAAGTGCACCAAGGTTCGTGCGGTGGACATCCAGGAGGAAGGTCATTGACCAGGAAGATTTTGCTAGCCGGGTATTTTTGGCCAACACTTCAAAAGGATGCTGCCCAGACCGTTGCAAATTGTCTATCCTGTCAGAAGTATCACAGCATGTCCCACCGACCGGCAGAAGAGATGAAAGCATCAACTGTGGCGTGCTCGTTCGACCAATGGGGGATGGACATCGTGGGACCCTTCCCCATGGCTACCGGGCAGCGGAAGTTCTTATTGGTGGCGGTCGATTACTTCTCAAAATGGGTGGAAGCTGAGCCACTTGCAAAAATATCCGAGCAGATGGTCAAAAAGTTCATATGGCAAAATATCATATGCCGCTTTGGCATCCCAAGATGACTCGTCTCTGACAACGGACGTCAATTCACGGGGAAGTTGCTCGAAGAGTGGTGCGATAGTTATGGTATCGAGCAGCACTTCACATCGGTGGCATATCCCCAGAGTAACGGTCAAGCTGAGGTAACAAACCGGGAAATTCTCAGAATTTTACGGGCTCGGCTTGACCATGAAGGAGGTAGCTGGGTAGACGAGCTGCCGGACGTCTTATGGGCTCTCCGCACGACACCAAAGGAGGGAACGTGCGTTACTCCCTTTCACTTGGTATATGGAGGTGAAGCAGTCATCCCGATTGAAGTTGGGGTGGAGTCCGTCCGGGTGCAAAACTACGATGAAGATAACGCCGAACGGAGGAGCGTGGAGCTAGACTTGGTCGAAGAGGAAAGAGCTAAAGAGTCCGTCCGGCTGATGGCGTACCGACAGCGTATGAAGCAGAACTACAACCGACGCGTGATCCCTAGGGCCTTTCAAGTAGGTGACCTGGTTTGGAAGAAAGTTAAGCCGGTTGGGGATGTCGGCAAGTTGGAAGCTCCCTGGGCAGGACCCTTTGAAGTGGTCGAGAAGCTCCGTTCGGGCGCTTATTACCTCAAGGATGCGGAAGGTCGTATGCTAGACCGGCCATGGAATGCCAATCACCTTCAGCCCTATAGAGCTGGGTGAGAGGTGCGCTTTGCTCTATTTTGTGTGAATTCAAAATAGCTGTACTCCTTTTATCGCAGGAAGTAAATTATTCCCAAGGCATTCTATGTTCATAGCCGAACGGTTGGTTATCCGAAGGCCCCGAGCCGTTCGGCCGGAGGTATATTGAACGAGCCACACGCTCGAACGAAGGCCAAGGCCATTCGGCCCGGTAAGGAGTTAGCCTTGGAAGGCCGACGAGCTCCGTCGTTAAAGATCGAGAGCCGCGCCGACCGGCTATAAATATCCGCGACGACGAGCTCCGTCGTTAAAGATCGAGAGACGAGCCGGCGTCTATAAATCCCCGAGCAGAAGACCGACGAGCTCCGTCGTTAAAGATCGAGAGCTGCGCCGACCGGCTATAAATATCCGCGCCGACGAGCTCCATCGTTAAAGATCGAGAGTCGCGCCGACCGACTATAAATATCCGCGCCGACGAGCTCCGTCGTTAAAGATCGAGAGACGAGCCGGCGTCTATAAATCCCCGAGCAAAAGACCGACGAGCTCCGTCGTTAAAGATCGAGAGCCGCGCCGACCGGCTATAAATATCCGCGCCGACGAGCTCCGTCGTTAAAGATCGAGCCGCGCCGATCGGCTATACGCTACCGACGGGCTCCGTCGTTAAAGATCGCGAGCCGCGACCGGCTATAAATATCCGCGCCGACGAGCTCCGTCGTTAAAGATCGAGAGCCGCGCCGACCGGCTATAAATATCCGCGCCGACGAGCTCCGTCGTTAAAGATCGAGAGACGAGCCGGCGTCTATAAATCCCCGAGAGAAGACCGACGAGCTCCGTCATTAAAGATCGAGAGCCGCGCCAACCGGCTATAAATATCCGCGCCGACGAGCTCCGTCGTTAAAGATCGAGAGCCGCGCCGACCGGCTATAAATATCCGCGCCGACGAGCTCCGTCGTTAAAGATCGAGAGCCGGTCCGGCGTCTATAAATATCCGCGCCGACGAGCTCCGTCGTTAAAGATCGAGAGCCGCGCCGACCGGCTATAAATATCCGCGCCGACGAGCTCCGTCGTTAAAGATCGAGAGCCGCGCCGACCAGCTATAAATATCCGCGCCGACGAGCTCCGTCGTTAAAGATCGAGAGTCGGTCCGGCGCCTATAAATACCCCGGGCGGACGAACGAGTACAAGAGTAAGAAACCGCAAAAACCAAAGCCGCTTGACAAAGAACACTTGGAGCATGAATGACTCGGAGCATAAGCATTAAGCAAACAGAAGAATATTATGAGTAATAACCAGGAAGACGCAAGCAAAGATAAATTGCATTAGAGGGAAAGCATGCCGAAACGGCAAGTACAAAGAGTTGTACTGGACATGAAAAACACAAAAACAAGACAGGAAACACTCCTCACTCGGGGTCTTCAAAGTTAAAAAAGGCGTCCGGGATGTCGTCTATCATAACAGCCAGATCCGAAGGGGGAATGCTTAGGTCAGCAGGAAGGTGCCCCCTTTTCTTCAAGTACACCATGGTGACCTTGACCGCCTCGGCGAAAGTTGAGGAGACGTTGCCACCGAATTTTGCGCCGAACCGCTCCGAGCGGAGGTATTCTTGGCGCGCTGCTGCTAGGCGGTTCGGCTCTCCCTCCTTATATTTTTTGAGTGCCGCTCGGGAAGCGGTTAAGGTATCTTGGACAGCCTTCAAGTCCACCTCGGCCTTTGTGCGTTCTGCCGAACGGTCTGTTGGAGCAATCTAGTGACCCTAGGTTTTGATGTTTGGGCAAAGGTTTAAGTTAGGTTTATTGTTGTATTTGATATGCAGTGTGAATGTGCAGGATACAGGTACAACAAGGAAGTCCAAGTGTGATCTTGGCAAAGGAGGAAAGTCCAAGGATGAGTCTTGGCGGTGTAAGTCCAAGCATGTAGTCTTGGCAACGTAAGTCCAAGTGTAACTTGGCAATGGATGAAGTCTCGGAGGCGCGACCTCTTGGCAAAGGAAGACCCGACAATAATGACAAGGCCGATGGAAGCTCCAGAAGGCAAGACGTGAAGGATGGGGAGGCATCCGAGGGACGCAAGGTTGATGGAGGAGGTTAGAAGGCTAGGTCTAGGTTGGTCGGGCAGGGACGAGTGCTGAGAGATTGTACTCGGAGTAAAATATAAGAATTAGGGTTTACTGTAGCAGTACTGTAGCGACTGGCAGCGAACAGAATGTGTGAAATCGAGCCGTTGAGGTGTAACGGTCGAATTTCCACAGAGGTCAGTCGACTGCATGTTTTAGCAGTCGACTGGTAGGCGGGGTTTTCAACCCGCGGGCTATAAAACCAAAGCTTGGGAGCTTGGTTTGAGTTGACGAAATTAGACTTGGTTAAGGTCTAATTAGTAGTCTACAAGTGCTCAAGAGTTTTCCTTGTGTCCAAGAGGTCTTGGTGAGTCTGTGGTGAGGTTTCTCCACCCACAAAGAGTTTGAGCTAGCCGGAGGTCTTCCGGGGAGTAATCCACCGACGGATAGGGATCGTCCACCTTACGGACACGCCGTGGAGTAGGAGCTTTATCTCCGAACCACGTAAATGATCGTGTAGCTTGGTTTGCATTCTTTCTTGTCTTGTATTTTGTTTAGCTTGTTTATTTTTGTATTATTCCGCTGCGCAAGCTAACAACGTAGGAAGCGAACGATTTGGGTGAGCCGCTATTCACCCCCCCTCTAGCGGACGTCAAGGTCCCAACACGGTCCTCTCGCTCGGCGTTCAGCTGGGCCTCCAGATCCTTGGATCGCTGATCTAGCGCACGGACATCTACTTTCATCTTGTCCAAATCGGCTACCGCTCGCTTCTTCCGGGCAGTAGCGTGTTTGGCATCCGCTTCGCGCTTCTTGACTTGGCCCTCTAGCCGAGCCACCTCTGTAGCCAGGTCGGCAGCCTTCTTCTGTTCGGCCTCGAAGGCTTGTTTCTCTCGCTCAGCAGACGGACCTCCCGACACTTGGAGTTTTTCCAGGAGCTCCTCCAGCTCGGCTAGGCGATGGCTAGTGGCGATTTGCTCAGCCCAACGCTGCAAGGGAAATAATGAAATCAGGAACCAAACAGTAGCATGGTACGGGAAGAAAAATGAATTTACCTGAGTGGCCTGCTGCATGTTGTTGTCGCCGAGCTGCTTGGGCGTCATGAGGGCCACTTGAATCTGCGCGTCCTCAAAAAGCTTGGCGAGCGGACCCGTCAAGGTTATTTCGTGAACGGGGCTCGATGGCCGATCGGCGGACAGTAAATATTCCTCCGACGGGAATCGGAGGGTAGTCTTGATGGTCGGATGTCCGGACGACGTTTCTTCAGTCGCGGTCGCCTGACGCGAGGACTCCCCTATGGTGGAAGTTTCGCCCAACCGACGTAAGCGGGGACGAGTCCGGGGAGGAGAGCCGGAGGGCTGTGCGGTGGGCGAAGCCACAGGGGTCCCGATCTGAGATGGCGTGCGATCAGGCGAAGTTACGCCAATCGGCGCTTGTGGTTCCCCCTCTTGAGACGGCGGAAGGCTGGAGTCTCTTCGACGTTTTCGCCGAACCTCCAGTGGTGGATCCCCGACCTGGGGGACGCCCAACTCGGCGGGGGCCGAGGAAACAGGATCCGTCTCAACCTCCGTTGAAGCGGATGGGGCAACTTCTGTTTCAGGGGCGGACTGCGCCCCCCCCCCCCCCCTCTCCTGCATCTGCCGGGCGGCTGGGAATGAGACCCCGTTCGGCAAGTTCTCTTTTGGTGGCCGCCTCAATTTCCACGGTTTTCAACTTCAGATGATCAGTAGCCTTGGAGCGCCACATGACTTCAGCTGCAGTGAAAGAAATTAAAATCAGTTAGACAAAAAAGGCGAAGGGAGTAAAGAGTCCTTACTCATGCGGTAGGGAAGATTGGCCCAAACGGGAGACAACCCAAAAATGTACAACACCCCCTTGAGAAGCAACTGGTCGATCTTGTACCGCTGACCGGACAAGCAGTTGGCCGCATGAAGATAGGCCGGATCGCTTCTGAATTTGCCGAGCCCCGGCTGGGTAAGCACAGCAGTCTGCCATTTGGTTCTGAATGCTGGCCGCTCGGGAAGTCGTATGTAGAAGAAAAACTCCTTCCAGTGCTTGTTGGAGGTCGGCATATTATCAAAAAATATGAAGCCTATTCTACTTTGGAAGATAAAAGTGCCCAACTCGGATTGTTTGGGGTAGAAGAAGAAGTGGAATATTTTGGGGTCAAGAGGGATACTGTGCAGCTTAAAGAGGACGACCACCCCGCTCAGCAGCCTAAAAGAATTCGGCACCAGCTGGCCGAGCGGGATGCGGAAATAATTACAAACCTCCAAAATAAATGGATGGGTAGGAAACCTAAGGCCGCCCTAGAATTGGTCTAAAAAGAAACAAATGGTGCCGATCGGCGGGTCATGTGGCCGGTCGGTCGGGTCGGCTATAATTATTTCATGGTCATCAGGGATCCCATACGTCCGAACAAGATGTCGAGCGCTCTCCTCGTCAAATCTACTCTCCATGGTCACATACCAGGGACTGTGAACATCTACGGCGGGGGCGGAAGTGCTCGCCATGACTAAAGCCCCAAGAAGAGGAAAGAAGGAAGCCGAAAGACACTCGGAAATAGAGGACCGATGAAAGTTCGCAAGCAAGGAGACGAAAGGAGTTCCCCGCGAAAGGGAAAGGCCGAAAGGAAGGGAGAAGCTTACTGAGGGAAGATGGACAAAAAGGATCACCAGAGAGCCGAAGACCACCAAGAGGCGAGGGCTGGGACGGCCGGAATGATGCAGCAGCAGCGGGCACCTTCAACGGAGAATATGCGATGAAACAGAGAATGCGGCGTAAAAGGCGAAGACGAGGGCTTTATACGAACGAGGCTGGTCGGCCTCGTCCGTCGGATGCAGGTCACGGAAGACGAAGTCATCATCTAACCGTCCGTTTCGAAATAACCGGCGTCCCATCGTACGGATCATCACCGCCACGCGAGAAGAGCCACGTGGCGCTCTGTCACCAGGCGCAATTAATGCGCCCATACCGCGCATGCTTCGACTTAATGAAAAGGATTTGCGCGATGTTCGAGAAGATTTAGACAAGCAAACATCCACGTTGAACGCCAAGACATCCAAAACAAAGAGCCGAGCGGCTGAATGTGGCGTAAGGGCCGAACGGCTCAAGGGATATTATAAGCGACGGTAAGGCGACGACCGCTCCGTTCGGACACATAGTCCAGTCAGTCGGACTCACTACCTCCTTCGACTAGACTTGAAAGAGAGGCAAGTGATCCGGCGGTAAGAATGGGGGGCCCACCTTCTGAAGGGTCCCAGCCTAAGGACGGATGGAGGGCTGGCCAAGCGGGTAATGGTCCGAGCGGAGCTAGAGATAACCCATCCATGGGCTTGGGTTTCCGACGCCAAGGCAGGAGGATCGAAGGGCCGAGCGGGAGTCCGCTCGGCTGGGACCAAAGGGCCGAGCGGGTTGTCCGTTAGGCCAAGATAAGGGCGAGGGTACAAAGGCGGCCGAGCGGCCTATGCGCTCGGCTCGGGATATGGGATATCAGCAGAAGCATGTCTGATGATTAGGCCGTACACAAGATCGCACGATGGAGGATCTCGCCGTCACATCATGGAGAGGTGGATACAGTAACGGTATGGCCTTAGGGATGTCCTTCTGACAGACCCATACCTGGGCATGATCGAAAGCAGGTGATCGCTTCGATTGGCGTGCTCAGGCTTCTTCAATAGGTCTATATAAGGCCCCCATTTCTTCACCGGAGGTACGGGCATCTAGATCTCTGAAGCCACTTCCTTTGTTATTCCTCGCCTGACTTGAGCGTCGGAGGGCCGTCGCCGGGACACCCCTCCCGGCTCGGTTTTGTTGCAGGTTCGCCGGAGCACTCGAGGATCCAGCAGGGAGCGCCACGTCCCCAGCGTCCGTTGACTCCTGATTCGGACAGGATCAATTGTGATTCATAGGATTTTAAATGTTTGTCAATCCCCTAGTTGTTATACTATAGAAAAGACTTAGTAGTCTCAATTATAATGATAGGACTTGGACATTAAGGTAGACTGTCCTCTTAGAACTGAGAACAATATAGGTGTATTTAATTCATTAGTTGTTGAAACATATTTAGTGGTGTTATCTACCAGTACCTGGAGTGTAGATCCAGATGTCACTAATCATGTTTGCAATTCATTGCAGGGTTCCAGGAAACCCGACAGCTATATGAAAAGGAAAACATCGTCTACATGGGCATTACTGCAAAAGTATCAGCTGTTACAGTGGAAGATGCTTATCCTCTGATAGGAATAAAATATGGATTTTCATAAATTGTCTTTACGTACTAAGTTTAGAAAGAACCTGATTTCGATTTCTAAACTATTAAAGAATATATATTCTATCTATAACAAACTTGTTATCAATAAAAATAGGGAAGTTATCTGTTCTGGTACGTTGGTTGACAATTTATAATCCAATAACTTCCACAATACAATAAATGAAAATTAATAACATATTTTCTAACTTTAATAAGAGAAAGTAACCTTCGGGAATGAACTAATCATATTTTTGGCATCTAAGGCTAGGTTATATTAACTTGAGTAGGATTCAAAGGATAATAACCAATGAACTCTTGGCTTCATTGGTAGTGAAAATCTTTCCAACCTGCGAGTCTTACTTGGAAGGAAAAATAACCAAGAAGCTTTTAAGTCTAAAGGGTATGGAGCCAAAGATATGTTGGAATTGGTTCATTCTGATTTGTGTAGACCTTTGACTATCCAGGCAAGAGGTTGTTTCGAATATTTCGTCTCTTTTATAGACGACTATTCGAGATAAGGATACATTTACTTGACGTGCCACAAGTCAAAGTGCTTTGATTAGTTCAAAGAGTACTAGGCTGATGTGGAGTGACGTCAAAGTAAAAGTATCAAGACACTACGGTGAAATCGTAGTAACGAGTACCTCTTAGGGGAGTTTAGGAGTCACTTATCAGAAGACGGGATTTAGTCCCAACTAACTGCACCTGGTACACCCTAACAGAATGGTGTAGTAGAAGGAAGGTATAAGGCTCTTATGGAATAATTAGATCGATGATGAGTTATTCAGAAAATTACCAAATTCATTTTAAGGATGTACACTGGAAACGGAAGTGAACATAGTACCTTCGAAGTCAGAACTCTCTACTCCTATTGAATTGCAGAATGGGTGTAAGCCTAGTCTGAAGCATATTCGGATTTGGGTGGTCTAGCACATGAGAGACACTGATAAGTTGGACATGAGTTCGCTTGTTTGTGAGTTATCCTAGAAAAACAGAAAGAGGTTTATAGTCCTTAAAATCGGAAGGTCATTGTTGGCACCAATGCTTGATTTTAGAAAAGGACTATACTATGAACCACAAACCCATGAGTAAAAATTATTCTTAAGGAAATTAAAGGACACGTCTAATCTAGTACCAACTGTACAAGATGAAATATCACAAAAAACTGCAACACGTATCACAAATGATACACAATTGCAGAAAATGACTCGCCGTAGTGGGAGGGTTGTTAGGCAACCTAAAAGATTCATGTTTTAGGAGAGTCTTTGGACTTGATCCCTGGTGGACATGAACCTGATCCCCGGACATATGACGAAGCACTCCAAGATAAAGATGCGATATCTTTGCAAAGAGCAATAAATACAGAATTAGAATATATGTATTCTAATAGAGTTTGGGAGCTTATAAAATCACCAAATGGTGTACAAGCCATTGGGTGAAAATAAGTCTACAATAAGAAAAGAGGGATAGACAGGAAAGTAGAAACTTTCAAAGCAAGGCTTGTTGAAAAAGGAAACTTTTTCACCGGTAGTCATGCTTAAGTCTATCAGGATTCTATTATCTATTACTTCTCATATGGACTATGAGATTTGGCAAGTGGATGTCAAGACAGCTTTCCTTAATAGAAGTCTTGAAGAAAACATCCATATATAGCAACCAGAAGAGTTCATTGCAAAGAGCAAAGAGCATCTTGTGTGTAAGCTCAATTAGTCTATGGACTGAAGTAAAGCTTCAATGTCTTGGAACATCCGGTTTAATAAAGTAATCCAAACCTATGGATTTATTTAATAACCGAATGAGTCTTGTGTATACAAGCAGTGTGATGAAAATGTGATGGTATTTCTTGTACTATACACAAATAATATTTTTGGTAGTTGGAAACAATATCAAAGTGTTGTCAGAAGTAAGGGTATGATTGTCCAAACAATTCGATATAAAGGACTTGGGAGAATGCATATATTCTTGGGATCAAAGTAATAAGGGATCACAAGAAAAGAATATTTTACTTATCCCAAGCTTTATATATCGAAACAATCCTTGCTCGTTTTAAGCATGCAAAACTCCAAGAAAGGTTTCTTACCTTTTCAGCATGGAGTAGGTTTATCTAAAGAGATGTCTCCGAAGACATCAAAGGAGATAGAGGAAATAAAGGCAGTTCCTTATGCTTCGGCTGTTGGAAGCCTAATGTATGCTATGCACGAGATCAGAAATCTGTTTTGCCGAGGGCATAGTTAGCAGATATCAATGTAGCCCTAGACAAGGACATTGGACTTTGGTAAAGCATATATTGAAGTACCTTAGAGGCACTAGAGATTATATGCTAGCTTACAAGGCAAATAATTTAGTCCCTGTGGGTTGCACAGATTTTGACTTCCAATCGGATAGGGACAATAGTAAGTCGACCTCGGGGTTTTGTGTTTACTTTAGGAGGTGAAGTCATAACTATGGAAGAGTGATAAGCAAAGGTGCTTTTTCGGACTCTACCATAGAAGCTGAGTAAATGGCAGCCTCTGAGGCAGTCATAGAAGCTGTATGACTCAGATACTTCATGATGGACTTAGACATGTTTTCTATTTTTCCCCAAAATTATTACAATTTATTGTAATAATAGTGGTGCAGTAGCAAACTCAAAGAAACCATAAGTCCATAAGGCAAGTAAACACAATAGAGTGCAAGTACCTCCCAATACGAGAAATCGTATAAATGAGGAGAAGTTATTGCCGCCTAGATTGCATCAGGTGATGACCTGTAGATCCTTTCGATAAGGTCCTTAAGGCAAGAGCTTTTGATGGCATGTTGAAGGGTTGAGAATCAGATGTATGGCAACATAGTCTTTTAGTATAAGTGGGAGATTGTTAGAGTGTATACTAAAAGTCTAGCTTTTGTATAAACATTTATTTAGAAATAAAGAATCACAGTGGTCAATATCTACATTTATTTGTTAAATGTAATTTGTTCAATTAATTTATATAGTAGACAACATGGTGTGTGGTGTCACACACAGAAGATCATGTTGTCGGTTCTTTATAAATTATAAACAGTTGCTCGCGACTAAGATGGAAAGGAACAAACCGTTGAAGTAGTCGTAGTGTAATTAAGTATTAGTTTATCTTAACTAATAAATTACACTGATACACTCCAAGTGTATTGAGTATGCCCATTTTAGATAAGTTCTTTTTTACTGACTTTATAAAAGAATTAAACCTTAGTTTTTATGGAAGTGTGTGCTCTTAATCCTAATATAATAACAAACACATATATTTAGTATTTATTTTTTTGGCTTATCAATGGGTGAGATTTAACTCGATAAGTCAATAAACCCGATAAGTTGGGAAATGATATTACTTATAGTGTGTGTTGTTGATTATATGAGGAAACTGTGTCCTAGTTATCTAGGTTGAGAATGTCCCCAAGAGGAGCTCATAAGGATTGTCATGTTAAACCCTGCAGGTGGACTTAGTCCGATATGATAATGAAGTTGAGTGGTACTACTCTCGGAGATAGATATTAATTAAGTGAGTTGTCAGTAACTTACTTAATTAGTGGACATTCGTTATCTTAAACACAGGGAGACTAACACACTCATGATAAGAAAGAGCCCATAATGTAATTTGGGATTGGTGCGGTAGTGCGATAATAACTCTCTAGTGGAATGAGTTATTATCGATGAACTTGAGTTGTGTGTTCGGGGCGAACACGGGATACTCAAGCTCATCGGAAGGCCAAAACCAATTTCTCCTCTAGGTCCCTGTCGTAGCCTCATTATAGCCTCAAGTCCATCCAAATATAAGCTCATCTTGGTGTCTAAGAAGGGGGCCGATCCAATGCTTGGTGACCAAGCAAGGGTCGGCCACATCCTCTTCTATAGGGGCCGGCCCTATTGCTTGGTGACCTAGCTAGTAGGGGTCGGCCACAATAATTCAAACAAGGAGGGTTGTTTTAAATTTTTAAAATCTTCTCTTTGTAGAAAATTATAAGTTTTAAAAGAGAGATTTTAATTTTTAAAATTTTTCTTATTTGAATTAGGCCACATGTTTTAAAAGAAAGTTTAAAAGATTTTAAAACTTTCCTTTTTTAACCATCCTCATGGTTTAAGAAAAAAAAGGAAGATAAGTTTTAAAATTTAAATTTTCTATCATCATGTTAAAAAAAGGAAATTTTATAAGAGAAGTTTTAAATTTTAAAACATGGTTTTAATTTTTAGAACTTTCCTTTTTTAACTCCTACTTTAGGAAAGAGAGCTTGTAAAATTTTATAAGAGTTTTTTCTTCTTGTAAAATTTTATAAAAAATAAAATTCCTTTCCTCTTATGGGGGCCGGCCACCCTTGCTTGGTGCCCAAGCAAGGTGGCCAGCCATATTATAAAAAATAAAATCATCAAATTAATTTTTGGTGATTGATTCAATCAAGAGGAAAGAAAATAAAAATAAAAAGGGAAAAGGAAAAACTAGAGGAAGATTTTAATTTTTGTAAAAATTCTTCTCTTATTTGCCTTGGGCAAGTATTATAAAAGAAGGGGTGGGGAGGTTTCATGAGACACAACTCTTATTCTCTTGCTTGGAGATATCTTGGTGGCCGACCCTCTCTCTTCTCCCTTTCCCTTTGCTCTCTTCTCCTTGGTGGTGGTGGTGGTGGTGGCCGAATTTTAGAGGAAGAGGAAGAAAGCTTTTGGGTGGTGTTCATCTTGGAGGATCGTCGCCCACACGACGTCCAAGGCGAGGCGAGGAATACGGCAAAAGATCTCGATGTCATTAGCATACAAAAAGAAGGTATAATTAGTAATTGTTTTTCGCATCATGCTAGTTATTTCTTTTTGTAAGAATTTCAAACACAAGAGGCATTAGATATAATATTTTGAATTAGTTTTTTCGAGTTTGTGTTTTCTTTGTTTTCGAATTTGTGATTCGATTGTTCTTTTTGGTTAACCTAGAGTTATTTAAGGAAATTAAATATTAAAAGTGAAACTCGAGTTACATTTGAGTCTAAAACTATTTTACAATAGGAATATTAAAAGGAGGGCACGACACACAGGTCGTGTAACAAAATACAACACTCACAATCAACTGATGGCTCGCAGGCCGTATTATGAATTACAACACACAATATCCAATCATATTGGGTCTTTTGGGCCATAACCATGAACAGATCACACACATATTCAAAATATGCATTTTTCATAAATTTTCATATATTTACTACCATTCTAACAACCCTTTATGAGTCGCAACTTCGCAGCGATCTCGCTTGTTGATTTTTTAGCCGAGGTCAAGTAACAATTCCCCTTGCGGGGTTAGGGGCAGTACCCCTACTCACAAAATTATTTTGTGAGTGTTACATAGACTTTACAGCAGCTAAAATCACTTAGATCACCGATTTAGCCAATAGCAACTCATTGCGAAAAATTTTTCTCAGTGGCCGAAAACCTCCAAGTGACTATACACTTGTTGTTTCGCTCCCAAGAGAAAAATACTCATAAAATGTTAAAATTTAGTAAATCTACAGAAATTTACAAATCTTCAAATATCCAATAAAATGCAAATAAAACTAGTATATGCTTTGCACGTGGCTCTGATACCACTGTAGGAACTTTCGAGCCGCAAAAATCGCTTTTTGCGTTGCGGAAAACCTCCAAGTTCTTGTCACGGATCCGTGCGAAGATAAAAATTTACATATACATAGTTTTCTCCTAGATCTACACTAGATCTACATGATAGAAATTATACCTTTGTAGTGAAGTCCTTCGCTTATCCCGCTCGTCCAAAAGTTGTCGGGTCTCGTAGAGTGTCAAGTGAACACTCCTCTATACGTATCCACATGGACAAGAGATGGAGAAAAACTACTTAGAGTGTGCTAGCACTCTCAAGGGGTTTTGACAATGGAGGAGAGGGAGAGAAGAAGAAGAAAGGAAGAAGATGATGCCTTGAATGAGCACACAAAAATGCATTCACTCACACACACAATGTGGTTGACCACTTTTAGAGGCTTTTAAACCTCCATGTAATACCAAGAGTCATGACTCTTGGTCTCCCTCATTAGGTGGCACACACTTGATGTAGCCTTGATGATGTGGACCATCATCATTGGCCGGCCCCATGCCAAGTCACAATGAGGTGGCATTTGGTCAAGTCAAACTTGACCCTTCATCTTCCCTCTCAAGTCAAGTCAAACTTGACCTCTTATCTCCCATGGTTGATCAAATCTAACATTTGATTCAAGTCAATTTAATTTAATAAATCTCTATTCATTGAATTAAATTGACTCAATGAATTCAAGTCTAAATTAGACTCATTTGACACATCAATCAAATTGAGTCCAACTCAATTAGTTTAATTTGGATTACTCTTAATCCAATTTGATTCATCATATGAACCTAATCCTCTTAGTCCATCATATGAACTCATTCTCCATCTAATTGCCCTTTGTGTGTGACCTTATAGGTTCTTGTAACGTTGGCAATACTCCTAAACCCATTTAGAAACATAAGTAATGAGCTGTATCTAGCAACACATCATTACTACCCAAGTTACAAGAATGTCGAGATCCAACATCACCTTTGTGACTACTAATTGTGACTCTCACAATATATGATAATGTCCTTCTGTCCTTGACATCTAAATTGATCAACTGAGGCATAGACCATGCCATCCTCTAATCAATTTATGTCTTGAACTCCAAGTAGACTCACTCTAAACAAATGAGCTCAATATCTCATATTGACTCATTTGGGCATGTCCATGCACATAGTGGTCTCACTCTATCAAGAATCATGATGTCACTCCCGTCATATAGGAGGGATAGATCTCATCTACATCACTCACATCCCTCCGCATAATTTGTTACATACTCAGTAATCGCCTTTATAGTCCACCCACTTACGGGTGACGTTTGACGAAGCTAAAGTATGCAACTCTTTATGTAGGGAACCATGGTGACTTCAGGTCCAAGGATTGATAGTCATACTAATAGTCACATGAGAAAGTATATGACACTCATATAACGATCCATGATACTTTCTCATGGTGGGTCATTCAATATACATTCTCCAATGCATACCCATGTGTCAACTTGATATCTTTATATCTATGACTTATGAGATCAAGTCATCGAGTTGACCTACATGCTAGTCTCATCACATTAACATTGTCCCTAAATGTTAATACTTGACTAGGAATGATTAAGAGTAGTGTTCTCTATATCATCTCACTATTAATTTAACCAATCGATTGATATAGATAAGAACCTTTTATTCAAGGACGCTATTATACTTAGTTATTTGGCACCAATACAAGTAAGTATAATAACCATAATGAAATGCCTTTATAAGTATATAGGAATATGATATATCGAGTCAATACAACAATCATCATATGATTGGCTCTAGGGTTCTAACTAACAGGCCCTACCAAGGAGAGGTCAAAGTAAGGAAGATCGGTTGACGTTGAAGGTGGGAACGAGTGGGGTGTCCAAGTATGCCAAGCGGACCAAGTATGGTTGAACGAACCAAGTATGGCTGAGCAAACCAAATATGGTCGAGAGGACCATGTATGGCCAAGCGGATTGCATAACCTTATGAGGCAAGCAAGTCATGCATTTCTTGGACATGTAAAGATAGTCCTTCAACCACAAAGAAGGCTAAGAGGTTGCTGGTCTCGCTGACCGGTCTCCACATCCGGTCAGACCAAGATAACTGATAGCTGTCAGGAAATAAGGAAAATGATGAGCCTGCAAGTTCGATGGACACTACCGAGTGGGGGCAACCCAGCTGAGTAGACTTCGGTTGGCCACACACGACCCCACTAAATATTTTATCACATCTTTTTGGGAGTTTGTGCCGCTAACAGCAAGGCATGTCCAGTAGGTAAATCGTACTTTAGAAGCTTTCAGGTTGTCAAATCAGACGATTGCATGGCTACTTAAGGAATGGTGGCATGGACACTTTGTCACATGTCTTTTCCTAGGATACCTAGAAAAATATACATATGCATTGAGATGCGTGCACGAACATTATAGTTCCACTATAAAGGGGGTTCCCAACTATAAGGAGAGGTATGTGTAACTTCATTTTCTACACGCTTTAGCTACAGTTCTCCACTTTGCTACTCTCTAAAAACTGACTTGAGCATCGGAGGGCCAACACCGGGAACCCCTTCCTGATCCGGCACTGACGTTTTTGTGTTGCAGGGTTACATGGAGTCTTCACCGCGTCAACTTTGAAGTCACATCCCCAGCTTACCATCTTTACCGATTTTGGACAGGATCAACCGATTTTGTGACTAAAATATAAAACGCCGAGCCAGAGGTAACTTGGAAAGTATATGTGGATGGGTTGTCCACTCGGCAAGGCAGTGGAGTAGGAATACTTTTAATATCTCCACAAAAAGATAGGATGCAACCGTTCGGCTAGACTATCAGGACACAAATAATAAGGCAGAATACGAAGCTCTATTCACTAGTCTACAAGCAGCTAGGCATGTAGGAGTAACATGGGTCCTTATCCACTCAAATTCCCAATTGGAAGCCCAACAACTTTCAGGTACTTTTAAAATAAATAATCTAGATTAAAATTATATGTCGAGGCTTTTAAAAAGTTAAAGGCGGGATTCTAAGAGGTAATCGTGCAAAAGATCCCTTAGGTGGACAACCAATATACGGACGAGCTAATCAAGCTAGCAAGTTCTTTAAGCCCCGTAGTGCTGGATAGATCGAATGAGCAAGTGATGTTAGTAGCTCATATCGAGAGAGTGGTTGAAATAGGAGCACCAATTGATTAGAGAACACCTTTGATTGAATTCCTCTGATCGGCCAACGTGCCAACTGACCCAGAGCAGACTCGATTGATAAAAAGAGAGACTGGTGGTTCACATTAATAGGAGACCACTTATATAAGAGAGTTTTCTCGAGGCTATTGCTAAAATACATTATGGATAGGAAGACGCTTAGTACATCTTACAAGAAGTACATCAAGGTTCTTATAGCAATCATCAGGGCGGTCGTTCACTAGCTCAAAAAATCTTATTGGCGGGATATTTTTAGCCTACTTTGCAAGAAGATGTCATTCAGATAGTAGCGACTTTCCTATCATGTCAGAGATACAAGAACATACCGCACCGACCTACAGAAGAGCTGAAGCCATCCATTGTCTCTTGCCCATTCGACCAGTGAGACATGGATTTTGTTGAACCTTTCTCCATAGTGACCGACCAGAGAAAATTTTTTCTCATGGATGTGGACTACTTCTTTAAATAGGTAGAGGTTAAACCACTCGCTAAGATAACCGAGCAGATGGTTATCAAATTTTTATAGCAAAATATCATGTGTCAGTTCGGCGTTCCTCACAAGCTTGTCTCTGACAACGAAAGGCAATTTCAAGGATGAAGGCTGAAAGAATAGTGTGCCAGCTATGACATTCTATAGGCCTTCACTTCGGTGGCTTATCCCTAAAGTAATGACCAAGCGAAGGTCACTAACTAAGAAATCATTAGAAGACTCAGAACTCGGCTTAACCATGTTGAGGAAGCTGGGTTGATGAGTTGTCAAGCGTGCTGTGGGCCTATCGCACCACTCCTTGAGAAGCCACCAGCATAACCCCGTTTCACTTGGTATATGGGGGAGAAGTAGTAGTACCAGTCGAAATAGGCATGGAGTCTGATCAAAGATAGTTATACGACGAAGACAATTCCAAGCGGCATCTTATGGAATTAGACGTGATAGATAAAATCAAAGATAAAGTAGTCATTCCACTAATGGCATACTAGCAAAGGATGAAGTAAAACTACAATAAAAGAGTGATTCCCAGATCATTCTCGGTCGACTACTTAGTCTGGAAAAGAGTTAAACCGGTCGGTATGTTAGCAAGCTAGAAGCCCCATGGTGTGGACTGTATACAGAAGCTCAGCTTAGGATCTTATTATCTGCGAGATGAGAACGGAAGGAATCTGGATGACCATGGAGCATAAACCATATATAACCCTATCGGGTCAGGTAGTAAGTTTGCGATCGAATTTATGTAAATTGTAAAAATATTTATTCTATGAATGCTGAAAAATTTATAGGAAAAATTATTAAGTGTCCCAGACTCTCACACCATTTGAGCGAATTATAAGTAAGCATGCTCTCACACCTCCAAATTCTCATGTCATTCGACCGAGTTATAAGTGAGCAAAGCTCTCGCGCCAAGTGTCCCAAACTCCTGAGCAGCCATCTGGTTATAAGTGAGCATGCTCTCGGCCTCCAAATTCTCGTGCCGTTCTACCAAGTTATAAGCGAGCAAAGTCCTCGCGCTAAGTGTCCCAGACTCCCGACTAGCCAACTGGGTTATAGCGAGCATGATCTCATACCTCCAGACTCTCGTGTCGTTCGACTGAGTTATAAGCGAGCAAAGCCCTCGCGCCTAAGTGTCCCAGACTCTCTCACCATTTGGGCAAGTTATAAGTCAGTATGCTCTCATGCCTCCAGACTCTCGTGTCGTTCGACTGAGTTATAAGTGAGTAAAGCCCTCACACCAAAGTGTCCCAGGCTCTCGCACTGTTCAGGTGAGTTATAAATGAACATGCTCTCACGCTTCCAGACTCTTGAGCTGTTCGGACAAGTTATAAATAAGCAAAGCCCTCACGCCTAAGTGTCCCAAACTCTCGCACCATTTGGGTGAGTTATAAGTGAGCATCCTCTCACGCCTCTAGACTCTCATGTCGTTCGGTCGAGTAATAAGCGAGCAAGGCCCTCACGCCTAAGTGTCCTAGACTCTCAAGTAGCCAATTGGGTTATAAGTGAGCATCCTTTCACGCCTCCAGACTCTCGTGTCGTTCGACCGAGTTATAAGCTAGTAAAGCCCTCACACCTAAGTGTCCCAGACTCCCGAGTAGCCAATCGGGTTATAAGCAAGTATGCTCTCACTCTTTCAGACTCTCATGTCATTTGGCTGAGTTATAAGCGAGCAAATCTCTCGTGCCTAAGTGTCCCAGACTCCTGAGCAATCAACCGGGTTATAAGCGAGCATGCTCTCACGCCTTCCGACTCTCGTACCATTCAACCAAGTTAAAAGTGAGCAAAGCCCTATGCCTAAGTGTCCTAAACTCTCGAACAGTCAACTGGATTATAAGCGAGCATGCTCTTGTGCCTCCAGACTCTCAAGCCATTCAACCAAGTTATAAGCAAGCAAAACCCTCGCACCTAAGTGTCTGAGACTCTCATGTCGTTCGGTCAAGTTATAACCGAGCAAAGCCCTCACGCCAAGTATCCTAGAATATTGTGTCATTCGGTCGAGTTTTGGGCGAACTTAGCTCTTGTGCTCTGTATTGCTCTAACATTAAGTAAATCGATGAAGCTAAGTCTCGAAGATGAGAAGTAAAGGTTAACATGAATGAGCACTCTAAAATGCAGAACGGACGTGCATCAAGTTAAACTTAGCAAATTTTTATAAGAAATACTTCATTGCTACAAAAGGATGTGGATAAAGTTAAAAGAAACTACGCCAAATCTGCTATGCCAGATCGACAATTACATCATCTGGGAGTGAATCCACGTCTTCTCCCTCTTGATGAACTATCGGGACCTCAATGGAAGGATAGCCACCCTCCTTTAGCTATTGAAGGGTCCCATCAATGCCATAGCTGAACAGTTGAAAGGTTTGATCGATCAACATCTGGTTGAAAGCCTCCAGGCGAAGGTACTCGACTTTGAAAGCCTCTAGTCGACCGGGCTCCTCTTCCTTGAACTTAGTGAATTGCGCTTGGGAGGCCTCCAATGCGACTTTTGATGCTAGCAGCTCGGAGTCTTTTTTTAACAATTTCTCATTTATGCTCACCAAGCTAGAGTTCGTGGATGGCTTGCTCGACCATACAACCGACTTGCTTTATGACTAAGGTTGTTTCCTCTTTCTCAAGTTGTTTGGCCAAGACTCGGGCTTCTTTGTTTTTGATATCTAAGTCTTGGATGGTCTTGAGCTTCCTAACATTCGCAGAGTTGATCTTGGCCTCAAAGTTATGAGCCTGCTTGGTCAGCTGGTCGAGCTGGAGGGCCTAATTATGATTTTTATTTTTTGCCACTATCAGCGCCCACTGAGACCCTAAGAGCTGCTCGGAGGTCGTATCCAAGTCTTTCTTTAGTCGAGTCGCCTCCACGGTTAGTCGATCGACTAAGGCCTATGAGACACTTGTCTCCCCGATAGGGGTCTGTAGTTGTTTATTTTCATGTTCTAGATGGGCCAGTCTCTGGCACAGAGCCAGACTTTCCACACAGAATTGCAAGTAAAAGGAGTCAATTATGGTTGACCAGGAAAAACGAATAAGAAACTCCGGATAAGGCTTACCTTGGTAGATTTCTGGTTGAAGCTGTCAGTAAGCTCACCAGGTGGAATTATAGTCGCCCTGGCCCTAGCATCCGCCCAGGTCAAGGCCAAGGGGCCTTGTATGTAGATCTTATGTTTGGGGGAGTACGACTCAGCGTCATTCAGATGGCGCCAGTCGTCAATTGGCAGTTTGATAATGGTTGTGGTATGCCTATGGTCGCTCGGATTTGAGGGTTCTGAGGTTGCCTTGCCCTTGGACTTGGATAGAGGGGTGGAACGAATAATAGATGTAGGGGTCACTGGGTCAACCGATGGGGGCATTAAGTAGGAAATCAACTGTGCTATGGTTGCCTCGGTAGGCAACTTGGACAGAGAAGGAGCCCGATTAGATGATGGAGAAGTTGGTAGACAGACCATCCTCTCAGGGATAACAAATGAAGATCTCTCGTCCCGCTCTGATGGAGGCCAAGTAGCCGACGCGACAGCGGAAGTCTATGGAACAGAGGACTCTGAGAGGGAGGAAGCCTCCGACTAGAGCCTTTTCCAGCATTGGAAGTGGATCAGTGGTTCACCGGAGGTGACTGACTCCAACGGGACTGCTATAGGTGGCATGGAAGGATGCTCGGGAGGCAGCTCACCGATGTTAGCTACAACATCACTGGCCGCCACCCAGCTTGCCTCTGCTTCACCGGTCTGTTCTTCAGATTGCCCGACTGGCAATAGCCTATGGGTTTCCAGCTTGGCTGCCCCCTTGGTGTTGATTTTTGCATCGGTTAGTTCGCCCTTACCGTTGAGCAACGCCTTGAACATGACTTGGGCTGCAAAAGAGAAAAAAAAAATCAGTCAGATTCAAAAGTGACAGAAGGAAAAATGGCTTACCAAAGGAGCTGGGCAGCTAAGCTCGGATGGAACTCAACCCGAACATATATAGGACACCCTCCAGTAGCAGCCTATGTATATGGTATTTCTAACTGGCTAGGTGCACAACCGCTTAAAGGTAGGTCAGCTCCCATTGGTATTTTCCCAACGTAGGAGATTTCGACAGCTCCATCTATCAGCCGGTCAAGAAATCGAGCCGGTCAAGAAGTCAGACATAGAAATAATGGGATTTTCAACCTTTATCAGATGTGGGCATCTTCTTAAAATAGACGACACCCACTTGGGTTTGAAAGAGGAAGACACCCAGCTTGGAGACTTTGGGGTAATAGAAATAATGAAAAATACGAGGCAACAGAGGAATGTCGTATAGGCAGAATAATACTACAACCCCGTACAGTAACCTAAAGAAATTAGGTACCAACTGTTACAAGGGAATGTGAAAATGCCTACAAACTTTAGAAAAAAAGATAGGAAAGCGCAGACCGGCATACAGTTGGTCTTTAAAGAAAGGAAGAAAGCCATCAAATGGTGTATGAGGGCGAGAATAGGCAGAAGGGGTTACGATTTGGTGATCGTCGGAAATGTGATAAGTCATTTTCATTTAGTATACCTTGTCGCCATTAAAATCTAACTCGGTGGAGGTATACTACAACCTAGGGGCAGCTGGGGGTGGAGAAGGAGAACACACCATATGAAGAAGATGAAAAGCGAAGATCGAAAGGAGAAAAAGGAGAGGACTTATTGAAGGGAAATCGTCAGCGATGAGCAAAGAGCAAGAAACGAAGGAGAGGAAAACGAAGACGAATGTTTGCGATACGACAAAGAAAGAAATAAAGGGTTTAATAACCCTGTTGGTGGCTACCCTCAGTCGTCCGATCAAGTGCTTGGAAAAATAAGGCTTTGACCATCGAATTCGAAAAGACAACCATCACATCAGATCCCAACAGTCACCTGTCACATTACACATTTGGCGATAGGAAAAGCAACATGTGGCATCCAATCACAGGTGACATTAATGAGGAATGGAAATTATTAACAACCGTTTGATTAAAAAGCATGTACGACATGCTTTACATTAATGACAAGGGATTTGAGTGATTTTCAAGAAATTATGGTGACGTCAACCGCAATTAAAAGACACTAAGTAAAGGTGGCCACTCGGGAAAGAAATTATAAAAGGGCTAACAAATGACCAAGTGTCGTCCATGTCAGGTCCGAGCGATGTCAATTTCGGAGTCTTCTGATTGTGCAGAGATCGGCGATTGAAGAGTTGTGAGAATGACAATTGTGTTAGTCGAGCGGCAGCTCTAAACCCTAGAATGCTAGGTCGGGAAGAAAAGTTGCAAAAAATATTAAGTGTCCAGTTAGTCGAACTTGCAGCCTTTTTTGACTAGACATGAGGGAGAGACTTGTGATACGACGATAGAGGTGTACCCCCCCCCCCCCCCCCCAAGAACAAGAACGGGTCAAGATGGGGAAGGCCAGCTAATGTAGAAGTCAAAGTCAAAACGGTCAAAGGCTCAGGACTACAGATCAGGCGAGGTTGGTCGAACGAGCCTTCAATGTTGATCGGACGTGACCGTCCGAATGGTCGTCCTCCGAAAACTGTGGCTGGGGTTAAGAGACAAATAGTAAGTTTTCCGACCCACCGTCCCTGCCTATCGGACGACATGTCCGGTCGGACAAAAGACAACCCTCTAACAATAGGAAAGTCGAGTGAAGGACGATCGAGCTGGTGATGTCCCGACAAAACGGATCCCGGTCGGCCTATAGCGAGATCTCACCGTACTCTTTTGAAAGTTCGTGTCGCCGACAATAGAGAATGTCCAGTAAACAAACAGTACTTTAGAAGTTTATAGTCTGTCACATCAGAGATTTGCGTGCTCACTTAAAGAAAGGTGCCAATGATATTTTTTTATTTGTCTTTTCTTATGACGCTTTGAAAACGTGCACATACTTTGTGATACATACACATGACGCTACAATGACACTATAAAAAGGGGTCTCTATCTACATGTGGAGATATGCGATACTTTATTATTCTACACGTTCTTAGTTAGTACTGTTGATTTCTACTGTTCATCTCTACCAAACCAATGAGTGACTTGAGTGTTGGAAGGTCAATGTCAGGGATCTCTTCCCGTCCCAACACTAAGCTCCTAATTTTATAGGACAACGTAGAATCTTTATCCAGTCAATCACAGAGTCACATTCTCAGCCTGTCGTCTTCTTGGTTTTGAGATATAACCACTTCACTTTGAGAATCCACTCGAAGGAGTACCCAACAACCAATATACCATCTGATTTTGATCTAGATGGAAACCCTAATTGATTCTGATCCCAAATATGTCTGCCTTTCCCCTCTATCTCGATTAGGTCAACCTATGATGGTGAGCTGCGTGAGATGCACACCATGATGGTGGTCAGTCTCTGTCTTCCCTGCACCTTCGGTTTTCTTGCAGCAGCTTGGCCATGTGCTACTTGTCACTGATGATCAGGAATGGGATCATAGTTGCTCCTTTTTCTGTCACAAGCAACATGCGATGGAGTGGAGTGTCATCTAGCTGCAGCTGCATAGTAGTGCATGGTAAACAGTTAGCCAGTTCCATATTCTTAGGCTGCAGCCAACAAGTTTCATCAATGATTAGGCCTTGGTTAAGAATAACTCAAAGGCCACTCAGCGTACGTCGAATTATTTTAAAATTAATTAAAATATTTTAACACGGGACCAAACTGTTCCAATTTAATTTAAATTATTTCGACTTGTTAGAATTATTTATAAAAGTATTATAACGTGTTATTAATTTTAAAATTGTTATAATATTAATTGATTTTGAAAATAATATCGTATGTCCTGGCGCCTCAACGGAAGCGGAAGCGACACCGATGGACGTTCAATCAACGGTAGGTAGGTAGGCAGACGGAAACTCTAACAACCCTGTTTCGTACCTGCTTCAGCGGCCTCCTGAAGTCTGGGCCCGCGATGGCAGGAGGATTCTACGGTGTTGGTAAGTTGCAGAGGAGTTCTGAGAGGATGTTGACGGATCGGGAGCGGATGTCAGCCGAGCGGCATTTAAGTGGATTTAATTTAACTGAAGCGGCTGGCGTTTTCGATCTGCTTCGCCGGAACCGAGCTCCGGAGAAACCGAGGAGGAGGAAGAGAAGAGCCTGCTTTCTTTCTTTCTAAAAGGGGGCACGCGATCCAAACCCTAGACCAGAGCCGAAGGGAGAACAGGGGGAGCGGAGGGAGGGAGGCGGAGATGGGAAGGTCTTCTACTTCATGCTTCAAGATCATCGGCTGCGGTAGCGGGGATGCCGTCGATGACGACGAGCACGTGGTGGATGAGGTAATCGTTCTGGTTCGCTGGTTCATTGCCGTGCTTAGTTGATACTGAATGTCTGGTTTCTGGATCGGAATTCGGATCCTCTTTGCTGTTTCTGCAAGTGAAGGGAATGCTAGGATCTTCTCTGCGTAGTAGTTGGAACAGGTCGCATCCATGATCCATGGTCTCTTGATATATATTCATTCATTCATTTAGTGAACGAAGTGATGTTGATCAGATCAACATGTTCTTCCTATCTAGCTGAATCTCCAGTCAAGTTAGCTCTGTTCTCATCTTACTCTTTCGAATGTGAATTGAGTAGGTAAATCAAGTGATTGTTTGGATCTCCGTGAGTACATTGATCCGGATGAATTTTCCCTTACCTGTGGATCTGAACTCTGGAAGATTGGAGATGGAGGTTACTCCACATTGTTCTTGCTAGATCCTTGATTTTCGTTTTCTAATGTAATTATTGCGTGCCTGTGTTAAACCGTTTCAATATTTGAGAGGAGAGAATGTTCGTATATCATTGACATTGGCCTGTGTAACGAATCATGATGTTTGATTTTTAAGTGTCAACCTGGTGAATGCAAACTGAAGAAAGTGGATGAACAGAGAGACAGTGAATACCACGAGTGGGAATGAGCATCCTAATTACTATTTTTATTAGTATGTTTTTTTTTCCTTTTATGATCTACAGAATACGAAACCAATTTTGCTACCAAATTTTGATAGTGGAAGATACTTCTTGATGCTAAGATCCAATATGCTCATTATTTGAATTAGATTCTTCCCAGTGAGTTGGTCAATCTCAACTGAATTTTTTTTTCTTTTTTGGTAAAATCTCACGAAAATTTGAACATCGATGTATTTGCACTGGTAATTCTAGTCATCTCATGAGGAGACTATAACCCATTATTCTATGTCAAGCTCTAGCAAGTTGATATTGTTTCCTTCCACAAAATTGATAAATGATTTTTCCTCTTTCTGTCTTGTTTCTCTCTTGCAAGAGAATAAAAACCTTGAATGAGAGAATTAAATGGCAGATGATAGTACAGATTCGTGAATTCACTTCACTCTTCAGTAAACTAAAGCTTTTTCCATTGCTATAAAGCACATCATGTCTAAAAGGCATTTTCACACTGATATTATTATTTCATCAGTAGTAGCATAATACACTATGAATTTGACTAGAATACTTAACAACCTTGTATTAGCTAAGTTTTTTTCTTTTTAATTTGTTTATCCCACTGGGATCCCTTAACTAAAAAAGGCTTTTTGAATAAAGAAATTCTGATGCTCAAGCGTTAATTGATTGCCTTTCAAACTGTGAATCTTCTCGTGTCAATTTTTATGGATTGTTAATATGTCCTGCTTTGTCAGGCAAAATCTTTAGCAGATAAACGTAGATGGAGTTTCCATAAGAGATCATCCAAGCATCAAGTGCTTAATGACAGTGTTATCTCAGAACCTGTGTCTGTTTGCTCTAGCAAACAGAGCCAAGAAGCTTCAACAACTACTCTTCATTCATCAAAATATAACTTGTCAGAAAACCCCCCAGCTCAAGAAAAGCCAGTTAAAACATCTCCAATTCCATCAAATATTGTGAATTCAAAGGCTCCACCATCTCTTGCTAACAGAATTGATACTCCAGCTGACCCTTCTCTGAATGAACCTGATGCTATTATTCTTCAGGCTGCCATAAGGGGCTATTTGGTAGTATCCATACTTGTGATTCTATGTTAGTTTTTTTGCATCTTTTTTAGCAATAAAAATGTCTCAGGCTAGGAAAATGCTCCATAAACTTAGGAGCATTGTCAAGTTGCAAGCAGCTGTACGCGGACATCTAGTTAGAAGACAGGCTATTGGAACTTTGCGGTGTATCCTAGCGATAATAAGAGTGCAGGCCTTTGTAAAGGGTCGTCTTACTTGCCAATTAATTGGAAACTTACCTTCCTCAGGAGATACCAACTCTGAGGTATATAAATCAGAGATCTTTCAAACTCTTATTGCTTATTGTTTGTTTATTAGCCAAATATAAAAATATCACATCTTACATCATGCTATGTTAATTGGATTAGTATTTACAAAAATTATAAAATAGGTGGTTCTAGAACTTTAAATGTGTTGGTCTATTAATGGTGCGCTTGGGCGAGTTTCTGAGGATTACAATCCTTAAAAATGTATCTTAGCTTGATAGTTTTCTGTGTGTATTCAAATTACTTTGTCAACATTGATTTTGCTGGGAGTATATTCATGATTTACTGTGATTTATGATTTTCTCATTGTTTTTGGTCCAATTGCTTTTAATCATTTCAATTCTGGACATTGTTTTCAGTAACTGCCCAACAATCATGATTGTGCCCCTCTTCACAGTTTCTTTTTTTCTAAAAACATGAAATGCGAACAAACTAGTTCACCAGAATTGTGTTAATGTATAAATCATGCCATTACACAAATTATGAATGATTTAGCATAGGGATTCATACTGGGCTAGTAAAAAAGGTGGATGGAGGGAGACCAGTATGCCAAGAAAGGGGCAAAGAAAGGATTTGCAGGCCTTGTATGAAGAAGCCTCAAATAGAACCTTCAATCCACCCACATGTAAAAACAAGAACCTAAGAAGGGGGCACTGGTTGGAGTGTGATGAGATAATATCTGTCTATTATATCCTTTTACTTAATTTCCTTATTTGACTATGATATGGGTACGGATGCTAGGGCTACATTTTTTTTCTCATTTTAGTTTGGATTTCTTCACGCATCAGTATACACTAGTATCCAATAACAAATTTTATCTTTCCTGTACTGAATTTTGTAGTTAGGACTTGGTATTACTGTTTTTGATTTAACAATTTTCAACAAAATAAATGCTTTCATCTTAATTATTATTTTTACTGCTTGGTTTTATTTTTCTTTATTACAATTTTTTCTCAGGGAGTGGAAGCTTCTTCTGAGAAATCAAATAAAACACCAATAAAATATTTACTTTCAAATAGCTTTGCTCGTCAGGTATGGCAAATTCTTAATTTTTTCTGAATGGTTTTCTCTTAAATTTAATTTCCAATAATGAGAAATTCCATTTTATTTTCTTGCAAGCTTCTGGAGATCACGCCAACCACAAAAACCATGTACATAAAATGTGTTCCATCAAAGTCTGATTCAGCATGGCAGTGGTTAGAGAGATGGATGGCTATAACATCATCGGGAGTAAGCCAACACGAGCAAAGTGTCAAAGAAAGTAATTTTGAATCAGAGGCCGATGCTGCAGTAGCAGACAGTGAACCAGAGAAAAATATTCCACCTACTGTTTCCACAATGCTATCGGAGCCTAATTTGTCTTCCTCAGAATCGTCCTTCAAAGATGATAAAAATAGTGTAGCAACTGAAAATACTGGAAACTTTGAGTTGCAAACTTCAGTTATTGCTTCAGATGATTCTAGCAAATGTTTGCCAAATGACGATGGTGAAAATTTGGAGCTCGGAAATGAGGTTTCCAACATTAGTGTTGAAGGTTCTATAAATACTGAGATGGTGAATGACAGTCCAAATTCTTTTTCAGATCACAAAGCATTGCAACCAAACTTAAGCTCAGAAATACTATATGATACTATACCTCATATGCTTGGATGCACAAAAGGCACGTCCACTAGTGAAAGTGAATTATCTGAATCAATTGAGACAGAAGGGGAGAACTCTGTAATTGCTTCCCAAAAATCATGTAACCCTGTATTTATTGCTCACTCTGCTAGTTCAGATAATCAAAATCTTGCATCAAAAGTGAAAACAGAAAGCAATAAATTAAAGGTGGAATTTTTCACTAATACTGAGGCAATTTCAGCAGAGAACTCAACGTTCCATAATTTGAGGATTCCAGCTGCAGCTTCAGAATGTGGTACCATCTCCTCCACTCTCGACTCACTGGAGAAATTTGCAGATGATGGTAGGCAAATTGTTCTTGAAATTGGTACACTAGAGGAACAGAACCATGCTGAGAAAACTGTTAGTCTCCAAAATTTGGATAGCAGTGTTAGTGTCTCTACCTTATATTCTGATACAAATGAAACACAAGGACCTGATGGAGTTGAGCATACTACTGCTGACTCAGATGTTTCTGTTAGCATAGTGCATGTTCATCAAAATGCAGCTATGTCAACTATTTCAGATTTACAGAGCCGTTTGGAAGAAATAGAACAACCTAGGTCACCTGAGGGGATTGGCAGAACTCATGCAATGGTACCTGATCCACATGGCACGCCATCTAGTGACATTTCTGTGAGTTCCAGCAAGAGCAAGAGGGATCATAACAAGCGTACTCATGGGTACAGTTCTAATTTGGCAAGTAAAAAATCACCATCCAATCCAGATAAAGATCCAGTTGGAAGAAATAGTACAGGGGACTTATCAAAGGATGCAAGGAATCCAAAGAGGAGCAACTCTTTTGGGACGGCCAAGATGGATCCTGTTGATCAGGAGGCCAGGCTCAGTAATAGCAGTTCTCTACCAGGTTATATGCAGGCCACTGCGTCTGCTAGAGCTAAAGCTCATGCTAGAGCATCTATGAAGTCCAGTCCTGATCTGCTTGATACCCCGCCTAAGAAAAGACATTCGCTACCTATCGAAAACGGAAAGCAGACCTCATCTCCGCACGTGCAAAGATCAGCTTCCCAAGTTCAGCAGATTGCGAAGAGTGGTGGAGTTCATTCTCCTCAAAACTCTGCTGGTAATTTCCTGATCCCATGAACGCTCTCTGCAGGAGAATTGCATTCCTTACTGAGCCAATGATGCATGTGATTTCCTTTCAAGTTGAACAATTAAGACAACATTCCTGCAATCGTTACCAGAGGACTGTCTACACGTTCAGAATCGTCTTACTCTTAAAACAAATTAAATTCTTTTCATTTTTCTTCATTTCAACTCTTGAGATCTTTGACTGATAATAAAAATGTTAATACTTTTTTCAGAAAGATGGCAAAGATGAGATGAAGCTTCAGCAGCAACCTATGATCTGAACCAGTTCACATATACTTACCAATGTGATATGTTTGAATACGGTATTTTGTTATTTGCATATGTTTGTAAAGATTCAGAATTTGTTTAAGACTTGCTATATATTGTTTTTATTTTTTTTTACTTTGTTTCTTTAACCCTGAATTTACACCCAATCTTGTCATAAGCTTTAAATCAATCTAGAAGAGAATCCGTTTAAGTTTTGGATAAACTAAAATAGATATATAAATTAATTTCTCTTTAAAAAGCTTGAGCTTTTAGAATGGGTGATTAGTCAATCAGCTGATTGGAGCTTCATCGAGGAAATCTATTATCGACGGGAGAGCAGAGATTACTTAGGGCATCTCCAATCCATCATCAAAACACCAAATTTGATGTCAATTTGACACCAAATTATTTCAACCCATCCCAAATATGATGATGTGAATAGTGCAACACCATATTTGGTGTTGCACTATTCACATCACCATATTTGGTGATGGAGAGATTTTTTATTTTTATTTTTATTATATTATTATAAAATCAAATGTAATTAATTAATAATTATTATTTTCTTTTTCTTTATTTATAGTATAATTAAATGTAATTATTATTTATTATAAATTTAAATTAAGTGCATTTAATAGAATATTTAAATTTTATTATGTATATTTATAAATATTTAATTTATTGAAATTATTATTTTAATTTTATTTAATATATTTTAATTATAATTACATTTATAAATTATCACTAATTTCATAAACATAATACAATAAAATACTAAAAAATTTTATATGCATAAATATACAATACATTACCCATTAAATTGACATACAAAATAAAGATAGTAATGACATTAAATTAAAATATTACTAATACAAACTTAAAAACATAATTAACTAAGCTTAACAAACAAGTACATGGTACAAACGATACTATTAAAGCACACATAAACTTAAAATTACTTTAATAATATTATAATACTAATATTCAGGAAGATCACTCCCCATTCCGCTAAAATAATTATGAAATTGCCCAAAAATATTCGTAGGATTCTGAGATTCTTGATCTTCACCTTGATATTGATTAAGTTGTGATCCTTCTTCCTGTATTTGAGATGTTTGAGATCCTTCTCCTTGATGTGCAGCTGAATGAGAAAAATGTGTTTTCAATGTCCGGTCATGTCGCCTGCTAAACTTGTCTCGATGTTGTCATTGTTGTGTCATGTCATATGTGCATATTTGTCCAAATGTGTTTATAACATACATTATAAATACATACCCCATAAGCAACATGTACCTCATCCATTCAATTATCTCAGAAAATGGATAACAATATTGAAGGTTCATCAAATTTATCATCTTCAAGCTCTGATGATGATAACTATGTAGAAAGTTTTAGTGCAAGGCAACAACTGATCGCTCAGGTGATTTCTACCAATAATCAAATTGTCTTAAATTATCTCAATGAAGGAAGCAACAAAAGCAGGCATCGAGGCTCAATTCCTGGTCATAAGATGATCAATCGTAATCGTGAAGCTGCTGATCGTAATCTATTCAATGATTATTTCGCCGAAAATGCATTGTATAATGATGCAATGTTTCGAAGAAGATTCAGAATGGGACGGAATTTATTTATGCGTATTTGTGATGCTGTTACTAATCATGACAACTATTTTATACAGAGAAGAGATGGGCTTGGAAGACTTGGTTTGTCAAGCTTGCAAAAAATAACAGCCGCATTTCGGATATTAGCATACGGTGTACCAGCAGATGCTACTGATGAGTACATTAAAATAGGGGAATCAACTGCTATTGAAAGTGTGAAACGATTTTGTCGTGTCGTTGTTGAAGTTTTTGGAGGGCAGTACCTACGATCTCCAAATGCTCACGATGTTGCTAGGCTACTTCATATTGGTGAGCTACGAGGTTTTCCAAGTATGTTAGGTAGCATAGATTGCATGCATTAGAGATGGCAAAATTGTCCAACAGCTTGGGCAGGACAATATTCTGGTCGTAGTGGAAAGCCAACAATTATTCTAGAAGCTGTAGCCGATTATGATATGTGGATTTGGCATGCGTATTTTGGGTTGCCAGGATCGAACAATGATATTAATGTACTTGAGTCTTCTCATCTTTTTGCTAATCTTGCTGCAGGTATTACAATTCCTGCTCATTATGTCATTCAAGGAAAAGAGTACAATATGAGTTACTATTTAGCTGATGGTATATATCCAAAATAGTCAACACTTGTTCAAACGATTCATGCTCCACAAGGTCGAAAGAATAAATTATTTGCAAAGAAGCAAGAAGCGTGTAGAAAGGATGTTGAGCGAGCATTTGGCGTGCTCCAATCACGCTTTGCAATTGTTGCAGGACCTTCACGTTTTTGGCAGAAAAATATTTTATATGATATACTGACATCATGTATTATTATGCATAATATGATAATTGAAGATGAACGTGATTTAAATGCACCAATCGTGGAACACTTTGAGGTGCCGACTCCAGATGTTGAGCCCGCAAGAGATGATGGTACTCGATTTGAAGAGTTTCTAGCTCGATACAGACAAATCAAAGACAAAGAAGCTCATATTGCCCTTTGAAATGCATTAATTGAGCATTTATGAGAACAATATAGTAATTCTGAAAGTTAAAGTCTTGTAATATTGTATTTTCAATTAAGTATCCTTGTTTGTTTTAAATATAAAATAGTAAAATATTTTATCCTAATTGTGTGTGATTTTATAATATTTTTAAAATATATTTATGCCTGAGTAATTATATAATAAAATTAAAAATAAAAATTATATATATATATATATATATATATATATATATATATATATATATATATATATATATATTAATTAGTTGGATACTAAATTTTAAAAATTTTAAAATATCAAATATTAAGAAGTATTAATTTTAAATATAATAATTATCATATAAAAAAAATTAATAAGAATTATAGAATATTTTAAAGAATATTCCTTTCTGGTGTGATATGATGATGATGGGTTGGAGTTGAAATAGTGTTTGGTGTTGAAATAATACCATTTTGGTGTAAAAATTGCACCAAATTTGATGATGTGCATTGGAGATGGTCTTATGGATTCTATTGATACAAAATTGGCACGTAGAAACAAAATCATGAATATTTAAGTGTTGAAGAAAATACCATCGATCATCCTTTCCATGATCGCAACAATATTGACGATATTATGCACTAATTGTGAAAGGTTTCTCATAAGTCCCTAGGTCACGTGAATTCTTTGAAACAAAATAAGAACTCTACAGGAAATACAAGAGTATGGATCTTGTTTCAATAAAAATATGGCATAACATTAAAGCATAAATAAAAAAGATAGGGAACCTGATTGAAAAGTTATTATCCTTGTCCTAAAGTATCGTAGAAGAAAATGAAGTAGTCCTTTCGGATGGGTCTAGTGGTTAGCACATGAGGTGTTGCCACAATGAGGTCTGGGGTTCGAATCTCGACAAAGCCGAGGTAAATACCTCCCTTATGTGCTAGTCACTATTCCAAAGGCTAGTAGCCGCCCGTGATTTACCTCCTCCGTGTTGGTCTTGGGACGGGTTGGCGGGGCGCTGGGGGCGAGCGTATTCGCCTTTTGCCACAATGGAAGAAAATGAAGTATTATTATCCTTTACATTTGCATAATATTATTGTTGCTCATTTTTTTCATCCTTTGCCCCTAGGGCGTAGCATAGACGGTGGGTGCATGACATCTCTGGCGTAATGATCAGGGATCGATTCTCACAAACTAACGACCTGGGGTTTACCCCATCATGTACCTGATGCCTGTGTACTTACATGTACCTCCCTCTATATCCGTGGGATTGATACTACGGGGTCGTTAATATAGCGGATCTATATTTTGTTTTGGAAGAAAATGAGGTGGAAACAAACAAAGTGAAGTCAAAGGACTTAGGGTGACTGTACCAGATTCTCTTCGTCAATAGAAAATGAAAAAATGTATCTCAAAAGATGCCTTAAACCTTTAAGGACCTCATTTTATATAGACAATCAATCCATTATTAGTTCATAAATGATAATAAATTAGGTTAAAGGATTCTATACATTCAACCCGCATCGATTAATCCAAAACCCTTAAATTAAAATTAAATCACTTTAACGAATTCAATTCGATTTGTATCCACACATGCAAATTACTATTAAGCCCACATAAAGATATAAAATCCAGCACTTAGATTCTTTCCGTGGAATGTTTTTATACATATATGCTCAAACTTGTCTCTGCACCTGTCTTTGTGCTCTTTCTCAGCCTTCCACTCCTCGAACTCTATTAAGCCAGGTGTCCAATTCTTATCATCTAATTAATCACAGAGGTAACTGGCTGATCCCATAAAAAATTTTCATCGGTCTCTAAGAAAAAAATCATGAAAACATAGTATCAAGTTGTCAGGAGTCGACCCCCACAGTTTGTGTCATCCTTGTTACAAGACCATTTGATGCCAAATTAGTACTCTACTTGTTGGATTTTTTTTTTTATCCATGGATACTTTGACCCACGATCGTCCAATCCAAGTATTTCATAAAATTCAACGTCAAACATGTCCTATAGTTCCGAACTACAACACTTTAGGAATCCCCGTTAACCACTGCACCTGCACGTGAGGGAATGAGATCCTCTAGACCATCTTTCCTGATCCATTCTTGGATCAGGAAAGGTGGATTGGTGGGAGGCAATGGCCTTAACATGTGAAGGTCATTGCCTCCTACCAATACAAATACTAGACCAGAGGATGATCTAGTATTTAGGACCAGATGATGATCCCTTCCCGCACGTGGAGGCTTTTAGACATGCTTCTTTTGCTCCTCCATGAGATCGCCGTGGACAGCCTTCTCCTTCCCAGACCAAAATAAAGTTAATCAACATCAAAATTACATGTTTTATAAGATATTCTTTGCCCGGGCTACGGTGCAGCAGCAGTAAGACATTTCAAGTTTTCATTAAATTCATCGTCAAACATTCTCTGTTTCTGAGTTGCTGTCTGTACTCAGATCAAATTTCTAAAATAACAAAGCAAATTTGTATCTTTTGCAAAGAAACAGCATTTCAAGCGTGATATGAAGTTGAGAAAATTTCCCTTCTCATTTTTCCATCTTCAAATATTCTGTTTCCCAAATATACTAGTCATTTTAACATTCTGTTTTCCAAATATAAAGAATAATCTAAAAAGCCTTAAAATAAATTGGGTTTGGGTCTGAAAAGTTTCTGTTTTCCACTAGTCGAATGGTTTTTAAACAGCTACGGAGCAAAATAATCCATATCTGATGCATATAAATAAATGATTTGGCTGATGAGAAAATTATTGCTCAAAGTAGACTCACCTTTATCTTCTCAGAATCTGCTGATTTGCCTGGCATGATGGTGTTAAATTCACTGCAAAGAAACCAAAAAAAAGGTTCATAAGAAAATTAACAGAGCACACACATATAAGTTGAATGAAACAATTTACCTGCAAAGCTTGGTGAAGGCAGTATGAAAATCACCATAACCTTCAATATCAGAGAAATATCTATCATAGACGGTGTCTGTAGATAATGAATCCACATCGGGCAAGACTGCCAGAACAATTAATATACATACGATTACCAAAATAAGTATACAAATCTAATTATCCCAGTTCCTTGGTTTGATTTAGATGATGTTTGGTTTAAGGGTTTGGAAATGAGAGAATGGAATAATAGAAATATAAAGTATTTAATTAATGGATTTAGGAATAATAATTTTGGAATCATTCCTAAATAATCGGCAATGGATAAAACCTAAGGAAAATGATGGGTTTAGAATTCATTCCCATCTTTTAATGGTCTTTTCTTTTTTGTCACTCATTTCTCTCCACCGCGCAAACAGGGCATGCCTTCACCGTGCCGCTGTCGCACACATCGCAGAGGCAGAGGTGACAGTAGGGGAGGATGACGACCGATGCTGGTCGGCACCCGCAAGCGCAAAATGCCCACTTCAGCTCGAGTTGGCACTCGTCGATAAACGCCGACTCGGCCAAGTAAGCGCTCTTCGGTGGGAGGATTGTGGTTGAGCTGGGCGTGGAGGGAGGTGCTTCGGCATGGCCAGCCTTGGCCCTCGCTTGCCACACCATCAATTCAATCCGGAGATGGATGAGGCGGTGCTCTTGCTTGGCGCCTCGCCTCGCCGCCCGCTCCACGTCCACCTCCTTCTCACGTAGCTATTGCGCCACTCTCTTCCTCGCAGCAACTAAAAAAGAATGGATGCTCCTCCGCCTCCTCTCCAACGTTTGTCGGAGGTACTCTCACTGAAAAAACATCAAATCTTTTCAAGTCTAATTGAAAAATAGAAGCAATTGGATCAATAGAGAATGAGGAATGCTACGTGGGCGTGAAGAAAGAACTCAATTTCATCCATCTGCTGGTTAACACTGACAGCGAAATCATCAGAGAGGAAGGTGTCCAACGATTGTTGGTTCTGCTATGAGCGGCGATGCTCCTCAACGAGAGGCCAATGCCAGTAGAGACAAGGGGAGGCACGCAGCTCTGAAGCTGCGCGAGGTATTCCGGCAGAAGATTCATTGCCGAGTGGCTCTACAGCACCAGTGCCGCTGCCGTTGTCGGAGCATACGTAGAATCTCTCCCTCTCTTCGTCGGATTCCACACACCGCTGTTAATTCCACCTAACAACAGCATTGAAATGGCCAAACTCATTCTCATTCCAGTCTACTATCAAATCCATTCTCATTCCTATTCCTGCACCCCAAACCAAACGCCCCCTTAATCTTTCACCAGGTTTATACTGTATTTTTCTGTCAATAAAAATACATGTATTTTGCTCCTAGAGTGATTGCTTAATACCAAAAAGACAAACTGTAATATATAAATTTGAAATGACACTTGCAATAAAGAAAGCTAGTAGCATATATAGCTCAACATCTTAATTCTCTCAAAGTTCTAATGAGAAATTATTGAGACTGATTTTGAGACAACCTGCTTAGAATAGTTAAGTGACTAATTACCTTATCCCATTCAACTACTGGCCCAAAATACTTAAAATAGCTTATTCATTTAAAAGCTTAAAGAGCTTCTTTATTAGCCAACAACTTACTGCGAACTAAATTGGGCTGTCACAATAATAATATACTATCATGTGATGTTGGGCAGGAGACAAACAAAAGATAATAGTTATTCATGCAACAAAAATATAAGCAATGCAATAAAGGTACTTATTATACTTACTAAGAATACCGGATGAGATACCCATTGTAAGCAAGGAATATGACAGAAATTCTATTGTTCTGCCCTGTCGAGGATGATGGAGGTTACATATATTCTATAGCGAAGAAAGAGGAGAGCTTGAGAAGTTCACATGTGTACAGGTAGATTTGGCATATGCACCTTTCCTTATGATGCGTATTCTTCTCTGCTTGTCTTTTGATTCCTGACCTTGTGATGAAGTCACAATTATGCATCTTAGCCTCGAAGTGCAAGTCTTTCTCCAGAAATCAATGGGGAGCCTTTAAGAACAATCCCCCCACCCAAATTGAGATGATTCACATCTGCATGAAATTTAGTAGCAAAACTAGGTGATTGCAATTATGCCTGCACTTCAAGATTCACGATAAGAAAATCAACATCGATCCAAATGGCCATATTTCTAGTCACAAGTCACTTGGTAAATGTTACATACACATTTGTTCATGAAAATAGAGTGAGCAACACTGTAAAAGAGTCACATGGAATGCTACAGACTCAAATTATGAAATTGTCACTAAGGAAAAGCACAAGTCACATGGACGCTGCAGAAACAAATTATAAGCTGGTGTCACCATTGCAAGATCATGCACCCCAGACAGCACGAGTAGCAGAAGATTTGTTATTTGGTCTCGACGTCAACTCAAACAGTATCCGTGCAAAGGTATCAGAATATCTACCATCTGACATTAGGATCTCTGCAAAACTACTTTCATGTGCCAAAAGCAGGTGCCGGTTCTGAGGTTCACACACCAAGCTTTCCAGTATCATTGCAGCTTTTCTGCAAACATCTGGTACTGGATGTGGAGTCTTGACTACTTTGAAGAGTCTATCAACCGCCCTGAATTGATTGCGACAACATCAGAAGAAAGACTGATAGAACAAGAAGAATTGCTATTTAGAATGAAACCAACCATCTTTCACTTGCAAGCTTCATCCGGGAATCTGTATTGACTTCTGCTAGATTATAGAGTGCCCCAACTGCCGCTGCTTGTGCATCCACAGCTGGTAAGCTAAGAAGATCAACTAGTCTTTTGTATATCTAAGTAGAAAAAACGAAGCATAAAATCAAACCCCAAATACCACATACAGCGACTTTTTTTACTATAGCCACTAAGTATACAAAGTTAAGTTGTAAATACATGGAACTAGAATAGGTTGACAATTTGACATGCAGTCAGTTTAAGGAAATTAGGTCATGTCTAGTGGTATTTGCCTCATGTTTCTATTTGGGATAAATTCAGACAAAAATGTGGTGTGCATCAGTAGGAATCCTTTGTCAAACATCAGGAACCTACACAAACTTTTACAAGTATACTGACCTCTGAAGATGATGGAAGAAGAAATGGCTCATTATCAGGATTTATAATAAGCCTTCCTAGCAATTCAGCAGCTGCACAATGCCAAGCCTTAACTGAAGATCCAAGCATGCCCATGATGGCTTGAACTGCACGTTTCTCTCTGCTCTCAGAAAGCATCATCAGATGTACAAATATTAAAATATAGCTGACAATAAACAAGAGGAAGCATGATAGTAGATAAGCTCACGTCATTCCACAGAAAGAAGGCTTAGACGAGCTAAAAATACGAAGGTCCAAAAGTGGTGCTAAATTGACAATTGTCTCTAATGCATTTGTTACCAGCTCCTCATCTTCTGTATAATAAAAATAAACATATAAAATTTACAACCAGACATTACTGGAACCCATAAAGGTGAGATAGTAATTGAAAATAATACAAACCAAGAGAAGTTATTTGCCTCACCTGGGTTATTTCCAGATGACCGTGGAAATAATGTATTATGCACTAGTAAGGCACCAAGAAAAGCTATTTGCATCACCTGAGTCATTTTCAGATGACCATGGAAATAATGTACGGTACACTACTAAAATACCTTTCCACCATCACATCATTATTCCTCAATCCACCCTAGTAGTTGTTATGGTTGGAAACTTCTTATGAACAAACTGTGTACTCAGCTAGTTCAAGGCTTATCTAAGTTTGTTAATACATAAATGTTGTGTCAAACAGGCTGAAGGGAGGAGGGACACAAATCGTTTCTTTTTCTACTTGGGTGGAAGAACAAAATGCAAAGGAAAAGAAAGGCACAATTTGACTCTCTTTTCCCCACTTTTGGTTCTTTCCAAAAGGGTAGAAGAGGGGTTGTTCTCTCTTTCCCCTCTTCCTCCTAAGTAGCATATCTTTTTCAGTAAGTAACTACAACTGGACCTATAATTATGACTAAATGAGGATATCTAAAGATTTATCAGACTGTTCTATAATAGTCGATCAAATGTGGATATCTATCAATTTATCATTCTGTTCTCTTGATTTTTTGAATAACACAAACAATGTTATTTGCCAATTCATTGTCGTCCTAGATGCAATACAAAAGTAATGACCTTGAAAGTGCACAATGCTAAAGAATTTGTGGTATTCAACAATTGTTACCAACAAAATCTCCCAATAGTACTACATTAAAGCAAGTAGATTTGGCTCCAATAAACAAAGACGCACCAATAGAAGAGAGGCTATAAAACATGCATAAACGAGAGAACAAAACAAGAGATGGGTTATACCTGTGTTCTGATCCTCTATACACTGGAACATAGTTTCTATGCAGTGTCTATGCTGTGCCATGACTTGTTCATTATCAGGCATGAAAGAGAAGTTCCTAATGACATTCGAAGCAGCAACAGCACACAGTTGCTTTTCTGCACGGCCTTCTTCATCAATGTTAAACAAACCATCATCATTCAACCACCAGTCAGCTGTCCGTTGCTTCTTCAAACTAGAAGCCTCCATGTTAGATAAACCTTTATGACTACAACAAAAAATAAAATAAAAAAGTTAGTTATGATAGTTTCATGAACAAAAGGTGTCTCCAAATAAGACAGTGACTGAAGCCCATTATTTCGCACCCAGGGTAGGATATGGTACCAAGAGAGTTTGTTCCTTCAAACTCATACCCAAAACCTGTAACTGCTGTATTGGAACCCAATGACCTTACCCTTGCGGGCTTTGTATAGTCTCGTGGAAGAGCAATGTCACGCCAGTCATCAACCTTACATCCAAAAAAGACATGAAAAATCTTAATGAAAAGGTTCAGTTTAGAAGTAGGGTTTAGGGATGAAATGTAAGAAATAACTTTTTAAAAAAAAACATTTTGATAAGTTAATCAAATACTTTTTCTAGCAATATTCTTATAATGTTCTCCTTAATTATGAAAAATAAAAACATATCCAGATTACTGGGACCATTTAGTGAATTGTAAGGGGCTTGAGACAAGCACATAAAGGGCAGGTCCTGCTACTTTATAGAATTTACTAATATACAATCAAAATTTAGTACTTGGCCCTTCTGATAATCACCTCAAGAATGATAAAACTGTAACTAAAACAGAATTAATGGAAGGTAAGATAAGAAAACTTACAACTTGAAGGAGCGCATCCAATAGGCCAGGTATCTTAGCAAGTGGAGTTGAATCTCTGCGGAAATCATCTTTTTCTTTAAAAGAAAGTAGTGTAAGAGTATTCAAAGCCCATCTCAGCTCACTCTTTAATCCACTTTGCAGTGCTAAGACAATTCTCTTATTGTTTTGTTCTGTAAAAGAGTAGCCAGTAAAATAAACAAAAACAAAAAAACCAACAGCATACATGCATGTTTATGGTAAAAGCGTAGTGTCACCAAGTAAGCTCCTTAACCATGGAATAATCTTTCTACATATACAACAAGCATATCAATATTCTTCTTTTGAAGTTTATAAAATTTAACTTATACTAAAAATGTTCATAAATACAAACTCCCATCTGTCTACCTGTCTCCCACCTCCTATTTCTTCATATCTCATCCTTTCTTACAACTATCCACAGGCATTTCCACCACATATTGCATCTTCTTCAACAAGATTATGATTACTGCTGCGTTAGCAGATGGCTTGTGCATTGCAGGTCTCAAAGTCATTTAAGATATCAAAATAAAAATATAATTATTAATATTAGTGTTTTTTTTCTCAAAAAGATATTAGTGTTTTGTTAATGTGAATCTGAAACTGATCAAGCTTGTAATAATTATTTCCTCATCTTTCTAACTGTTGCTGATCTTTAACTTAACATGCTACTAAATTTCCTGTAGCCATAAGAGCAGAAGTTACTATCTTTTTATGATATGCATAATACATAGTAAACTCTTCGAATAAGATATCAGGAGGGACTTGTAGCTTATGGTAACTGGTTAACTCAAGTGTAACAAAGGCAACTTAAAACACTAATCCCGATGCCCCAACCAAACAAAGGACGGAGTAAACGCTCCCAGTTATCTTGATACAACGTGTAATGATCGAGTCGAAAATCAGAAAGGGTTTCAATTTAACTGTTAAAACTACCAGTTCAACCCCACAAATGCACGAAAATCGCGAACCTGTCCACACCCATCCCTTAGCCACACTTTATACGCGTCCTAGAGCTAAAATAAGTACTTCAGGACCATTTGTAGGTGAATCAAGATGGTAAGTAGGTAGGAGAGAGGGGGATATTGCGCTAACCGGCGAAGGATGTGGAAATCTGGAGGGTAGGGCCAAGGAGAGACCCGGGGGAGGAAGCGTCGCCTGCGATATCGGACGTAGCGGAGTTAGCGGCTGCGGCAGCTGCAGCGGCCGCTGCTGCGGCTGTGCTTCCGAACGGGCGGCCGCGCTTGGCCGGCGTTGTGGACGAGCCGCCGAACTTGCCGGCTTCCCTCTTCTGCATCCCTAGTTTTTGCTTTCCTCCAAGAGACGCGCGTGGAGTAAACGAGGCCGTACCCGATTAACCCAACCCGGCCCGATATGGGGATCGAATCGTGAAATTTTACAAAATTACCCTTTTCCGGCGTTTGAGTTTTTTTACAAAATTCTCCCCAACGTTTCGGGAATGTCAATATTATTAGGTAATTTGGAAAAAATGTCCCCGGATTTTTTTGAGAGTTCCTTATAATTCTTACAATTCAAAGGTCTTATATGTGAGAAATTTAATTGGCGACGTAAGAACTTATTATTTGGTCTTGACTATTTATTAGAAATTAAAATTTTAAAAACCTTATTTCTCTTTTAAAATAAGATGTTAATGATTTTATTCATACACTAATTATAGACTTATTAGTGATAGTGTTTTATTAGTGATAGTGTTTGTGGTAATAGTTTATATAAATTAAAATTTTATGAAATATTTAGAGATTTTTTTTTTATTGAGTTATCGATTCTCATATGTTATTAGGATAAATTTAAAGACACGAATAATAATGTGTCACAACTAGGAATTTTTCTATGAGTATTCAATTAACTACGGAAGTACCTCGTCGTTCTTCTAATCAACTAAGTTGGAAGATGATCGACTATGTCCCATACAAGTTTCCATCAATAAATTCAGAAATATAAGTGTCTCGTCGTTTAGCCACCAATGCCTCATATTTGACATCCTACTAAAGAAAAATATTTTACAATACGTTGTAATTAAGAATCGGACTACTTACATTGACTAATCTTAAGATACCGGCTTGGTCTATAAAAATTTTCTATCGACTATCAGGATAAATTTAAAAGTATCTCTAATAATAGATGTCCTATCAATCAAGTATTTTTAGATCCACCGATGATTAAAAAAATTATTCATTAATTTACGGATATTATAACTCAATCCTTGTTTAAAAAACTGAGCACGTCAGAACTATATATCCAATTTTATTAGACTAAAAAATAGTATGGCTCATTTTAGAAGCCAGTGACAATATATAGGCTGGTAAGATATTTTGCTCTAGCCTTTGCGGTAATCAAATTTAATAATTTGATTAGATCAACCTTAACTACGAGGGCAGATGATATAGGTCTAACTTTAATATTGTTATTATTTTTACTTTCTTAAAAATAGAAAATATTTTTTCAAAAACCGTTTGAATGAAAAATAGAAAATAGAAGGGAAAAAAAAAGGAAACCACATAAAAAAAGGGCAATTTACTAGAGGACATATCTAAATTTCTAAATTGACTAAACAAATGACACATCTTTTCAAATGCACTTCTTGTTCTACCCTTCTAACAAATCTAACATTTTATATCATTTTTCTTTTTTCTATCATTTATCTCTCTTCTCTAAAATATATAATAGACAGCATATTTAAATTTCTTATAACTCCATAAATCTACAGAAATTAAAATGAGTACAATCTGAGATCCCTAGATTTATCGGTAGATTTGATCGAAACTCACTGATGGACTTAGAAAATTCCGATTACACCTATTTCAGTTCATGTGGATTTCTCGTATTACAAGAAGTTCAAATATATTATTCATTGCTAGTTTTGACTTCTCAAAATGTATTAAGATGTTGTCAAAAATTCAACTAAACCTTAAATGTTGTGGGTCTGATATGATTTGCATATCAGACCTACTTTATGCGTGCATGCAAAAAAAGAGGAGGAAAGAGTGAAATGGAAAATAAGATAAGCTACATGTATAGGAGAGAAGAGAGGAAAGAGAAGAAAGAGAAATAGTAGAGAAAAGAAAAACAATATAAAAGTTAGATTTATCAAGAAGGTAGAACAAAAAGTGCACTTGAAAATGTCCGTTGATCCTGTCCAAAAACAGAGATGGTGGTGAGTTGGAGATGTGGCTTGAAAGTTGGCAAAGCGAAGACTCCACGTCGTCCTGCAACATAAAAGCATTAGTACAGGACCGAGAAGGGGTTCCCGTCGTTAGTCCTCTGATGCTCAAGTCAGCCCCCGGTGAGTAGAAAAAAGGGCGAACTGTAGCTAAAGCGTGAGTAAAATGAAATTACACATACCTCCGCCTGTAGATGAGAACTCTCTTTTATAGTGTTATTGTAGTGTTCATACACACATCTCAAAGCATAGGCATATTTTCCTAGACATCGTAGGAAAAGATAAGTCAAAAAGTGTCTCTGACATCATTCCTTAAGCAACCATGCAACACTTGGATATGACAGTTTGGAAGCTTCTAAAGTATGATCTAACTGCTGGACATGCTCTGTTGTCAGCGGCACCAACTCCTAAAAGGATATGACAAGATAGATGGTGGGTCTATATTGTTGGTCCCTTGGCGATCGGTTAGAGGTGGTGAATAGCCTACAAAGTAAAAACAAATAAAATCCCTTCTCGAACTTTACAGCTTAATTAAATCATACATTTGCATAAAAAGAGGCACAAAAGAAATTACTTGGTTTGCAATTAAGGGATTGCTAATCCAAGGAAGTTGAAAGCTCACTGATGTCTCATTCGGACGGAGAAGCCTCTTACAGTAGTCAAAGCACTTAAACAGTAGCAGAACAATCAAAGAAAGTGATTACAAGTGTTATTTTGACCTTCTGGGACTAGGGCTATATTTATAGCCCTGGTCGGAGCGCCTAGAAGGGTTCCAAGCACCTGGAGGGAATAAACTTTTATCCCCGTTGCAACGAGACACACCACGTCGAGTTTGGATAAAATTCCTGGTCTGGGCACCCAGAAGAGTTTCGGGCGCCCGGAGTCCAGGCGCCCAAACCAAGAAAGTCAATATTTTGTTGACTTTCGATCCCGGTCTTCTGCTCCGGTTCTGTTCGCATTGGTCCAGGTCTTCCGCTCCGGCTTCTTTCGCTTGGGTGATTTCGGCCATCCTAAATAGGGCTCACCCGAACCCCTTTTTCGGCTTCTCGTCCCTCGGAAACATCACACGTCTTCTTTTTGTCCATCAACGTACTCTTCCGCAGCACCTCGTCCCTCGGACGCATTGAGCATGTCGGCTCTCTCCTGTGTCATTCTTCTCGCTAGCTGCGTCTTTCGCTCAACTTCCTATGCTTCTAAGTTCCTGCACACTTAAACACAAGAGTTAAACTACAATAGGATCTAACCTGATTTGGTTGATCACATCAAAACTACCTTGGGGTACTAATAATCTCCTCCTTTTTTATGTGAGCAATCCCAAGTTAAGTTAGGGTAAAATACAAACAAATAACAGTTATAAATATTTGCAAGTACAAAAATTATAAAAAAAATTATACTACCCTCCCCTTAGACTTAGTCTTCACTACCCCCTTTGATCACATTAAAAATGGCGTACTTTAAAATACTAATTGGAAAGTTTAAACTGAAAAGTCTAAGGGAACACTCCAAAAAAATTGGATCTATAAAGTTTTTTTTTTAAAAAAAACTTTAAAAAAAATTGCTTAAAAAAATTGAATAGAGAGAAATGGCTCTCAAGATAATTTCTAAAATTCAAAAGTATGAAAAACAAACATAGAGTAATAATGCGTTAAAAAAAATTGAAAATTTTTCTTTAACAGAGAATATGATATACTTTTAGAGAAAAATAAATTTTACTGAATAATTAAAAAAAATTAACATTCAGGAAAATTTAAAACTTTTCCTACATATAAATGATAAAGTTATCTTTTTTGGAAAAAATAACTTCTAATTAATTTCTAACGGAATTTTTGGCAAACACTTGAAAGCATTAGTTAACAATTAAATGCTTTACAGTTAATAATTAAACATCTATTTCAGTAATTGGCTTCCAAGCTGTGGTGATGCATTAAATCTTCTTGGTTATTGGAACACCAACCACTTCTAAACAAAGCCTTTTAATGAAAGTAAATATTTAATTTTCTCTCTGAAAGTCCAAAAAATAATTAATCTAAATATGATTTTGGAACCCAATATAAGTTCCTTCCTATAGGATTAATCAAAAATTTCTTAGGAACATATTTTTGTGATATCCTTCTAACTTGGCCCTTATGAAATCTAAAATGTCAATTAAGTCCTCGATCATATTTAAAATTTCTATTAATGCATGTAAAAAATTTAAGCATGAATCATCTTTTTCTAACATTTTAATTTTATATTTTCATCTATTAGTTTTTCAAATTCTTCTTTTAGGCATGTATGTTCCTTCTTTGACTTTATATACTTTGTTCTCTTTTTATATAATGACTTATTTATCATTTGCATAATTTTAAATAATTGCTCTGGAGGAAGCTTACTTACCTGATTTACTATATATTCGTCGGTAGATGCTCCCCTTTCATTGTTGCTTTCTTCTGCTGTGTCTCTCCCTTCATCGATGCTTTCGATGCTCATTTCTGGGTACTTTTGTTATCTTCAGGTCGGTACTCGGCAATTAGTGTTGTTTCGGTAATCTCCTCGGATCCGAATGCTTTTGAAGATGAGTCAATATCCATAGCGTAATTAGATTCTTCTTTTGTTGATTTTTCGTAGAGCTCCAAGAACTTTTCCCAGAGTTCTTTTACACTCAGTAGGTGGAACTCAGCCTTACCATTTGCTATGAATTTGTTGTGCTACTTCTAAGTCCAAAGATACTCCCCGAGTTCCTTTTGTTAGCTAGAGCCCTAGAGTCAATCATTTGATGATTGTATTTTGGACTTATTGTATCATATTCTATATAAATGAAGACATTTTGATTTTGGTTATTATACTTACTTGTATTGGTGCAAAATAAACTAAGTATAATAATGTCCTTGAGTAGACGGTTCTCACCTATATCAATCGGTTAGTTGAACCGATAGTGAGATGATATAGGGAACACTACTCTTAATCATTCCTAGTCGAGTATTAACATTCAGGGACATTGTTAATGCAATAAGACTGGCATGTAGGTCAACTCGATGACTTGATCTCACAAGTCATGGATATAGAGATATCAAGTTGACACATGGGTATACATTAGAGAATGTATACTGAATGACCCGCCATGAGAAAGTATCATGGATCGTTATATGAGTGTCATATACTTTCTCATGTGGCTATTAGTATGACTACTAGTCCTTAGACCTGAAGTCACCATAGATCCCTACATAAGGAGTTATGTACTTTGATTTCGTCAAACGTCACCCGTAACTGGGTGGACTATAAAGGCTATTACTGGGTATATAACAAATTATGCAGAGGGATATGAGTGATGTAGATGGGATCTATCCCTCCTATATGACGGGAGTGACATCGGTATTCTTGATAGAGTTAGACCACGAAGTGCATGGCCATGCCCAAATGAGTCAACATGAGATGTTGAGCTCATTTGATCGAGTGAGTCTACTTGGAGTTCATTTTTTAGATTGATTAGAGGATGACACGGTCTATGTCTCACATTGATCAATCTAGATGTCTAGGATAGAAGGACACTTGTCATATATTGTGAGGAGTCACAATTAGTAGTCACAAGGTGATGTTAGATCTCAACATTCTTGTAACTTGGGTAGTAATGATGTGTTGCTAGATACCGCTCATTACTTATGCTCCTAAATGGGTTTAGGGCATTGCCAACGTTACAAGAACCTATAGGGTCACACACTAAGGACAATTAGATGGAGATTAGGTTCATATGATGAACCAAGAGGATTAGATTCATTTGATGAATCAAATTGGATTAAGAGTAATCCTAATTGGGCTAACTTGAGTTGGACTCAAGTGGATTCATGTATTCAATGAGTCTAATTTTGATTATGACTCATTAAATCAACTTAATTTAATGAATTAGATTCATTATATTAAGTTGGCTTGAATCAAATGGTTAGATTAGATCAACCATGGAAGAGATT